>NC_140262.1:78325-125825 GCF_949987555.1 Borostomias antarcticus
ACACCCTCTCGCCAGAACACACTGTCCTCCAATATATTCAAGTGAAAATAAATGTAATCCAACTGCGCTCTGATGTTCATCTGCTCGGCCGATCTTATTCCCAGGGGGTAAAGGCACTGTTGAGCCGTCTCCCTGTGTGTGTGTGTGTGTGTGTGTGTGTGTGTGTGTGTGTGTGTGTGTGTGTGTGTGTGTGTGTGTGTGTGTGCATGCACACGCGCACACACACACACACAAACAAACACAGGCTCATCAGTCAACACCTCCAGCCAGAGAGGCTGAGGCGAAACACTGTCCAGCCCACTTGAGTTGCTCCTCCCTGGGCTACAATCTCAGCTCATCTCCCCTCTCCCCTGGAGGCTAGTGTCTGGTCCAGAACTGTGGTACCGAATGCTGGAGGTGCCAGTCTGGCATCACTCACACATCTACCCTCTTACTGGCCCTACAGAGAACCCATGGTGGAACCATGATACTTGACCCTCCTCCCTCCTCCCCTCTACTCCTCTGTTTCTCTCTTCTCCTCTCTGTTCCTCTCTACTCCTCTCTACTCTCCTCTACTCCTCTCTGTTCATCTCTACTCCTCTCTACTCCCCTCTACTCCTCTCTGTTCCTCTCTACTCCCCTCTACTCCTCTCTGTTTCTCTCTACTCATCTCTACTCTCCTCTAATCCTCTCTGTTCCCCTCTACTCCTCTCTACTCCCCTCTACTCCTCTGTTTCTCTCTACTCCCCTCTACTCCTCTCTGTTCCTCTCTACTCTCCTCTACTCCTCTCTGTTCCTCTCTACTCTCCTCTACTCCTCTTTACTCCCCTCTACTCCTCTCTGTTCCTCTCTTCTCCCCTGTACTCCCTTCTACTCCTCTCTATTCCCCTATACTCCTCTATACTTCTCTATGTTCCTCTCTACTCCTCTACTCCGCTCTACTCCTCTCTACTACCCTCTACTACTCTCTACTCTCTATCCTCTCTACTCCTCTCTATTCCCCTCTACTCCTCTATACTTCTCTATGTTCCTCTCTACTCCGCTCTACTCCTCTCTATCCTCTCTACTCCTCTCTATCCTCTCTACTCCTCTCTGTTCCCCTCTACTCCTCTCTACTCTCTAGTCCTCCCTGTTCCTCTCTACTCCCCATTACTCCTCTCCATTCCTCTCTACTCCCCATTACTCCTCTCTGTTCCTCTCTACTCCCCATTACTCCTCTCTGTTCCTCTCTACTCCCCATTACTCCTCTCTGTTCCTCTCTACTCCCCATTACTCCTCTCTGTTCCTCTCTACTCCCCATTACTCCTCTCCATTCCTCTCTACTCCCCATTACTCCTCTCTGTTCCTCTCTACTCCCCATTACTCCTCCCTGTTCCTCTCTACTCCCCATTACTCCTCTCCATTCCTCTCTACTCCCCATTACTCCTCTCTGTTCCTCTCTACTCCCCATTACTCCTCTCTGTTCCTCTCTACTCCCCATTACTCCTCTCTACTCCTCTCTGTTCCTCTCTACTCCACTCTACTCCTCTCTGTTCCTCTCTACTCCCCATTACTCCTCTCTGTTCCTCTCTACTCCTCTCTGTTCCTCTCTACTCCCCATTACTCCTCTCCGTTCCTCTCTACTCCCCATTACTCCTCTCTACTGCCCTCTACTCCTCTCTACTCCTTTTTGTTCCTCTCTACTCCTCTCTACTTCTGTTCCCCTCTACTCCTCTGTACTCCCTACTCCTCTCTACTCCTCTCTGATCCTCTCTACTCCTCTCTACTCCTCTCCGTTCCTCTCTACTCCTGTCTACTCCTCTCTACTCTCCTCTACTCCTCTCTGTTTCTCTCTACTCCCCTTTACTCCCCTCTAATCCTCTCTGTTCCCCTCTACTCCTCTCCACTTCTCTCTGTTCCTCTCTATCCCCTCTACTCCTCTCTGTTCCTCTCTACTCTCCTCTACTCCTCTCTGTTCATCTCTACTCTCCTCTACTCCTCTCTGTTTCTCTCTTCTCCTCTCTGTTCATCTCTACTCTCCTCTACTCCTCTCTGTTTCTCTCTTCTCCTCTCTGTTCCTCTCTACTCTCCTCTACTCCCCTCTGTTTCTCTCTACTCTCCTCTACTCCTCTCTGTTTCTCTCTTCTCCTCTCTGTTCCTCTCTACTCTCCTCTACTCCCCTCTGTTTCTCTCTACTCCTCTCTGTTCATCTCTACTCTCCTCTATTCCTCTCTGTTTCTCTCTACTCCTCTCTGTTCCTCTCTACTCTCCTCTACTCCTCTCTGTTTCTCTCTACTCATCTCTACTCTCCTCTATTCCTCTCTGTCCCCCTCTACTCCTCTTTACTCCCCTCTACTCCCTTCTACTCCTATCTATTCCCCTATACTCCTCTCTACTTCTCTCTGTTCCTCTCTACTCCTCTACTCCGCTCTACTCCTCTCTACTACCCTCTACTACTCTCTACTCTCTATCCTCTCTACTCCTCTCTGTTAATCTCTACTCCTCTCTATTCCCCTATACTCCTCCCTGTTCCTCTCTACTCCCCATTACTCCTCCCTGTTCCTCTCTACTCCCCATTACTCCTCTCTGTTCCTCTCTACTCCCCATTACTCCTCTCTGTTCCTCTCTAATCCCCATTACTCCTCCCTGTTCCTCTCTACTCCCCATTACTCCTCCCTGTTCCTCTCTACTCCCCATTACTCCTCTCTGTTCCTCTCTAATCCCCATTACTCCTCCCTGTTCCTCTCTAATCCCCATTACTCCTCTCTGTTCCTCTCTAATCCCCATTACTCCTCTCTGTTCCTCTCTACTCCCCATTACTCCTCCCTGTTCCTCTCTACTCCCCATTACTCCTCTCTGTTCCTCTCTACTCCCCATTACTCCTCTCTGTTCCTCTCTACTCCCCATTACTCCTCTCTACTACCCTCTACTACTCTCTACTCTCTATCCTCTCTACTCCCCTCTGTTCCTCTCTACTCCCCTCTGTTCCTCTCTACTCCCCTCTGTTCCTCTCTACTCCCCTCTGTTCCTCTCTTCTCCCCTCTGTTCCTCTCTACTGCCCTCTACTCCTCTCTACTCCTTTTTGTTCCTCTCTACTTCTCTCTACTTCTGTTCCCCTCTACTCCTCTGTACTCCCTACTCCTCTCTGATCCTCTCTGATCCTCTCTACTCCTCTCTACTCCTCTCCGTTCCTCTGTACTCCTCTCCGTTCCTCTCTACTCCTGTCTACTCCTCTCTACTCTCTAGTCCTCTGTTCCTCTCTACTCCCCATTACCCTCTCTGATCCTCTCTACTCCTCTCTTCTCCTCTCGGTTCCTCTCTACCTCTCTACTTCCCTCTTCCTCTCTACTCCTCCCTACTCTCTAGTCCTCTCTACTGCTCTCTACTCCCCTCTGTTCCTCTCTACTCCCCTCTACTCCTCTCTGTTCCTCTCTACTCCTCTCTACTGCTCTCTACTCCCCTCTTCCTCTCTACTCCCCTCTTCTCCTCTCTACTAACCTCTACTCACCTCTTCTCCTCGCTGATCTACTCTACTCCTCTCTGTTCCTCTCTACTACTCTCTACTACTCTCTACTCCTCTCTGTTTCTCTCTACTCCCCTCTACTCCTCTCTGTTCCTCTCTACTCTCCTCTACTCCTCTCTATTCCTCTCTACTCCTCTCTGTTCCTCTCTACTCTACTCTCCTCTCTGTTCCTCTCTACTCCTCTCTGTTTCTCTCTACTCCCCTCTACTCCTCTCTGTTCCTCTCTACTCTCCTCTACTCCTCTCTATTCCTCTCTACTCCTCTCTGTTCCTCTCTACTCTACTCTCCTCTTCTCCTCTCTGTTCCTCTCTACTCCTCTCTACTCTCCTCTACTCCTCTCTGTTCCTCTCTACTCTCCTCTACTCCTCTATGTTCATCTCTACTCTCCTCTACTGCTCTCTGTTCCTCTCTACTCATCTCTACTCCCCTCTACTCCTCTCTGTTTCTCTCTACTCCTCTGTTCCTCTCTACTCCCCTCTACTCCTCTCTGTTCCTCTCTACTCTCCTCTACTCCTCTCTGTTTCTCTCTACTCTCCTCTACTCCTCTCTGTTCATCTCTACTCTCCTCTACTCCTCTCTGTTCCTCTCTACTCCTCTCTACTCTCCTCTAATCCTCTCTGTTCCCCTCTACTCCTCTCCACTTCTCTCTGTTCCTCTCTATCCCCTCTACTCCTCTCTGTCCCCCTCTACTCCTCTTTACTCCCCTCTACTCCTCTCTGTTCCTCTCTTCTCCCCTGTACTCCCTCTACTCCTCTCTATTCCCCTATACTCCTCTCTACTTCTCTCTGTTCCTCTCTACTCCTCTACTCCGCTCTACTCCTCTCTACTACCCTCTACTACTCTCTACTCTCTATCCTCTCTACTCCTCTCTGTTCCTCTCTACTCCTCTCTATTCCCCTATACTCCTCCCTGTTCCTCTCTACTCCCCATTACTCCTCTTGTTCCTCTCTAATCCCCATTACCCCTCTCTGTTCCGCTCTACTCCCCATTACTCCTCCCTGTTCCTCTCTAATCCCCATTACTCCTCCCTGTTCCTCTCTACTCCCCATTACCCCTCTCTGTTCCGCTCTACTCCCCTCTGTTCCTCTCTACTCCCCTCTGTTCCTCTCTACTCCTCTCTGTTCCTCTCTACTCCCCTCTGTTCCTCTCTACTCCTCTCTGTTCCTCTCTACTCCTCTCTGTTCCTCTCTACTCCTCTCTGTTCCTCTCTACTCCCCTCTGTTCCTCTCTACTCCCCTCTGTTCCTCTCTACTCCTCTCTGTTCCTCTCTACTCCTCTCTGTTCCTCTCTACTCCTCTCTGTTCCTCTCTACTCCTCTCTGTTCCTCTCTACTCCCCTCTGTTCCTCTCTACTCCTCTCTATTCCCCTATACTCCTCTCTGTTCCTCTCTACTCCCCTCTGTTCCTCTCTACTCCTCTCTGTTCCTCTCTACTCCCTTCTGTTCCTCTCTACTCCTCTCTATTCCCCTATACTCCTCTCTGTTCCTCTCTACTCCTCTCTGTTCCTCTCTACTCCTCTCTGTTCCTCTCTACTCCTCTCTGTTCATCTCTACTCCTCTCTATTCCCCTATACTCCTCTCTGTTCCTCTCTATTCCCCTATACTCCTCTCTGTTCCTCTCTAATCCCCATTACCCCTCTCTGTTCCGCTCTACTCTCTACTGCCCTCTACTCCCCTCTGTTCCTCTCTACTCCCCTCTGTTCCTCTCTACTCCCCTCTGTTCCTCTCTACTCCCCTCTGTTCCTCTCTACTGCCCTCTACTCCTCTCTACTCCTTTTTGTTCCTCTCTACTTCTCTCTACTTCTGTTCCCCTCTACTCCTCTGTACTCCCTACTCCTCTCCGTTCCCCTCTACTCCTGTCTACTCCTCTCTACTCTCTAGTCCTCTGTTCCTCTCTACTCCCCATTACCCTCTCTGTTCCTCTCTACTCCCCATTACCCTCTCTGTTCCTCTCTTCTCCTCTCGGTTCCTCTCTACCTCTCTACTTCCCTCTTCCTCTCTACTCCTCTCTACTCTCTACTCCTCTCTACTGCTCTCTACTCCCCTCTGTTCCTCTCTACTCCCCTCTACTTCTATCTATTCCTCTATACCTCTCTACTCCCCTCTTCCTCTCTACTCCCCTCTTCTCCTCTCTACTAACCTCTACTCACCTCTTCTCCTCGCTGATCTTCTCTACTCCTCTCTGTTCCTCTCTACTACTCTCTACTACTCTCTACTCCTCTCTACTGCTCTCTACTCCTCTCTGTTCCTCTCTACTCCCCTCTACTCCTCTCTACTCCCTGAGTATGAGAGTATTTTTAATTTAGAGAGATCATTAAACTATTTTAAGTCTGGAATAACATAGTTTTCATAGATTTCACTGAATTTGTCACAGTGTAGGAGGAGGTGCTTCTCTGTCTCTACCTCACCTGTCCAACAGTGACCACACACTCTCTCCTCTGTCTCTACCTCACCTGTCCAACAGTGACCACAGACTCTCTCCTCTGTCTCTACCTCACCTGTCCAACAGTGACCACAGACTCTCTCCTCTGTCTCTACCTCACCTGTCCAACAGTGACCACACACTCTCTCCTCTGTCTCTACCTCACCTGTCCAACAGTGACCACAGACTCTTTCCTCTGTTGGTACAGTAGCCAGGACTTCTTGTGTCGTCCTTTCTCTATGACTGGACTGTGCTCACTCAGTCTTTCTCTCTGACTGGACTGTGCTCACTCAGTCTTTCTCTATGACTGGACTGTGGTCACTCAGTCTTTCTCTATGGCTGGACTGTGCTCACTCAGTCTTTCTCTCTGGCTGGACTGTGGTCACTCAGTCTTTCTCTCTGGCTGGACTGTGGTCACTCAGTCTTTCTCTATGACTGGACTGTGCTCACTCAGTCTTTCTCTCTGGCTGGACTGTGCTCACTCAGTCTTTCTCTATGGCTGGACTGTGCTCACTCAGTCTTTCTCTCTGGCTGGACTGTGGTCACTCAGTCTTTCTCTATGGCTGGACTGTGCTCACTCAGTCTTTCTCTCTGGCTGGACTGTGCTCACTCAGTCTTTCTCTATGACTGGACTGTGCTCACTCAGTCTTTCTCTATGACTGGACTGTGCTCACTCAGTCTTTTTCTATGGCTGGACTGTGGTCACTCAGTCTTTTTCTATGGCTGGACTGTGCTCACTCAGTCTGTATTTCGTAAAGATCTGTCTCTGCTTTGTATCTCTGACAGTGAAGAGATACTCTGACTATATATATTCATGGTTTAGGGGCGGATAGCAATTCAGTTTGTTTTGTGTTTTGGCTTGAGTCATCCAATGTTCCAGATAAGCGTCTTTTGTTAATTTTATAATTGGGTTGATCTACTCTATACTCCTCTCTAATCCTTTGTACTCCTCTCTGTTCCTCTCTATTCCTCTCTGTTCCCCTCTATTCCTCTCTGTTCCTCTCTGTTCCCCTCTATTCCTCTCTGTTCCCCTCTATTCCTCTCTATTCCTCTCTGTTCCCCTCTATTCCTCTCTATTCCTCTCTGTTCCCCTCTATTCCTCTCTATTCCTCTCTGTTCCCCTCTATTCCTCTCTATTCCTCTCTGTTCCCCTCTATTCCTCTCTGTTCCTCTCTATTCCTCTCTGTTCCCCTCTATTCCTCTCTGTTCCTCTCTGTTCCCCTCTATTCCTCTCTATTCCTCTCTGTTCCTCTCTGTTCCCCTCTATTCCTCTCTATTCCTCTCTGTTCCCCTCTATTCCTCTCTGTTCCCCTCTATTCCTCTCTGTTCCTCTCTATTCCTCTCTGTTCCCCTCTATTCCTCTCTATTCCTCTCTGTTCCTCTCTGTTCCCCTCTATTCCTCTCTGTTCCCCTCTATTCCTCTCTATTCCTCTCTCAAGGTCAAGGTCAAGGTCAACTTTATTTATAAAGCACGTTTAAAATCAACCGAAGTTGCACCAAAGTGCTGTACAATATATAAAATAAACTAAAACAAAAAACAGAATAAAGTGCACATAATCACAGAACAATAAAAGGACAGGACACAAAACAGGACAGGGGATGTAGGCTATTAGGCCTCAAAAGCCAGTGCAAACAAGTGAGTATTAAGCTGAGACTTAAAGAGCCCTAGGTTCTGTGCGTGTCTAATGTGTGGAGGGAGGCTGTTGCAGAGCTTTGGGCCAGCCACCGCAAAAGCTCGGTCACCCTTGGTCTTAAGTCTCGATCTAGGGACTATTAAAAGAGTCTCGGAGGAGGACCTCAGGGTTCTAGAGGTCGCCCGAACTTGAATCAGTTCAGCCAGATAGTGGGGGGCCAAACCATGTAGAGCCTTAAAAATAAACATTAAGATTTTAAAATCAATCCTGAAGCGAACAGGAAGCCAGTGGAGGGAGGCCAGCACCGGTGTGATGTGGTCCCGCTTCTTGGTTCCAGTCAGGAGGCGTGCAGCAGCATTCTGGACCAATTGCAGGCGCCTCAGTGACCGCTGGTCAAGGCCCACATACAAGGCATTACAGTAGTCCAATCTTGAAAAAATAAAAGCATGGATGACTGTCTCCAGGTCCTTAGGAGAGAGGTACGGTTTCACTTTGGATAAGAGCCTCAGCTGGAAAAAAGAGCCTTTAACCACAGAGCCAATTTGTCGCTCAAAATTAAAACCAGTATCAAAAGTGACACCAAGACTTTTAATAAAAGAGCGATTCTTGGCAGCGAGGGGCCCTAGGTTGCTAACATGGCTGTCTTTATGACCAAACAAAATAACCTCGGTCTTCCCATCATTCAGACTAAGGAAGTTTAAGTCCATCCAGGTCTTGATGTCATTTAGCGCAGATGTTAC
Source organism: Borostomias antarcticus (assembly GCF_949987555.1). Lineage (NCBI taxonomy): Eukaryota > Metazoa > Chordata > Actinopteri > Stomiiformes > Stomiidae > Borostomias > Borostomias antarcticus. Next base: position 86,601 of record NC_140262.1, read on the forward strand.
AGGCTTAAAGGAATCCTTACAGTTCAATTTCAGGGGGAGGTACAGTTGGACATCGTCAGCATAACAGTGGAAAGACACATTGTGTTTCCGTAGAATGGAACCCAGGGGCAGCATATATAAAGAAAATAATAAAGGGCCTAAGATGGATCCTTGGGGGACACCGCAGGTGAGGGGGGCCACACTAGAGGAGAACTCACCCAGCTGGACAGAGAAGCTCCTATCAGTCAGGTAAGACTGTAGGAACATGAGAGCAGCACCTTTAATGCCAGCACACTGTTCAAGGCGGGTAAGAAGGGTCTTGTGGTCCACAGTGTCAAAGGCCGCGGTCAGATCTAGTGTAACCAGGATAGCAGCACACCCAGAGTCGACAGTAAGAATAATATCATTAAAAATCCTTAAGAGAGCCGTTTCAGTGCTATGAGCAATTCTAAAACCAGACTGGAACTTCTCATACACATCATTCATCGCTGAAAAAGAGTGCAACTGAATGGAAACAATCTTTTCCAGTACTTTGGACAAAAAAGGCAGTTTAGAGATGGGCCTAAAATTAGCGAGAACATTTGGGTCAAGACTAGGCTTTTTGATTAGTGGCTGCACTATAGCATGTTTAAAGGAGGCTGGAATGACTCCAAAACTAAAACATGCATGGACCAGAGTAAGAATAAAAGAGCCCACTGAATCAAACGCATCTTTAAAAAGGCGAGAGGGAACACTGTCGGAGGGGCAGTTTGTAGGCCGCAGCTCGTGGACAACGTCAGACAGTGATGTCAGGGATATGAGTTTAAACTCATTGAGACTAGCTGGGCACGAGGATGAGGCAGAGGGATCAGGGGCAGCAATGGGGGGCGCGGACCGAAGAGACACGATTTTCTCAACAAAGTAATTAAGAAAATCATTACAGAGAGCAGATGACGGTACAACCGGGGCAGTATCCTGAGGGTTGACGAGAGAGTCCAGAGTGTCAAAGAGAACCTTGGGTCTCCCAATGTTATTGGAGACAAGGTTGGAAATGTACCCGGTTTTTGCTGCCTTCACAGCTCTCTGAAACTCCATTACACAGTCCTGCAGAATCCCGAACGAGACATGTAGCTTGTCCTTTTTCCACTTTCTCTCAGCACGCCTACAAGAGCGTCTGAGCGCACGGATAGAGTCAGTAATCCACGGTTCAGAGCGTGTCTTGGGACTTCTACTCCTCAAGGGGGCGACAGAGTCCAGTATAGAGGTGCAAGTGGAACTAAACAGCGCCACGAGCTCGTCCACACTGAGCCCACCAAGGCCATCCACATTCGCGAGGGTAGAGCCATCGACAGCTGCCGAGAAAAGCGCTGAGATGTCCGAGTTTATCACTCGAAAACGGCGCACAGGAGCACGTGAGGGGGCAACAGCGCATGGGACAACAGCAGTGAATAGAACAGGCATGTGATCAGAAATACAGGCGTTATCACAAATTTAATTTACACAGACAGTAAGGCCATGCGATAACACCAGGTCCAGCGTGTGGCCTTTATTATGCGTCGGTCCCGAGACCCACTGAGTGAGGCTGAAGGAATCAGTCAGAGCCAGGAAGTCTTTGGCCAGAGGACTGGATTCACAGCAGACATGGATGTTCATATCACCCGAAATCATAACATGATCATAATCCACCATGGTTCCAGACAGAAAACTCTCAAACTCCTGGATAAAATCCTTGTTGTATTTAGGTGAGCGATATACAATCGCACACAGCAGAGGGGGAGACACGTTTAGTTCAAAGAGTTGCAGCTCAAAGCTCGAGTAAATGACAGATGGAATCTGCCGACAATGAAAGCTGGACTTGAAAACACACGCAAGCCCACCACCTTTCCCAGTGGTCCGAGGGGTGCTGAGATACGTACAGTCGGGAGGGAGGAGTTCGGAGAATGGTATAGACTCACCAACGTGTAACCAAGTCTCAGTCAGGAACATAAAATCAAGCCCACGGGAAGTGAAAAAGTCATTTAGTTGGAACGTCTTATTCGCCAATGACCTGGCATTAATCAAAGCCATGGACAAGATCAAGTTGGGAGTCAGCTTGGTCGCAGCCAATCTTACTGGGCGCAGGTTATTGGGGACAACCCCATCAGCACGGGCTCTCCCCTGCCCGGACAGCGGTCCTGTTGTTCGGCTACACCAGCCAGAGGCAGCCGGCCCAGCGCGGGGAGTGGGCGCTGTCATCAGCGGGCCAGGCCGCACCGTCAGTCCGAGGGCATTCAGGCTGTGCACGTCAAACCGCACCCATGGCCTCTTGATCTGCAGCGATCGCCTGACAGTAGAGGAATAACAATATCCCCCACGCATGAGTCGCGGATTATCCAGACAAGACGACGACAGGAGAGCCTTGACTTTCACCAGAACACCACTCCGCTTTCCCCGTCTCCTCCGGCGTTTGATCCGGGGAGAGGCACCAGGTGACCGGCGCAGGTAAGCAGGAATATCTGCTAACAGGGGGGGGGCATTCTGATCTCGCATGTCAGCTCTAAAAAACATTTGCATCGAATCAGAAACTCGGATGCTTTGTAAAGTTTGACGATCGTAGGCAAATAGAGCCGAAACATCCCAACAGCAAACATTTAAAAACAGAGCAATGACAAACACAAAACTGAGTAGACGCGGCCGACGGCATGCCAAACATACTGGCGCCATCTTGGTACGCACACACACACGCACGCACACACACACGCACGCACGCACGCACGCACGCACGCACAGTCAACTAACTCAACAATCAGATTCTCTGTTCCTCTCTACTCATTACATTCCATTACAGTCACAGTCAAGTTGTTCTTATTCAGTTGCATTCATTTTAGACAAAAATGGTATTTGTGAAAAGTTTCAGTCTTAGTTTTAAACCTCGACATACTGTAGTACTTAAACTGCTCTTTTAAGAGTTTTCAATGATCTGATTTTAACTGTTGACTCTGGGGACTCCGCTATTTTGGTACTTTTGGATTTGACCACTGCTTTTGACACCGTGGACCGTGGGATCCTTTTATCGTGTCTGGAACAGTGTGTAGGGATTAAAGGTGCTACCCTAGAGTGGTTCCGGTCGTACCTTTCAGACAGGAGTTTCTCTGTCCATTTCAGGGATCACTCCTCAGATATGGCCCCACTCACCTGTGGTGTCCCCCAAGGTTCCATTTTGGGCCCCATCCTATTTTCTTTGTATTGCCCGTGGGGTGCATCCACTTACGAAGTTCCCGGGACAATTCTGGCATTCCTGAATGGTTTCTTATCTCGGATTTGTTCTTATCTAAGAACAGGATTTAAGAATGCGGAAATGCAGTCGTAGGTAGGCCAGATTGGAGTGTGCCCGTTCGCAAGGGCTGAATTTATGAGAAATCCGAGGTGATTGCGTTCACATCAAGTCTACAGACATCCTAGGCTTGAATAGTAATCATAATCATAAATACGAGGATATTTGTATAATTTCCAATTACGTTTCACATTCATGAAGGCATCGCGGTGTCCTAAAATAAATCAAAGCACTACACAAACACTGCAAATGGCAATGAATTAATAAATAAGCCCTAAACTCAGTCGCTATACTCAGACTCAGCACAACAGCACCTTATATTCCATAGTCGTCAGAATGGACACATCTACATTCTGTAAATACTGTAAACGTGAATATCCATAACTAAAATATATCATATGGTCCTACATAATATAGATAAAGGGCCTATCAAGATCCATAAGTAGCCGACTCATGCATTTAACTAAACTGTAGGCTACAATTCAATCTGCTCTCAGCACATCCCATCCCTTTCATGTAGGTTATATATTTTGCATATTGTATTTTTATTATATATATAAACCGTCTTATTTTCTTTTGTTATTTTGTATTGATTTGTTTCACCTTGCTTAAGCTTAGTGTGCACGTTATAAGAGCCAGCGGAGAAACATCTCACTGCTCATTTTACTGGTAGGCTATGTTGCATGTGACGAATAAAACGTCGAATTTGCACGTGACCTTCAACATCAAGCATGTCAATTGGGAACGTCTCAACTTTTTCCACGTTGTCTGGGGATTCTGTGTGCACACGACCCTGTAGTAAGGAGCTGTCGGGGCGTTTATGTATGCAAATCCAGGTGTACGAGAACGCGCATTCAACTTAAGAAGGGGAGCACAGCTGAGAAAACTTTGGCGGTTTAGGAACACATTTCCACCCATTCATGAATCCGGCGGGGATCTTTCTTAGGGTTGGTCTTACGAAGTTCGTAAGAAGACATTTAAGAAGACACTTAAGAAAATGTTCAGGAATGAGGACCAATGTTTCCTTCCATTGTTATGCTAATGATATACAGATGTATCTACCTTTAAAATTGTAAAGCAAGGAATCTCTGCAGCCTCTACTAGACTGTCTCAAGAACATACAATCCTGGATGGACCTCAAATTCTTCAACTTAAATGATGACATGCTCTCTTGGATGGCTCTGTTGGGACTCTGGGCCCCCTTACCCCAAAAAAAAATTTCTGCTGTAAAGAGCCTTGGTTTTACTCAAGTGCTTTCAAATTTGAGAAACAAATTAGCTCTGTGGTTAAAGGCGCCTTTTTTTTCGGTTAAGGCTCATAGCCAAGGTATCTCCCTCCTAAAGACTTGGAGTTGTACATGCTTTTATAGCCTCTAGGCTTGACTGTTGCAACTCCTTGTATGTAGGTCTAGACCAGTCCTCACACTGGCATTTGCAACTAGTGCAGAATGCTGCTGCTCGCCTTCTGACAGGAAAAAGAAAGCATGAACACCTCACAATCAGCTGATCTTAGATGCCCCTAAATCCAGGCTCAAAACCAGAGGTGCTCAACAATAAAAAGGTTTATTTATAAACGCGGAACTGAAGTCGTCCCACAACGTGGGGGATGAATTCCAGCTAGTCGGGCTCGGGCTCCGCTCCAGGTCGGCGGGGTTAGAGTGGTGGGCGAGAGAGAGAGAGAGCAAAAGTTAGATTACCTCAACCAGAGTCGGCGAAAATACTTAGAGAGACGACTAGAAATTTGTCAACATTTGAACTGGCACCAAAGAGTAGGGACCCACGGTAGATATCCAGCTGCTGATGAGTTGAAGAGGCTCAGGTGTGCTGCTCTGATTATCCCCTGATGGGGAGCAGGTGAGCCGGCAGGAACGCGCCGCTTGACCAGCGGGGGCGCTGCGGGGTCTCGAAGGAGAAACCCAACCAGTGTCTCGAGGGGGCGGCTGTTTACTGGCACCCCGAGAGAAGGATGTAGACTGCGTGGCTTGAGAGAAAGAAACTAGACCAGTGTCCCGGGAGGTGGAGGGCGTAGGTGTGACAGCCCCAAGCTGTGGAATAGCCTACCGCTGCATATTAGAACTGCCCAGACTTTGGTTGCTGTTAATGAAATTCCAGTCTCATCAATGTGTTATCCCCTTTCTGTGTTCCTATGTGATTGAATCTTCCTATTGTGATTGATCTTCCTAGTTGATTGAATTCCTATTTGATTGATCTTCTCTGTTCATTGTTTTACATAATGTGTCAGGTCTCAAATGCATAGATGATTAACTTCTTGCTAGAAAGACAAGGAGCCATGTATTGAGAAGACGAAAGTGTTGTTGTTTTATTTCAAGAAATGGCCACAGAATTTCTAAGAGCAAAATCCAATTGGTGCGTGAAAAGGTCAATTACCTTGGTCACGGAATAATAACAGAATGCACTGCTTGGGACTGTAGGCTACTGCAGAGCATGGATCCCTGATTTTGCAGACATAACCCTCACTGTCCGATTCGGCTAATGGACAGAAGCTAGCTCCCCCTGACAAAATTACATGGACTGACGAGCCCGACTGGCTCTAACAACGCTTAAACAGAGACTGACCAACACACCCTGTTTAAGTTTTCCTGACTATGATTAGCCTTTCCACCTGATTGCGAACGAAAAAGAAAGGTTACACGTCAGCAGTGCCGGCACAGAGACCTGGAGATAGGTATAGGCCGGTAGCCTATTACTCCAAAAATACTTGACTCTGTTGTTAAGAGGACTCGTGTCCTACTTGAGATCAGTGGCAGCTACCACTGGCGCTTTATTTAAGACCTAGTAGCCCTACACACCCTGTTTGTCCCGCATGCTGTGTCTGCTCTTCCTTTACAGGGAAAAACATCACACCTGCACCCAGCAAGGTGGCTGCTTTTTCAGAATGTACTGTTGACCATGTCTAATGTTACATTTCAAAGATGCACTGTTCTTAACCCTGCAACCCTGCTTCCTAGGAGAGACACATGACTGTGTCAACATAGTGGAGGAAATCAATAAGCCCCGCTCAAGCCTCACAGATATTCTTCTCTCTCACCCTGATTTTTTGTATCTTATAGATGGATCAAATCAAAAACAAGCACAACCACTCGTTGCATGCAACTCGACTGCTGACCTCACTGAAGAAGCTACGGCTGTCTCTACTTCCTTCTGTGTTGTCTGCTCCGTTTCATCCACAGATCCGGACGGGACTCCTCCATTCTCTCTAACACATAGTCCTGACTTGTAGGCATCTGCATCACCTCCTGGACATAAGAACTGGAAGAGAGTGTGTGTCGGCTTTTCTTGTTAAAAGCTGTGGCTTTCGAGACGGGGTCCGCTTGACTCACTTCCAATAAACAATGTCGGTCGCAGCTTAAAAAATAACGTTTATTCCACCATTTCATATCATTTCAAACTGTTTGCTAAATAAAGATAACATCCAAAGGAAACGAAAAAAGGCTTTAGTGCCACCGAAAACTTAAATAGCGGTCAAAAAACTGTTGACAACCACCGCCTTGAATCACCAAACATTTAGGTTCCATACTTCCTGCCATAGAATCACCTGATCCTATAACCTAATGTGTGGTGCGCAAAACGCGCATTCAGGACACAGGCGTCGCAATGTCTTGTGTGTGTGCATGTGTGTTGGGCCATGTCAGTGTAAGTGTAGAGCCGGGGCAGACTCCAGAACATGAAACCTTGGAAGGCTTCACACAAGAGACACAGCTTGGTAACTGGTCGCTCCAAAACTGATGTCTTGGTCTTGAGACGAACACGGCGAATGTGTACTTTGGAGTCCGTCATTGTCTCTGTGATTCGACCCTTGAGCCATGAGTTCCGTGGCGAAACATCCTCCACCACAAGAACGAGGTCCCCAACTGTGAGGTTTCTGCGTGGTTTGTGCCACTTTTGGTGCTCCTGCATCATAGCAAGATATTCCCGGATCCACCTTTTCAAAAACAAGTCTGTGATGTACTGCGCTTGCCTCCATCGTCTATGGATGTACAAATCTTCCTTCCTGAACAGACCTGGTAGCAGTATTGGTTTGCCTTTAAGCTGTAGGATGTGGTTGGGCGTTTGTGCTTCGATGTCATTGGGGTCATCACTGGATGGAGTGATGGGACGGTCGTTGAGTATCACCTCTGCTTCACACATAACTGCTGCAGGATCTCAGCATCCAGAGCTTCAGCACCGAGTAGAGCACTCTTTTGACCTGCTGTATGAGGCACTCCCAGACTCCTCCATGATGCGCACCATGGGGAGGATTAAAGGTCCACTTTATTCCTTCTTGCAAAAGTGCCTTTTGGATCTTTTCCTGATTGAGCTCCTGAAGGGCCTCTTTTAGCTCCCGGTTTGAACTCACGAAATGTGTTCCATTATCAGATTTGATTTCTGTTACTTGTCCTCTCCTACATATAAATCTCCTGAAAGCATTTATACATGCATCTGTGTCGAGAGTGTGCGCCACCTCCAGGTGGACTGCGCGACATGCCAAACAAGTAAATATGACTCCATATCTTTTAATTGTACTCCGGCCCCGTTTCACATCAATGGGCCCGAAGTAGTCCATTCCAACGTATGTGAACGGAGGGAGATCTGCAGAGACATAGTCGATGGGACGATCAGCCATTTTCTGTTCGCCTGCCTTTTGGTGCCGAAGTTTGCAGACTATGCACTTCCTGATGACTGCTCTGGTTGCTGCATTGGCATGGAGTATCCAGTATTTACGACGAAGCGTGGAAAGCACATGACTCCTCCTACTGTGACCAACTTTTTCGTGGATGTGGCGAAGAATAAGCTTTGAGATGTGGCTGGCTTTGGGCAAAATCGCTGGATGCTTTGTTTCCTCTGGAAGCGCTGCTCGGCTCAGCCTCCCACCCACTCTCAAGACACCATCCACTATCACTGGGTCGAGCTTGACCAAGGGACTTGTCCTTTTCACTGTGCCTTTTTCCAAGGAAATCATTTCTTCCTTGAAGCTTTGTCTTTGTACCAAGCATATGATGGCCTTTTCTGCATTAGCCATGTCTTCAACATTAAGCCTTTGCAACCTTGCTGTCCTTAAACTGTTGCATGTGCTTTGCTACTGCATCATTTTGCTGGCTGGAGCCTTGGTGCGTGGCGAGTGCTTCGACTCTTTCCTGGCGTAGTTGCTTAAGCAGATCTTTATATCTGAGGATCAATCCCACTGCTCTTTTTAGGTCCATCCAGTTAGAGAAGTGATGTAGGAGGGTAGCAGTGGGGGATTCCTCAGGCTGTAGTACTGTGAGATCATGTTCCTCACCTCTGGATCATCCGCAGAGATCATGCCTGGTGTCTCATCATGCCCTGGCCATTCAGACTGAGGTTTCCTTAGAAACTCAGGGGCCTGGATCAAAGCTTTGGACTGAAGAAAGGCATCTGCCCGTAATCCGCGTGATGCTACATCTGCGGGATTGAGCTTTGAGCTGATGTAGTTCCATTGTGCGACTTCAGACAACAATCGTATCATAGCAACTCTGTTCACTACGAAGGTTTTGAACCTTGCTTTTGCACTTCCAATGTACTTCCAAACACGGATTGACTGTCCGTCCAGTACGTTGACTCATCCAACAGCATCTGCAGTTCCGTTTTCAGCAGTAGGTCCTATGTACCGCCAGGACCGCGGCCGCCAGCTCCAATCTAGGAATGGTAGTCTGCTTGAGGGGTGCTACTTTTGCTTTGCCCATGATGAAAACAACATGCACTTTATCTCTGCAGTTAGTAAGTCTGAGATACGACACTGTTCCCATGCCAACCTCACTAGCATCGCAAAAGTGCTGCAGCTGTGCGGATGCGATTTCACCAAAACCATGGGGTGTGATACATCTGCTCACGGAGAATTAATCTAACAGCACCAGTTGACTCAACCATCTTTTCCATCTATCAGCATGTTCTTTTGGGATCTTCTCATCCCACCCAAGCTTGGCCTTGCACAACTCCTGAAGGATCTGCTTGGCGGGTAGCACAACTGGTGCTAAGAACTCTAGGGGGTCATAAATCAAACTCACAACTGACAGGATACCACGTCTTGTTGATGGCTGAGTTTTCAGAACTGAAAATGCCTGGTATTCCTCCAGGAATGTTTGGTCTCTTGCAAACCTTTTCAGCAGCTGCTGTGCTCTTTGCAGGGCTATGTGCCTGTTGTTGGGCATGGTCACATCTGGCTCACGAAAAGGCAACTTGAGGTAGTAATGTCCATCCTTAAGCACTGCTGAGTCTGAAACGATGTTCATGAACTCCTTGTCCTCCAGCAACATTTCTTTCTGCTCACAATGCTGCTCAGCAAAATCTTGGTTGTACTTTAGGAGCTCTTCCAAGTTGGCAATGGCTATTCTGTTAACCAAGGCAGGGTAACAATCGCTCCTGTCACTGTCCTCCCAGTGACCAAGCGGGCCATTTATTACCCACCCTAGGAGGGTTTTTACAGCAAACGGTCCATTACCTTCGCTGTTAATGACTTTCCACAGCTCCAGAACTTTTGGAGCATTTGCACCAATCAGTAGCCCAATGCTTGCGTTGATTGGTTCCAGTTCAACCTCCTTCAGATAAGGCCACTCTCTGAGGTCCTCCTCTCTAGGAATGTTGTCTTGTGTAACGGGGATAGACTCTTGCAAGAATACATCTGGCAACGTGAGGAATGTGCTTCCTTTGAGCGCGGCCACTTCCAATCCAGGAATCCTGTAGCTGGGCACAGGCCTCTCCTGTCCCATAGTTTTTTTTTTTTTTTTTTTTACAAATCTTTTTATTGCAAACAAGTCATACTCCAGTCAACAACAAGAAGTAAGAACAGTAATAATAAATACAAACAATACAGGTGCATACCAGTTAGAACATGAAGACAAATGGGGAATAAAGATAATGATAAAAAAAGGAGTGCATCATTGAAAAGACCTCATTGAAAATAAAATAAAATAAATGTTATGCTCCATATACACTTCAAGGTCCGTAGAGAGTCCTTGTTTAGTTATTTTTTTTAACTTTTAACCCCCCCACCCCCCACCCACAGGTATGATTGGGCCACAAATAATAAAAAAATAATAAAAAAGGAAAAAGTCGAGTTATGCAAAAACAGTCTGTAAGAATCCGGTACAAGGGAAGAAAATAATAGTAAACATTATCGTCCAGGTGAGAAGAAAATAAAAATAAATAAAAGAAGGTTTCGGTAAGAGGGAAAATGAAATATAGTGGAGTAGTCTAGGGCAAAAGACAAAGGGTCATGGTGGAAGAGCAGTAATATGAATGGTCACTTTTTTTTTTTTTTTTTTTAGAGAGCTACCTGCGACTCAGCGTCAGGAGTGATAGGGGCTGAATCCCAAATCGCGCACTTAGGCGAAAGTGCAGAGCACTCGCGGCCTTGTGGCCTTACATGCGCGTTCCCGCTAAGTCCACAAGGGCTCAGGGTAGTTCCAAAACGGAATTGCTAGGTCCACAAGTGCGCCACGCCGCCATTTTGCGCACTTTAACCGCACTTACTGAAAGTCCGCAATTTCGCGGACTCAGGAGCCTAAAATACCCACAGTCCACCGCGTCTCATGTGACACATCTGATGCAGCCAAAATGACTGCACGCAGGACCCGATACATCTGTAAGTAATGTACCCTAAACTAAACAACTAACCGATGACATTTCCTGCAAACATATCCCATCAAGCAGAATTATTAATAGTGTTTCGATGTGTGCATTGCATTTAATTTTGGCACTAATTACCCTCCATACATGAACAGGGACGGACGAGCAGACGCTCCGGTTTATAGCCGCGAGGATGGAGCACGACCTCCTCTTCACCGGCTTAAGAGGCTCGGCGCTTGACGGTTACCAGTAAGTACAGTAGCTAACGTTGGCCACAGCTGTGCTACTCAGTCAGCGATCATACAGCCAGCCATTGTTGTGTGATCGCTAAGGAATAGCACAGTCAACTTCATTCTAATAGAATCAGCCCTGTGTCATGTATAGTTAAGGTAAACAAACAGTACTGTACATTCATGTGATCATATCAGTGCAGACTGGGTGTAACATTGAACCCACTTACATGCCTATCTGAGTACCAGTTACATGCCCAACTGAGTATTAACATACCGTAAAGAGTATCAATCAGCCTATTGAAACCAATGGATGGAACGGCCAGCAATCAAGAGTATTGATGTCATTCTCTACATCCCAAAATGTGTCAATTGACTCATATGGTCACCCACAGGCTTCATTGTGTGTGTCCGTGTTCTCCAACAGGGTGGTCTTAAGAGAGATTGGTCTTGATGGCATTCTAACAAATGCCCAAGCCAAGAAAAAATGGGAAACCTGAAGAAAATATACAGGGTGAAGAAATACACGTTACCCACTGATATTAATGGGTCATAGGATCATGTAGCCCTATCTATGGGGATTAATTTCACACTAGTGGTTGTGGCAAGGCTATTCCTGTAGTACTGTGGTGTCTTGGGTTTCCCTCAGCATGATTGTCAGTATACTATTGTATATTATGTGTGCATCCTCATCATCACTTTCTGCAAGTGTACCACTGTCACAAACTTAATTTCACCCTCTGACCAGAAATGAAAGACATCTCATATAATTTCATCTGATCTTTGCCACACAGGAGCTCCTGAACCCCCGGACAGGGAGTGGAACCCAGGGGAGACTATCAGCCGCCACCTGGCCGTACTTTGAGGCCATGCACGAGGCTCTGGGGCAGAGGGACTCCATCACACCGGTGAACACCATCTCCAGTGCGGTGGAGTCGGGCGACTCAGACGATGGTGTTCACTGGTCCTCTGCCCCAGAGTCCTCCAGCCTCTCCTCCGGCCCACCTGACCCTCCCACCCCCTCCAGCCCCTCTGGGCCCTCCTCCGGCCCCTCACGCCCCTCTACCTCTGGCCCCTCCTCCTCTTCCACAGGTCCATCCACCCAGCAGCCTGGGGGTGGGAAGAGGAAAAGAAAGGCCAACCATCTAGACCCACCTGACCTCCTCAGGGAGTGGATGCAGCAACAGGAGAGGAGGCAGGTGGAGCTAGATGGGAGGCAGGCAGCGCAGCAGGCAGAGCTGGACCGGAGGCACGCAGAGCAGGAGAGGCAGCTGAGGGAGACTGAAGCGGAGGATGGGAGGCGATTCGACCGCCTCCTCAACATACTGGACAAGTGGGCAGGAAATAAATAGCCCCCCAAATATTCCTTTATTTCCTTTGTATTTCCTAGTATTGTGCCACATGTTTTATTGTCTTTCTTTTATTACTCATTCATATTTTTACCTTTTGGACCCAGGGAGGCTTGATTTAATAAAAACATGTTGCACCACATCTGTGTCAGTGCAGTTATATGGTATTGCCACCTCTTGCATGATCTTTGCAAATGATTGCTCAGAGGGGGGATGTGGGAGTGCCATGGAAATGTTTTCATTCTGTATAGATTCTGATTTGATATGTCACTGTACATGTGCTGCATTTAAGAAATTCGGAGCATCTACATGGATGTGAACATGAAATGGATGAAGAGTTCCTTTGCAAAAACAGTAGTGGGTTTGGTCATATCATGTTTCCCTTTTTTACAGTCAAGACTTACAATTCACCGTTTACAAGTAAAGCCTGAATACTCCCAAGTTTGGCTTTGACTTGTGACAAATGACCTATGTGATCATGACTGCCTTGACAACGCACACACAAGAGTCGTAGGCAGTGATGTGGTTAAACATGGCTTTATTTGCACAGAACAGAAAGGGAAGACATGGATGATGTAAGTGTAACAGATGTACTGTAGTTGTGGGAGACCTGGGATGCCGATGCCAGGTGAAACAAGTGCAATTCCCCCACACTTACTGGAATTATCACAGTTTGATCAGCAAGAGTTACATAAGTACCTGTTTAGTGGATAGGATTGTTGGCCCTATGCACCCATTTAACCTCTGGGGTGAGGTGGTCCAATTGGTCTGGCCTCTACCCTTTGATCTGGCCAGCATGGGTGACCCTGGCACAGCTCTCAGGGTCACTGAGGCACGCAAGCCACCACCCCACGACAAGGGATGGACCATGTGGTGGAAAATAGGCATGTGGTCTGTGCCAAATGTTAACTGCATGGACTGTTCAGAACTGAAATATGACATCCCCCCCCCACAAAAAAAGATCAGTCCCATTATGCATCTAAACTGAAAATCAGAAAATCAGTCCCATCATGCCTCAACTGAAATTCATCCATCTTGTGGGAATATGAAAACTGAAGGGAAAAAAGAGGCCACCAACAAAATAAAGACTCAACTCCTGCAGTAGTCATGGTGGGCTAACAGGTCCAGCAGGTTCTGGGGTGCGGACACCTGGGTGCACAGCCTCTCCCTGATGTGGGCCCCACTCCTCTCCTGGGTCGGCTCCTGGACAAGTGGCGCAGGGGGACCATGTTGTTCCAGGTCATCCTCAGGCAGCTCCATGATGTCCCCATGGCTGAGGTAGATGTTGTGGAGGACTGTGCAGGCCAGGACAACATCGGAGCAGAAGCCTACCCTCACTTCCAGCGCCTTAAAAAAGATGGAGCGCCAACGAGCCTTCATCATTCCATAGCTCCTCTCGATGATGTGGCGTCTGTGTGCGCCACGTTGAATCTTTCCTGCACCCTGCCTTGCACAGGACGCCTGTACGGCGTCACTATGGAGATGGGCTGCTCCAGGCAAGGGTAGCCTCCATCTCCCAGCAGGAAGTAGCCAGGTGGGGGGTACAGGGAGTGGGTGTACACCGGGCTGTTGCGCAGGATGCGCGTGTCATGCACCGACCCTGGATAGCCCACGAACACATCCAGGAACCTCCCGCTGCTGTCGCAGATGGCCTGGAGCTGGATGGAGTAGAATTGCTTGTAATTAAAGTAGTCTACCTTGTTCCGCTTTGGGGGCTTGATGCGAATGTGGCATCCATCTATGGCCCCTACTGCCCTGTTGAAGGCCCCATGGCGGGCCAGCCGGCCGAATCCCTGACCCACTGTGTCAAGGGTGTCTGGGGGGGGAAGCAGATGATCTTGGACCTGGCCTTTCGGACCCTCTTGCCGATCCTGTGCACCACTCTGTGGATGGTGCTCTTGGGGATGTCAAAGGCCCGCGCCGTCACCCGGTAGGACGCTGCATGGGCCAGCCAGAAGATGAACACGAGCACTTCCAAGTTGTGTCCCCAGCCATGGTCCTTCTCCTGGTGCAGGAGGCCCAGTACACCATTGAAGGCCTGTCGAGACAACCTGAAGTCAGGCCTCATGTCTCTCTCAGGGTCCAGGTAGACCCTCAGGGCAGGCGCCAGCCTGTTTAGCCTGGTGTATGGGTTGCGTGGGTGGGCCTGGGGGTGCAAGAGAGTAATATGTAAGTGAGTGAGTGAGTGAGTGAGTGGACAGGGATTTCAGATGCTGCATACTGTATCACACACATGCAATCAAGGGTTTGTGGCCTATTATCTATCAATCAATCAAACAAACAAACTTTATCAAGCACTTTTCCCATTTACACTGAATTGTTACAGTGTCTGCATCACCTTTTTTTCCCTAGATATGATGTTGGGTTAACTAGGACAGTAGTTCAATGTGTAGTTGTTAATTACCTGTATTCCAGTCACCATGGCCAGTAACTGGCCAACACAAGCAGTGTTTGCCAGTTGGCCATTACTTTCCTCCTCAGAATTGATGTGGATCCTTCTGCGCCTCCTCAAACGCTGCCTTCGTCGCAGATGCTGAAGGAGATACAGCACAATACCAAGTCCCTGCATCTTTAAATCTGACGTCAGTCATGTGCCCCGCTGGAAGTGCTGTCCCATACCTTTTATGCAATTCAGCGCCCTTGCACCCTCTGGCCCTTCCAGCTGACGTCAATTAAGTGCTCAGACTTCAGGCCGCAAGTGCGAGCGGCCGCAAGTGCGGTTTGCGCACTCAGATTGGGATTCAGCTAGGGAGTTCCTTGATAAGGCCTAATAGGGGGTCCCAGGTAGTACGGAAGGATTTCAGAGATCCTTTTAATGAGGATCTTAACTTCTCCATCTGAAGGCATTGTAAGATATCCCTTATCCACTGATCATGTGTTGGTGGGGAAGCATGTTTCCATTTGAAGAGAATAGAGCGTCTAGCTAGTAGAGTGGTGAAGGCAATGACACGGCGTATAGTAGTGGGCATATTCTCAGATGGGGGAAGGCCGAATAGTGCAGTCATAGGATTAGGGTCTATCTTTGTGTTAAAGGCCTGTGGAATGGTTCCAAATATGTCAGACCAAAATTTGTCCAGCCTTGGGCACGTCCAGAACATGTGGAGATGGTCAGCTGGGGATCGATTGCATCTGTTACAGGCATCACTCCGATCTGGGAATATTTTAGCCAGCTTAGCGTTGGTAAAGTGAGCTCTGTGGAGCACCTTGCACTGAAGTAGGCCTGTTCCATAGTTTTGAGAAGAACCTTCACCCTTTTTCCACCGGTATTTAGCGCTGCCATTAACTCCTCTGTACAAAAGGATGCAGTGCTGCCTGGGTCAAGGAAAGCATACGTCTTCACAACCTTGTGCCTTTGCACAGCTTCACTTGAACAGGCACAATAGACAGCTTACATTCAATGTTACCGGCCCCAGTATGACCGCCAGCATCTAGGGACACAAAGCTTGATGTGACCTTGGCTGCTTCTCCAGCAGATTCTCCACATTCTTTTTTGTTAATATGAACTTCTGCTCTTTCCTTCATATCAATGTGCAGTATGCTTGGATGATCTTTATGGCAAGTCTGACACGTAATTCGTTTTTTACAGTATTTGCCCATGTGCCCTTTTCCCAAACATCCAAAGCACAGATCTTTACTTTTCATGAAGTCGACTTTCTCATTGTTAGGTTTGTGTTTTAGTGCGTCACAAAACTCCAAGGAGTGTTCTTTACTGCAATATGGGCAGGGCTTCTCCAGAGCACTTGAATAACCTTGTTTTATCCCCCCATGGTTGTATTTGGGTTTGCTTTGTTTACTTCCCATTTGCTCCATTTTTGCTGACATAGGTGCAACAGCAGTAGTAAAACTGCTCCCCCTACTGACTGGCTTAAAGGGGGGTCTCTGTGTTGGCCTTTTTGTTGATTTTATCATTCCTTTGCTATCAGTCATGTCTTGTATATCCCCGAAAATGGGATCCAGAACAACCCGTGACTGTCTTTCCACAAACTCAACCAGGTCTTTGAACTTTGCTCGTCGTTGGTTTCGTTCTTGAATGTCACAGCTAATTGTCCTCCATCTGTCTCGGAGCTTAAAAGGCAGTTTGGATACGATTGTCCTCAAGTGAGATGGTGTTTCCAGCTCCTCCATAAAGTTGACCTCTTTCATTATATTGAAAAAACTTCTCAGAAACCGCGCATACGACCTTAACGCTGGTCCATCTTCTACTTTTATTGAAGGCCAACTCAGGACCTTGCCCATGTGTGCAGATGCCAGCTTCATTTCATTGCCAAAGTGCCATTCAAGTTGCTCTTTTGCTTCTCTGAACCCTCTGTCTGGGTCCATGTGGAGGAAGCTACGAACCCACTGGTTGGGTACTCCCTTTGTGTATTGCTCCAGATAGAACAACTTATCCTGCACATGGTCCACCTTGCATTCTATTCCTTGCTCAAAGGCCTTAATAAATGATCGGTACTGCGGAGCATCGCCATCAAATGTAGGGATCTCTCTGGCAGGGAGAAGAGCTGCTTGTTGTTGCTTTACAAGCAATTCAGTTATTTCATTTTGTCTTTTCAAAACATCAGTGAGACAATTTTCATTTTTATCATCATTTGCATTTAATATTGAGTCTCCACTTTCTTGGTCATGACTCAAGTGCTTGGTTTTTGCTTGAGCTTTGCGTGGTGCAGCTTGGTGGTAAATACTTGGTTCCTGAGAACTTTGAGGTTTTTGGAATTTTTGATTACTGGCATTCTGTACTCTGTAGATGTTCCAGTAATGTCTAACCTGTGTATTGGTGTTATGATGTCTGATTTTGTTTGCTTTGATGTTGATGGTTGTGGAGATTTTAGCTTTGATGATGTGGGTTGTGGTGCAGCCTGCAATTCGCTCTCCATGAAAATATTAATTTTGGCTTCTGCTGCAGCCAATTCAGCTTCCATGGCATGCTTTTCCATCCTTGCCTTAAGCTGAGCTTCCTCCTTGTCCAGAGCATTTTTAGTTTCCAAGGCTTGAGATTTAGCCATCAGAGCAGCTCGTTCTGTCTTAGCCTTTAAACATGCAGTAGATACCCTGGAGGATGCACTGGAAGAGCTGGTTTTGGAGGTAGTGCTGGGATCCTTGTTTGGGACTTTTATGGTTTAGGACCCCGGTTCCTCCCCAGAACTCTCCACTTTTTCCTCTTCTTCCTCCTCTTCACCATCCATCCATTTTTTGTTACCAAGTAAGAATCCTCTGTAATGGGTTAATTTTGGTCCATACCAATCCATATTGTTCAAATATTTATTGAACGCATCAGCATGTTTGCAGACAGTATCTTTACTTCCCCCGGCTTCCAATAGAGCATTCATCTCATTCTTTTTGCGCGTTAAAACACTGAGCTTCCCCCTGCGTGATGCGATTGCTTTTATCAAACGTGTCCCATCTACCTCTTCAGTGACAGACATGATAACATGCAGATTGATTTATTGTATTCACTTTGAATTCAATCTTTGAATCAATACATTTGGCCCATGGAAAGCAACAACATCCACTGAGCTGCGCATTTACGTGCTTCTTCCTTATTTGTACCCTTTACGAGCGCAGCGGCTCATTAGGTGGGCTAGCTTGCAGAAGCTAGCCCAACTTGTGATATTCCCACTATTTCTTTCTTTCTTTCTTTCTTTATTATTATTCTCCCCGCTTTTTTGAACCTTAACTAGTTCTTCATACTTTGTGCTAGAAACTTCATTCAAACTTTAAAATGTTCATGACGTTCAGCTCTTGAATGGATCCATTCAGATTTTTGATATTTTTTATAGTTTTTAAGAAATTTAACTTTTAAAACATTTTTTTGTCCTATTGAAACTGCTTGAAATGCTTTTGGAATGTTCAGAAATTTTATGTTTTTAGAGTGGTGGCAGCAGTTGCTTTGAAAATATTCACACATTTTGTAAACTGCTGGCACTCCTACAGTTTTGAAAGCTCACACACATATTATACATCAAAATGTTCACAGAACTGTGCTGATTTGTACAATGTAAGTATCTAAGCCGTATGACTTATAGTTTTCGCTGTACGACGATTTGTTCGGCAACTGCGCTCCTCATTGAAACGTATGGCAACACACTCTAGCTTTTGAGCTGCTAATTTTGCATTTTTACTCTTTTTCTAACTTGTCGCAATGCCTACAGTTTTTAAGCTACACGGACATATAATAGCCTAAAATGTTCAGCATTTTCTCAGGATACATACGGTGTCAAAATCTAGGCTGTGACCTTTATACTTTTTGAGAGAGAGCTGTCTGAAGCCAACATGCCTTTCCATTGAAGTGAATGAGAGGATGCTCAGTGTCAGTTGGGATTTGAATTTGGGGACACGTGCATGCTCTCTGTACAGGCACCCTTTATTGACTACTGTGGTAGCATTCATATTCATTCCTTCCTTCCTTCCTTCCTTCTTTCCTTCGTTCCATCCTTCCTTCCATCCTTCCTTCCTTCCATTCCTTCCTTCCTTCCTTCTTGCTTTCTTTCTTTCCTTCCTTCCTTCCTTCCATCCTTCCTTCCTTCCTTCCCTTCCTTCTTTCTTTCCTTCCTTCCTTCCTTCCTTCCTTCCATCCTTCCTTCCTTCCTTCCTTCCTTCCATCCTTCCTTCCTTCCTTCCTTCCTTCCTTCCTTCCTTCCCTTCCTTCCATCCTTCCTTCTTTCCTTCCTTCCTTCCATCCTTCCTTCCATCCTTCCTTCCATCCTTCCTTCCTTCTTTCTTTCCTTCCTTCCTTCCTTCCTTCCTTCCTACCTTCCTTCCATCCTTCCTTCCTTCCTCCTTTCTTTCCTTCCTTCCTCCTTTCTTTCCTTCCTTCCATCCATCCATCCATCCTTCCTTCCCTTCCTTCTTTCTTCCTTTCCTTCGATCCTTCATTCCTTTCCTTTCCTTCCTTCCTTCCATCCTTCCTTCCATCCTTCCTTCCTTCCTTCCCTTACTTCTATCCTTCCTTCCTTCTTTCTTTCTTTCCTTCCTTCCTTCCTTCCTTCCTTCCTTCCATCCTTCCTTCCTTTCCTTTCCTTTCCTTTCCTTTCCTTTCCTTTCCTTTCCTTTCCTTTCCTTTCCTTCCTTCCATCCTTCCTTCCTTCCATCCTTCCTTCCTTCCTTCCATCCTTCCTTCCTTCCTTCCATCCTTCCTTCCTTCCTTCCATCCTTCCCTTCCTTCCATCCTTCCTTCTTTCCTTCCTTCCTTCCATCCTTTCTTCCATCCTTCCTTCCATCCTTCCCGTCCTTCCATCCTTCCTTCCTTCCTTCTTTCCATCCTTCCTTCCTTCCATCCTTCTTTCCTTCCTTCCTTCCTTCCTTCCATCCTTCCTTCCTCCTTTCTTTCCTTCCTTCCTCCTTTCTTTCCTTCCTTCCATCCATCCTTCCATCCATCCATCCATCCATCCTTCCTTCCTTCCCTTCCTTCTTTCTTCCTTTCCTTCGATCCTTCATTCCTTTTCTTCCTTCCTTCCTTCCATCCTTCCTTCCTTCCTTCCCTTACTTCCATCCTTCCTCCCTTCTTTCTTTCCTTCCTTTCATCCTTCCTTCCTTTCCTTCCTTTCCTTTCCTTCCTTCCATCCTTCCTTCCTTTCCTTTCTTCCTTCCATCCTTCCTTTACTTTCTTCCTTCCATCCTTCCTTCCTTCATTCCTTCCTTCCTTCCTTCCTTCCTTCCATCCTCCCTTCCATCCTTCCTTCCCTCCCGTCCTTCCATCTTTCCTGCCTTTCCTTTCTTCTGTGATAGTATTTTAAAACTGGTCTAGTCAAAAGGATTTACCAAGATACGTTCAAAAGGTTGAGTCTGGTTTATTGTGAAAAACAATACGTGCGCAAGGACTTCCTGCAAAACACAGCAAGGGTGGTTTAGTCAGAGAAGTCCCGTTCATGGGTATTGCTGTGGCTTATATGCAATCAAAACAAAGGTACAGTGCTTCCAGGATGTGATTGGCTACTGCATTGTACATGAATGGCAGGCGTGGCCAAGAGTAAAGACATGTGAAAGGTCTGAATCAGGACGAGGAAGACGAAGGTGTGGCCCTTCTGACTTAAACAAAGAGATGAGGAAGAGCTAGGCAGAGTGTGTTTACAATTACAAAAGGGGGAGAGTTGAGGTGTTTTACAATTACAAAGGGGAGACTGAAACTAGGGTTTGCAGGGGACTTGGGGGGAGGTGATGAATTACAAGGACAAAGGTTTAAGGTGTTTGGATGTAAATTCCTGGACAATCCCCCATTTGTGCCTGAACAGGTACACAAAAATAAAATATAAAATCCAAAACACAGTGTAAACAGTCAGCTATGCTATACATGTGGAAAGGAAATAATCTCTCCACTAGGTGGAGCAAAAAAAAAAAAATCTCTTTTTTTTTTTTTTTTTTTTATTATTTTCTTTCAACGTGCAAAAATCACGCACCAAAACCCCTTGCTTCAGAAATTTGACAGGAAACAAGATAAAAAAGATGACATGATTATATACTATTTATAGTCTAAGAGTGGACAACCATTCACCAAAAAAAACTTGATTTAACAAGGCAAAAAAAAAGATAAAATGGTTACCAGTGTAAGAGGGGCAAAAAACCTCTTGGTCAATTTAGAGGAAAAACCCAAACTTATTTATCAACTCATGTTTCAACCATTGTAACTCTTGTAAACAAATATGATATTTTTCAGATTATTTCAAAGTTCATTCACTCTTGTGAATAATCGCATGTGATGTACTATGGAACATAGCTTCCATGTGTGCGTCTCTGAATGTTTAATGTAGGTTCCAGTGTGTGCGATCAGAGGTGCAGTCCGATTGCTCATCAGAGGAGAGGAGAGTGTGGCGGTGGCTGTCAAGGTCACTCTTGTTCACAGTGTATCCAACAGTCATTTAGGTGACACTTCTCTTTTGGGCAATAGAATGTCATCTGGGGAATGCAAGGCGTCTTCTCTTCTAGATCGCAACTTCAATGTCGCGTTGCTTGAAATCAGTTATGTTCAATGTTAGTGTGTGCAGGTGTGTGTGCGTGTGTGGTGCATCTTGTGAGGAGGTGACCAGCAAGGTCATTTTTCCTCCGATTCCTCGTCAGAGGAGAGGACAGTGTGATGGCCCATGGTTTTGGCCTCTGAGCCCTCTGGTTCAGCTGCATTCTGATCTCCTGGTGTTTGCGATCCCCTGGTGGACCGTCCTCTGCTGCTTGGACCCGTCGGCAATGGCTTGCATGGATCCACGAAGTCCTCTCAGATCGCTGTCTGCGTGGTGAGTAGAACCTGGTACGGCCCGAGCCATCTCGGCGAGTTCCAGCTCCTTCGTCTGTGGTCGTGGACCAGGACCCAATCCCCAGGAGAGATGTGATGCAGGAACCCCTCCTTAGCCTCAGGAAATGGCGGTCCTCACTCTGTTGGAGACATCTGTTAACATCCTCCGCCACCCCTGTTTTTGAAACATGATCTGGCCCGTGGGCTAGTTTGAAAGCATAATGAAAACATGAACGAGGTAGTACAGGTTTGTCATTAGGCCCTAGATACAGGTTAGTTTGGTGGTGGAATGTGCACTTATTCCTCCATTTCTTTTTCTCCGCAGGTGGAGCAGATGCTTGTAGGTCAGAAATGTCTGCCAGGGACAGTGGAGGAATCTTGTCAGGGTCTGTGGATGGTACAGAGAGCATAGAAAGCACAGGGGAGGAAGCAGAGACAGCCGCAGCTTTTGCAGCGAGCTCTCGGAGGGTGAGGAGGGAGTCCCTGTCCTGGTTCAGCAGGGTGAAGGTGCGGTGGGACACCACACAGCCAGGGCGCCAGCAGCACGTACAGGCTCTTGAACTGAACCCGGTCCATCCCTGTACTGCTCCACGTAGGGTCGGCCCGGGTCGTGCTGCTGGAGGGCTCACCTCGGCGCTCCCGCTCCCCCAGCACAGGCTGATGAAGTGCTCCGTCTGTGGATCCACAGATGAGAGAGACAAACAGAGACAAAACAGAAGAGCAAAAAGAGAGTCCTCTGGTCTCCCGGTTCCCCTCCTTGGTCAGGAACGGTTATCAGCAGTCTGTTGGAGATTCTCAGAAACATGGTTAAGCGCAAGCTCCTGCTTTGGGGAAAAATGTTGTTATTCAGTCAGGAAAACTTAAACAGGGTGTCTGTTCCAAGTGTCATTAGAGCCAGTCTGCAGTAGCCTATAGTGACATCAGGGGCAGTGTTAGAATGACTTCAACACGCCCAGTCCTCAGTCATGATCAAGGCAATTGGATTTGGCTCTAGAATTTCTCTCGCGATTTTATGAAAATAAAATAAAATAACCACATTCTCGTCTCAACAAAACAACACCCCCTAAGGGTGAAAGCAAAATTTTCCTGAAATCAGGATAAAAATTAGAGATGGGGCAAAGAAAATGACACTAAAATGAACTGGCTTCATTTACAATTAACTAATCAAAAACTCCATCAAAGCTTCATTTGTATAGCTAAATTTAACACTAAAATGTCAGATGTGGATGTAAGAAATCGAAAAATGCTTTAGCACATAACGAAATCTGCCAACAAACGCTCGCAGAATAATGCTTCAGCGCAACAATCTCATCAGGCTAGACGTTTAGCAGTAGAATCCTGTTGCATATAGCATATTTTAATAGCTGGCGTTACAGGGACACCTAGTGGTGCTCCCAAAATGTTGCATGTATGACCCGGAAGTTGTTTTTGGCAGCGCGGGGAAATTTAAAGAAACAAATCCCTAATAACCACGACGCAGCCTAAAATCCCCAAAACAGCAATGAAAGGAAACCTTATGGTTAACTCACGGCGGGAAAGAATACAATTTCGAAAGAAACACACATTAAGACACATTAAATTCGCTTAGTACTCACCCAGTCAGGAAGTGCTTTGTTCTCTTCTGGCTCAATGGCGGAACACCGCGAGAGTGGAGTTTTCCTGCGTCTCCTAGGCAACCAGCTAGCTTACTGGAATCTAGCAGAATTTTAACAGTCTAAAAAGTGTACAAAAATACTTACAATACTTTACTTGGATCCATGGCGCGCGTAACAAACATACAATCAAGAGCCGAGGCTCAAACAGTGAACACATAAGACACGACGAAACAAAGGCCCACGTTTACAACAAGCATGCTCGGCTGCACTAGCAATTTGGTCCAGGCTAAACCGGATGTCTAGATCCTACCAAATATGTACAGCCACTTGGTCAAAACTAACGCTCGTTAGGTTTACCAAGTCACCCAGGAACAAAGGGACAAACGCTTATTTATATAGCGCTTAAAACAACACATACAAGACAGACTAAAGTTCAAACAGTAAACACAGCAGACTCACACGGGGACGCAAAAACAAAGAACGACCAAAAGACGACCAAAAATGACGTACATACGACTAACACGCTCGAACTGCACCCCTACCTGGTCAAGGCTAGACCGTCCGTCTAGATCCTACCAAATACTGTACAGCCCTTGGTCAAAGCTAACTTCTCGTTAGGTCTACCAAACCACCCGGGATCAAATGGGAAAACGTTTCTCCAAGAAACGCGGATTGGAAATCACTCCCTGTAGCTACTTCTCTGCGGTTTTAATCTCATCCGCGACCGGCCAAAAGGGAAGCCTGTTCTGTGCCAATTCTGTGGCGTATTTAACTCACGTTTTAACTTGTAACCGATAAACAACCTAAATTGTACATCAAACTACAGGGGAAACAAGCTTCACGAGACCAAAAATCACACTTCTTCTGAATCACACTTCTTCTGAACACTGCTCATGCCCTCGTAACGAAACAAGGACGAAGTCGAAGGACAATACGATATAAATATCTATTGCTGTTCACATCTCCTTGGATAGTTACTTACTTAATACCCACGCTGGGGTTTCTGTTTTCAAACAATCCAGACCAACAAGCTGAACCAAATCAAGGCAAATACAACTCAACCCATAAGAGGGTTCGTTTAAACGTACCTGTGAGCCTCAAGAATCCAGTGGAAGAACTGAGGAAATAATCTCTCCGTGCGCTCTGGTGCAAGAGAGAAAATTGATTTTCCAACGCCCACTATGGACCGACACGTCTGTCACCAGTTCATCCACTGGAATCCCGGCAACACGCAGGCAGTGCTACCATTCCCGTTTGCCAAACTGTGATAGTATTTTAAAACTGGTCTAGTCAAAAGGATTTACCAAGATACGTTCAAAAGGTTGAGTCTGGTTTATTGTGAAAAACAATACGTGCGCAAGGACTTCCTGCAAAACACAGCAAGGGTGGTTTAGTCAGAGAAGTCCCGTTCATGGGTATTGCTGTGGCTTATATGCAATCAAAACAAAGGTACAGTGCTTCCAGGATGTGATTGGCTACTGCATTGTACATGAATGGCAGGCGTGGCCAAGAGTAAAGACATGTGAAAGGTCTGAATCAGGACGAGGAAGACGAAGGTGTGGCCCTTCTGACTTAAACAAAGAGATGAGGAAGAGCTAGGCAGAGTGTGTTTACAATTACAAAAGGGGAGAGTTGAGGTGTTTTACAATTACAAAGGGGAGACTGAAACTAGGGTTTGCAGGGGACTTGGGGGGAGGTGATGAATTACAAGGACAAAGGTTTAAGGTGTTTGGATGTAAATTCCTGGACACTTCCTTCCAACCTTCCTTCCTTCCTTCCATCCTCCCTTCCATCCTTCCCTCCCGTCCTTCCATCCTTCCTTCTTTCTTTCCTTCCATCCTTCCTTCCTTTCCTTCCTTTCTTCCATCTTTCCTTCCTTTCCTTCCATCCTTCCTTCCATCCTTCCTTCCTTCCTTCCATCCTTCCTTCCTTCCCTTACTTCCATCCTTCCTTCTTTCTTTCTTTCCTTCCTTCTTTCTCTTTCATCCATCTATCCATTTTTCTTTCTTTCTTTCATCCATCCTTCTTTCTTTCTTCCATCCATCTATCCTTCTTTCTTTCATCCATCCATCTTTCTTTCATCCATCCATCCATCCTTTCTTTCTTTCATCCATCCATCCGTCCATCCATCTTTCATCCATCCATCCTTCTTTCATCCATCCATCCATCCATCCATCCTTTCTTTCTTTCTTTCTTTCTTTCTTTCTTTCTTTCTTTCATCCATCCATCCATCCATCTTTCTTTCATCCATCCATCTTTCTTTCTTTCTTTCTTTCTTTCTTTCTTTCTGTTACGTGTGTGGTTTATGTATGTTGTATGGATGTAGGCCTACTGTGTTTGGTTCTGTTTTGTGGTGTTTTTGTCTCCCCCTTCTGTTTCACTTCTCCTACTTCTCAGATGTGCGCGCCTGGTTCACCAATTATCATTCACCACCTGTTCCATATCTCCAATCAGCCAGTCCCACGCCCTATATATAGTCCCCTTTTCCTTCAGTTCTCTCTCTCCCTTTTGAGAGCAAGGTTGATTTGTGTTTAGTTGGAGAGCTGTGGCAGAGCTCTGGTTTGTTTTGATTCTGTTTGATGTTTGTCCTTTAGTTATGTTACATGTGAAGCTTCTGTATTTTGTTGTCCATTTACCTTAGTTGTCAGCCTACTTTAGTTGTGTTATGTTTGTTAAATCTCTTGTTTTTGCACACAGGGACAAGTGAGAATAGGAAGATACCCTGGGGTCTACATCTTAACATCACGTAGGTTTACCTGTTGTTACAACCCTAGGTTAGAGTGAGCACCACCCACTGTACTTAAGGGTGCTTAGCACCTGCCAAGGGGGGTGGGGTTATTATTTCGTTTTGTATTTTCTTTGGTGCCACTGATAGTTCTCCTTGATCCCTGTGTTGCTGATAACATTATATTAATAAACCTTCTTGATTTATTATTGGTTTCGGAGTTTTGTGTTGCTGCACCCTCACCTGCTATCTGTTGCCTTATGTTGCGCCCTTCCTCCCTGAGCCACCTTGTGGGGGCGTAACATAAAATGGGGGCTCGTCCGGGATCTTTGATCCTTAAGTGCAACAGAGATGTGAGTGTTGGTGTGCAGTGTACACGTCGTCAAGTAGGCTGTTTTTTGGTTTAGTTTGGTTACGTTGGTTGTGCCGTGTTTGGAGGCTTGGGTGGCCTGTGGTTGACCATCAGTCATAATGGCTATTTTTGACCTGGAGGGGTTTCTTAGCGCTCCTTCTGTAGAGCAGCTTGATCAGTGTAGGAAGGAGGATCTGCATGCCATTGCGGCACATTTTGGAGTTGCCCTTTCAAAAAGTTTGGTAAAGCCTGAGCTGAAGGACGCTGTGGTTTGTCTATTAATGGACAGGAAGGTGCTTAGTACGGGCGGAGGTGCGTCTGATGTTCCGCCCACTTCCTCTACTCCCCTAGGAGTAGACAGGCAGGAGGAAGAGGTGGCTGAGGTTGAGTCCGTTACGGATGGGGCCTCTAATCTGGAGTTAAAGCCTCCTCGTACTGTGCCCAAATTTACTCCACTTTCCATGGGTAGTGGAGCTGGTAGTGATGACGCCCGGCATAAGTTACGTTTAGCTCGGTTACAGATCGAGGCTCAGGAGAAGGAGAGAGATGCTGAGTACAGTCATCGGTTGGCTATTCGTAAAATGGAGCTTGACATGGAGGCTGACCTCTCCAACCGCAGAATGGTGTTAGAGCTGGAGAACGTGGTTAAAATAAAACAACTTGACAATGAAGTTAAAATAAAGCAACTAGAATTAGAGGCTGCTAAAGTTGCGAGTCCTGCTCCACATTCTGGTCAGGCTACTTTTGGAGCTGGTTCCTCCACGGTGGTGAGAGGTTTTGACGTGAGCAGAAATATAGCTGTAGTACCTCAGTTTCGTGAGGCCGAGGTAGACTCTTACTTCAGCGCTTTTGAGCGTGTTGCTACCGCTTTGAAATGGCCTGCAGACGTCTGGGCTATAATGCTCCAGAGTAAGTTGACTGGGAAGGCCCAGGAGATTTTATCCGCTCTCTCTCTAGAAGATAGCTTGTCTTATGAGACTATTAAAACAGCTGTGCTTCGAGCCTATGAACTAGTGCCAGAGGCATATAGACAGAAGTTCCGTGCTTACAAAAAGTTGCCGGGCAGAACCTTTGTGGAATTCGCCCGTGAGAAAGAAGGTCTTTTTAATCGATGGTGTAAAGCATGTAACGTGACTGATTTTAATTCTCTGTCTGAGTTGATACTACTCGAAGAGTTTAAGAATAGTCTGTCTGACCGTTTGGCCACTTATCTAAATGAACAAAAGGTTGGGACGTTAGCCCAGGCTGCTGTGCTTGCTGATGAGTTCATACTAACCCACAAGCAGACCTTTGGTGCACCCCGAAATGAGAGTAAGATTTTTACCTACTCTCCTCTGGCTCCCGCTAAAACACAGTCTAGTCCGCCCCGCCTATTGGCTCCACGCTCCAATGAGGAACGAGAGTGCTATTACTGCCATCAAACGGGGCACATTAAGAATGACTGTTATGTTAAAACGCAAGCTGTCACAGCCAACTAAGCGACCAAAAGAGGTTGGTTTATTCCAGACATTGACGGCTCCAGTGTCAATGGCCCCGGAGGTGTGTAACGCTCTAGAACCCTGTTATGCACCATTTATGTTGGATGGCCTGGTTTCTCTCAGTGGCAGTGAGTCGGACCAGTGTCCGGTACGCATACTAAGAGATACAGGAGCAGCACAGTCTTTTATATTGTCAGACGTGTTACCTTTTTCTGATGAATCGTCAAGTGGCTCCCGTGTTTTGGTGCAAGGCATCGAGATGGGTTTCGTGTCTGTGCCTCTCCATCAGATCCATTTAAGCTGCGGTTTAGCTAAGGGAGTGTTTAAAGTGGGCGTGTGCCTGTCTTTACCTGTGAGAGGTGTTACTTTTCTATTAGGGAATGACATCGCTGGTGGCAGAGTTATGCCGGTTTTAGAGGTTTTAGAACGCCCTGAGATTTTGTTGCCTGACGTATTGGCTCAGAAGTTCCCTGAAGTGTTTTCAGTTTGTGCAGTCACCCGTGCTCAAGCACGTAGTTTGGGTGAGGTAGTGGACCTGTCAGAGACCATGTTCGCGACTGAGTTGTCTGATACGCCTGCTTCCCCACCTGGGTCTATTCAGCCTACCGATGAGAAGAGTGACCAGCTACTTCAGTGTGATAAGCTTATCTCTGGGACAACTCAACGTCCCATGACTCGTAGTAGTCTTATTGTTGCTCAGAATGAGGATTCTAGTCTAGCCAGATGTTTTGCTGCTGCTCTTGCTCCAGAAATGGCTAGAAACAAGGAAGTAGCTTATTTTGTGGAAGATGGCCTCCTGATGCAGAGGTGGAAATCCCGCATTGATTTTGAGAATGAGTGGAGTTATGTAGTTCAGATTGTCGTGCCTACCCCATATCGGCAGTCTGTTTTATCTCTGGCTCATGATCATCTCTGGTCGGGACATCTAGGGGTCACAAAAACCTATGACCGAGTTTTAAAGCATTTCTTCTGGCCTGGGTTAAAGAGAGATGTAGCCAGTTTCTGTCGGACGTGTCATGCATGTCAAGTCACGGGGAAGCCCAATCAAGTTATTAATGGACAGGACAGTTGAGAGAGACAGGAAATGTGGGAGAGAGAGAGAGGGGAGGACATGCGGCACAGGACCCAAGTCGGGAATCGAACCCGGGTCCGCTGCGCGAAGGACTAGCCTTCATATGGCGCGCGCCTTACCCCGGTGAGCTACCGGGGCGCCCCTACCCCCTCGATTTCTAAACCAAAACATACTATACCTGCAGAGCCACTGGGCTTGTCATTGGAGGAGGCTGCAATGGCCCTTGCTGTGGGAGGTCTGAGGCCAGAAGGTTGAGGTTTCCTCAATCCAGAGCAGGGCAGCTTGGACTCTACAGGCAGAGATAAGAGTTAGACAGCATAGGCTACATTACGCTTTATGCACGTATAGGGACAAAAAGCCTCACCTGGGTACTTACCGGGAACTGCACTTCCTCGTCCACTGTTAAGGGTTAAAATTCCAGGACCCTAGAAAGAAATAACAGAAAAATACACTGAACACATCCCCACTGTTATGTCAAGTCAAATATCCTTGCACATAAATAATCCTGTGTTTCAAAATGACCAAGGATTTACACATTGCACAACTTGACAAGCTAATTTCAAGCAGCTGCAACAAATATCATCAAGACTGAAAATAGATATTTTAGGTCCAAAATAATGTAGGCTAAAGTAGTCTTGTGTCTATTCCAATATCTTTGCACATACAGTAAATAATCCTGTGTTTTAAAATGACCCCCATACCTCCTGTGACACAGCAGCTGCGGCATTTCTGGAAGCTTCTGCTCGAGTGGTCCTCTTGATGCTGGTTAGGGCAGAGACAGGTGGCTCAGAGGGAATAGACACAGCGGTGGCTGGCTTGGTCTTCGGCAGGCCAGCCCATGATGGAAGCTGGGTTGGACGTCTCAGAGAGGGTCGCAGTGACCTATCTGAAGTGATCGACATCAATTGTGAGTCGTCAAAGCAACCGATCCCAGTGCAGTTGGGCAGGGTTTCATCTGCAATCAAAGACACGTTTGGATCATCACTGCCATCTTCCCCTGGGGCGGATGCGTGCCGAGTTTCCTGACTGGCCATGCTTTCTTTGGACGGGATTTTCTGGTATTTCTCCTTCGCCTTATCTGTGGCCTGTTGGGAGGGGGGGGAGATGCATACATTACTCAATCTATGAAACAATATGGTAAATAATTGATCAGCTCCTGCATACATTTCATTGTAGTATTGTATCTTGATGCACTAGCATATTGTAACATTTTTAATAAACACCATTGGGATGGAAACTAAGTGCAAGTGATGCGTGTTGATAGTTAAACTTGCCCCTCTTCACCCGATCCCGGCTATGGGGGAGCCGTTTGAACATGTACTTGTGGATTGTGTTGGTCCTCTGCCTAAGACAAAATCAGGTAACCAGTTCCTGTTAACGATGATGTGTGTAGCTACACGGTACCCTGAGGCTATCCCTCTAAGGAAAATAACTTCTCAGTCTGTGGTAAGAGCCCTGATCAAGTTCTTTTCCACATTCGGACTCCCTAAGATAGTACAAACCGATCAAGGTACTAATTTCCTTTCAGGTATATTCAAACAGGTGTTAACATCGCTGTCTATCTCTCACAGAATCTCAAGTGCCTACCACCCGGAGTCTCAGGGGGCTCTCGAAAGGTGGCATCAGACTTTCAAGTCTGTTTTGCGCAAGTACTGCATGGAGAGCGGTAGAGACTGGGACGAGGGCGTTCCGCTAGCTCTATTCGCAGTTCGAGAAACGGTCCAAGAATCACTGGGTTTTAGCCCAGCTGAGCTGGTGTTTGGGCATGCAGTAAGAGGCCCTTTGAAAGTGCTAAAAGATCAGCTTATGGGAGAGACTCCACACATGCAGCGAAATGTGTTGTCCTATGTGAGCAGGTTTAAAGAGTGGCTGCATGAGGCTTGGAGTGTCGCTAAGGAGAGTCTATCTGCTGCTCAGAGCTCTATGAAACGGCAGTTTGATAAACGTGCACTTCAGCGTTCTTTCCAGTCGGATGACTTGGTTTTAGTTTTGTTGCCTGTCCCTGGTTCTTCTGTGTGCTCGTTTTTCTGGTCCTTACTCCATCGAGAGGAGGTTAAATGATACTGACTATGTTGTCCGGACTCCTGATAGGAGGAGAAAAACTCGAGTATGTCACATAAACATGTTAAAACGTTACCATCCTAGAGGAGACATCCAGCCTGAGAGCCACAGTGTGCCCTCCGTGGCCGCTGTGGGTGCTGCGGTGCCAGTTGTTGTGTGTCCTAGCTCTTCAACGCTCACAGTGAGTGATGAGGATGGTCTGAGTGGACGTACGGTCCAGCAACAAACTCCTCGATTATCGAACTCTGAGGTGTTGTTGGACCTTCCTTCCTTAATGCCACATTTGAGCAAAGAGCAGGAGGTTGACATGGTGGAGCTCATTCATGCTTTTCCTTGTCTGTTTGGAGATGTCCCAACCCGCACTACAGTTCTGCAACATGACATAGATGTGGGTGGTGCGCGACCAATTAAGCAGCATCCCTACAGAGTGAATGCAGTGAAGAGATCAGTAATGAGGCAGGAAGTCTCATATTTATTGGAGAATCATCTGGCACACCAGGGTTCAAGTCCATGGAGCTCCCCGTGTCTGCTGGTTCCAAAACCTGATTCCACTTTCCGTTTCTGCACGGATTACAGGAAAGTAAATGCTGTAACAATTCCTGATTCATTCCCCATGCCACGCATTGACGATTGCGTAGACACCATTGGTTCAGCCCGTTATGTCACTAAACTGGATCTTTTGAAAGGTTATTGGCAGGTGCCTCTCTCGCCTCGTGCCACAGAGATATCGGCCTTTGCTACACCTGATAGTTTTTTGCAGTATTCAGTCATGGCGTTTGGAATGCGAAACGCTCCGGCAACATTCCAACGGCTGGTCAATATTGTGCTGGGAGATGTGGCTAACTGTACCGCATATCTTGATGATGTGGTGGTAAACTCAACCGATTGGTCTGCTCATGTGAGCTCGCTGACAACAGTGTTTCAGCGGTTGGCAGATGCATCTCTCACATTGAATTTAGCTAAATGTGAATTTGGAAAAGCAACTGTGACCTACCTAGGCAAACAGGTGGGCGGTGGCAAAGTGCGCCCCCTTGAGGCTAAGGTAGAGGCCATAGCATCTTTCCCAGTGCCGACCACACGGCGAGAGTTACGCCGTTTCCTCGGGATGACGGGTTATTACAGAGGGTTCTGTAGGAACTTTTCCTCAGTGGCAGCCCCTCTGACTGACCTGATCAGTCCCTTGGTATCGTTTGTTTGGTCGGATAGGTGTCAGACAGCCTTTGAAAGCTGTAAAGCCCTATTGTGCAGTGCACCAGTCCTTAGTGCTCCTGATTTTAGTACTCCTTTTTCAATTGAGGTTGACGCGAGTTGTATGGGTGCTGGGGCGGTTCTGACCCAAATGGATGCTGAGGGTTTGGTCCATCCAGTAGGATACTTCTCTAAGAAGTTTAATAGTAGTCAGATGCGATACTCTACTATAGAACAAGAGACTTTGGCCTTACTGCTTGCCCTCCAGTTTTTTGAAGTCTGTGGGGTCTAGTGTGGAGCCTGTGGTTGTCTACACAGACCACAACCCCCTGGTGTTCCTACACCGCATGTACAACCACAACCAGCGATTAATGCGGTGGTCTCTGATCATTCAGAGTTATAATTTGGTGATCCGCCACAAGAAAGGCACTGAGAATATTTTGGCTGACGCCCTTTCTCGTGGGTAGCTTGTTGGTGGGTGTTGAAGGGGTTTATTGTGGTTTCGTTGGGATGGTTTGAGGTATCGTCAGCCATGGGTTGACTCTTTATGGGGGGGAGTGTTACGTGTGTGGTTTATGTATGTTGTATGGATGTAGGCCTACTGTGTTTGGTTCTGTTTTGTGGTGTTTTTGTCTCCCCCTTCTGTTTCACTTCTCCTACTTCTCAGATGCGCGCGCCTGGTTCACCAATTATCATTCACCACCTGTTCCATATCTCCAATCAGCCAGTCCCACGCCCTATATATAGTCCCCTTTTCCTTCAGTTCTCTCTCTCCCTTTTGAGAGCAAGGTTGATTTGTGTTTAGTTGGAGAGCTGTGGCAGAGCTCTGGTTTGTTTTGATTCTGTTTGATGTTTGTCCTTTAGTTATGTTACATGTGAAGCTTCTGTATTTTGTTGTCCATTTACCTTAGTTGTCAGCCTACTTTAGTTGTGTTATGTTTGTTAAATCTCTTGTTTTTGCACACAGGGACAAGTGAGAATAGGAAGATACCCTGGGGTCTACATCTTAACATCACGTAGGTTTACCTGTTGTTACAACCCTAGGTTAGAGTGAGCACCACCCACTGTACTTAAGGGTGCTTAGCACCTGCCAAGGGGGGTGGGGTTATTATATCGTTTTGTATTTTCTTTGGTGCCACTGATAGTTCTCCTTGATCCCTGTGTTGCTGATAACATTATATTAATAAACCTTCTTGATTTATTATTGGTTTCGGAGTTTTGTGTTGCTGCACCCTCACCTGCTATCTGTTGCCTTATGTTGCGCCCTTCCTCCCTGAGCCACCTTGTGGGGGCGTAACTCTTTCTTTCTTTCTTCCATCCATCCATCCATCCATCCATCCATCCATCCATCTTCCTTTCATCCATCCATCCATCTTTCTTTCTTTCTTTCTTTCTTTCTTTCCTTCCTTATATTCAAAGAAATATTCAGAATGACACTCTTTTTCAGGCTGCAAACTCATATTTTTATATTTTCCCGGACGTCACTGCACTGCCCGCGACCTACTCTGACCCGAGGGGGCGGAGTCTCACCCCCACGCCACTATCCACGCCACGGCCCCACAACTCAGCCCCTGAGTGGGCTAGAGACACATGGTCTTCACCGGTGCGGGCGGGTAGGTGGCCCAGAGAAGGGTACACTGTCCCCGACCAGCTCTGACCTGAGGGGGCGGAGTCTCACCACCACGCCACTATCTACGCCACGGGCCCCACAACTCAGCCCCTGATTGGGCTAGAGACACATGGTCTTCACCGGTGCGGGCGGGTAGGTGGTCCGGAGAGGGGTACACTGTCCTCGACCAGCTCTGACCTGAGGGGGCAGAGTCTCACCACCATGCCACTGTCCACGCCACAGACCCCACAACTCAGCCCCTGAGTGGGCTAGAGACGCACGGTCTTCGCCGGTGGGTGCATGGAGATTACCTGGTCCATAGTAGTTTTAGCGGTAGCTGTTACATACAGCTGCAGCAGCTAGCCCACCTCACATTTTCTACAGGAAATGTACTTTCTAGTTTAAGTCCATAATTCCATAATCGAAATCCATTACTCACAAACCACAGAAACTTCATCCACTGCCTCCGCTGCTTGCGTGCGCTTTCTTTCTTTGAAGAGAACTCGTTTTTTCTTCAATCAATGCAGTTTTTTGACTTTAAATGTGTCGGCTTTTCTTGTTAAAAGCTGTGGCTTTTGAGACGGGGTCCGCTTGACTCACTTCCAATAAACAATGTCGGTCGCAGCTTACAATAACGTTTATTCCACCATTATATATCGTTTCAAACTGTTTGCTAAATAAAGATAACATCCAAAGGAAACGAAAAAGGCCACCGAAAACTTTAATAGTGGTCAAAAAACTATTGACAACCACCGCCTTGAATCACCAAACATTTAGGTTCCATTCCATTCTTCTTGACATAGAATCACCTGACCCTATAACACCTAGTGGAGAAGATAGATTACCTCCTTTCCATATGCGTAGCATTTTACCAAATTTATATGAGATTTTATCATTATATTATTTAATTTGATTATCCACATTGTTGAGACTCATTTTTATTATAGTTGTGGATGTTTAATCCACAAAACGGGGGAATTTGATAATGAAATTCCAGTCTCATCAATGTGTTATCCCCTTTCTGTGTTCCTATGTGATGGAAGCTTCCCCTTTACAACCTCTGTGAAACTTCTTTCTAATCTGTTTCCATTGAAATTAGTCTGTTTAGAAACCCCCTTTGCTCTGTGACATCACCTCCCTTTACCCTTTGTCCCTGAGTGCATGTGACTTCCTTTGAAATCTAAACTAAACCAAGTAATATTTTCATTCATAATGCCTTTAACTCTCTCCTGAAAACCCACCTTTTCGCAGTACGTGCAACATGCATCTCTGGTCCAAGCCTTGCTACTCTAAGCTGAGATTGCTACTCTAAGGTCCTCGTAGAACCTCTCCACTTCCTCGACTGGTCAAGTTGGTGGGTGAGTACACAGCCATGATGGTAGGGTGATGGTAATGGTAAGGCCCAAGTGGAGGAACTCAGTCACAAATGCAGAACCTTACAGCACGTTCAGCACTGTGGGCTCAGAACAGAGTGGTTTCCATGAGGGTGAGGCTGAGCTTGAGGGTCTCCAAGCTAAACCTGAAGACCCGGCATGACTGGAAGGCTTTTTCAGTAAGATCGGACCTCCAGGCCAGATACACAGTGGAGGTGAGAAATTGCTTCCAGCTGCTGGATGTGGAGGGAGGTCCTAATGCAATGTACGATCGGTTTGTAGCAGCACATGTGGAGGCAACCAGGGAGTGTGTGCCAGTGGTGGACCAGAGCTTCTCCAAGTTCCAGGCATCCGGAGGAGCTCTTAACGGCATGAACAACATGTGAAAATCCAACCTCCCCCTAAGCTCCACTTCTTCAACGCCACTGTGCAGCACTGGACATAAGTCATAATGTTGTGCGGTACGACTGGGGTGGAACCAAGAAGGCGGCAGAGGACAGGTAGGAGCCGTTAGCCCGAGGGCGTAGTTTATTTGCGGCAGAGGAAGGGGTATGCGGGAGAGTGTGTGGTGCACTGGTAGGCTTGAATATGGGGTGTGTGTCTAACTATGTTTGGTGCGTGTAGGCTTTGTGTTTCGTAACTAAGTGCAAAAGGAGATGGCAGGCAGGTGTTGTTAGATGTGCGTGCACCGAAAACAAAGTCCAAAATCTGAGGTCCAAAAAGGGAGTCCGAGAGGGGAGGCGAGGGTGGCACCGGGAAGTCAGTCCGTGGGGTCCAGGGGGCAAGGGGGGGCGCTCAGGGGTTCCGGGGATGGAAGGGGCCGTGGAGACGCGGGAGAGACAGGGATCCAGGGAGACACGAGGAGCAGGGGCCGTGGAGACGCGGGAGAGGCAGGGATCCAGGGAGACACGAGGAGCAGGGGCCGTGGAGACGCGGGAGAGGCAGGGATCCAGGGAGTCACGAGGAGCGGGGGCCGTGGAGACGCGGGAGAGACAGGGATCCAGGGAGACACGAGGAGCGGGGGCTGTGGAGACGCGGGAGAGGGTCCGTGGGACACTAGGAGTAAAAACCAAAAGACAGAAGGGGTAAGACAAGGCTCAGGGGATTCTTCAAGATACAAAAAGGCGTTTGAAACAAAGCTTGTACCGGGTACAGTTGACTACGTTCTGGCGACGAGCAGCAGGTCTGGCAGGGTTTTATAGCCGGGTGCTAATCAGCGTCAGGTGCGCTGATTGCAGATGGGGACCGGCTGCGTCGTCGCCTAGCCAACGCTCTCAGGGAGCGTGCAGAGGTGGAGGGCAGAACAGGTGCAGGGGTAGAGGGGTGAACAGGTGTGGGGGTAGAGGGGTGAACAGGTGCAGGGGTAGAGGGGTGAACAGGTGCGGGGGTAGAGGGGTGAACAGGTGCGGGGTAGAGGGCTGAACAGGTGCGGGGGTAGAGGGGTGAACAGGTGCAGGGGTAGAGGGGTGAACAGGTGCAGGGGTAGAGGGGTGAACAGGTGCAGGGGTAGAGGGGTGAACAGGTGCAGGGTAGAGGGCTGAACAGGTGCGGGGGTAGAGGAGTGAACAGGTGTGGGGGTAGAGGGTGAACAGGTCCGGGGGTAGAGGGCTGAACAGGTGCGGGGGTAGAGGGCTGATGAGGCTGCGTGGGTAGAGGGGTGAACAGGTGCGGGGGTAGAGGGCTGAACAGGTGTGGGGGTAGAGGGCTGATGAGGCTGCGGGGGTAGAGGGGTGAACAGGTGCGGGGGTAGAGGGCTGAACAGGTGTGGGGGTAGAGGGGTGAACAGGTGTGGGGGTAGAGGGGTGAACAGGTCTGGGGTAGAGGGCTGATGAGGCTGCGGGGGTAGAGGGGTGAACAGGTGCGGGGGTAGAGGGCTGAACAGGTGTGGGGGTAGAGGGGTGAACAGGTGCGGGGGTAGAGGGCTGAACAGGTGCGGGGGTAGAGGGCTGAACAGGTGCGGGGGTAGAGGGCTGATGAGGCTGCGGGGGTAGAGGGGTGAACAGGTGCGGGGGAAGAGGGGTGAACAGGTGTGGGGGTAGAGGGGTCAACAGGTGCGTGGGTAGAGGGGTGAACAGGTGCGGGGGTAGAGGGCTGAACAGGTGCGGGGGTAGAGGGCTGATGAGGCTGCGTGGGTGAGGCAGGCTGGGGACCCACAACACATAACGTGCATGTCAATATGAAGATCTGTACAGAGAGAGGCCAAGGGTGAGTGGGAAGATAGCAGCAAGGAGAATGAGGCTGGCTGGGCACTGCTACAGACACCGAGAGCTTCCGGCCAGCAGGCTGGTGTTATGGGAGCCATCTCCATGGCGGAGACACAAGTCGCGAGGACGTCCTACTAAAACCTTTGTGAACATAACCGAGATGGATGCGGGAGTGGAGACCACTGATGAGATCGCCAGGTGTGTGGAGGACCGGGATTACTGGAGACAAAGATGGGAGGCCCGTCTGTGGACGACCTGATGATGATGGGAGTTTGGCTTTTCTCCATTTACGCTCAGCTATTCTCAAGCTCTGTCTATCTGTACGCACTACGAGTCTGACAGCCATGGTGCAGGTGGAGTTGCCCGTACTGGCCTGGAGGTGAAGGGACAGAGATTGTCCAGAGAAGAGGAAAGAGTAGAGGATCTGTAGCAGGATCAGTAGCAGGATCTGAGGGTAGGAGTGAGAAGGATTCCAGAGCAGGAAGGGCGGAGTTAACAGAAGAAGAAAGGTCAGTAGGGGAGAGCGAGAGGAGGTGGCTACAGGTAGTAGTGTGACATTGGTGTGCAGGCTCCACTCTCTCTACAATATGGGCTACAGGTAGTAACCATGTGGGTAGTGGAAGTATCCCAGGGGAAGAGGGTAGATAGAGGGGAACAGTGTCCAGTGAAGATGAGATCCAGCTGGCTGCCGTCTTTGTGAGTAGGAAAAGAAGAGAGGCAAAGATCGAAGGAGGAGAGGATTTCCTCTCTACTCCCAACTACTCCCTTCTATTCCTCTATGCTCCTCTCTACTCCTCTCTACTCCTCTCTACTCCTCTCTACTCTCCTCCTCTCTACTCCATTCTACTCCTCTCTACTCCTCTCTGTTCCTCTCTACTCCCCTCTACTCCTCTCTGTTCCTCTCTACTCCCCTCTACTCCTCTCTGTTCCTCTCTACTCCCCTCTACTCCTCTCTACTCCCTTCTATTCCTCTATACTCCCCTCTACTCCTCTCTACTCCTCTCTGCTCCTCTCTACTCTACTCCTCTCTACTCCATTCTACTCCTCTCTACTCCCTCTACTCCTCTCTAGTCCTCTCTGTTCCTTTCTCTCCATCGTTCTCTCATTTCTCTTTGTCTGCTCTTCCTCTCCTTTCCCTCTCCCTCCTTCCCTCCCTCCTCTCTCCCTCCCTCCCTCCTTCCCTCCTTCTCTCTCTTTCTCTGTTCTCTGTCGATCGAGCCTCCACACTAGGGGTCATGGGATTTTGTGGGTGGCATCTGTAAATAGATAATCATCTCCCTTAGCACGCACACACACACACAATAAGCACACACACACTGTACAAAATGTATACGTTGACAAAAAAAATACCTAAATGCACAAGTGTGAACACACACAAACACACTCTCTCTAACACACACACACACACACACACAAACACTTCAAACGCATCTTTGCATCTTTTTCTCCTGGATGTAAATGGGAGAATAACAGAGTGATTAGTAGGCAGCAGTGTGCAGTATCTGGCAGAGCAGAAACACTGAAACAGATAAATAATGAAGCTCCATGCATTGTGTGTGTGTGTGTGTGTGTGTGTGTGTGTGTGTGTGTGTGTGTGTGTGTGTGTGTGTGTGTGTGTGTGTGTGTGTGTGTGTGTGTGTGTGATGGAGCCAGACAAGCGTTTGAAGTGTTCAGGCTTCCCTTCATCTGTCGCACGAGCTGCGCCTCTCCCTCTGTCTCTGTCCCACACACCAACACGCCACACAAACAGTTGTGCGCACTCTCACACACAGGCATGGACACACACGCTCGCACACACATGCACGCTCACACACACGCACGCACACACACGCACGCACGCACACACACACACACACACTAACAAGAGGAAGAGGAAAGGAAAGGAAGTGACAAAGAGAGACAGAAGGAAAGGGAGAAC
>NC_140262.1:130825-140825 GCF_949987555.1 Borostomias antarcticus
CCCCTGTCTCTCTCTCCATCTCACTTTCTCTCTCTCTCCATCCTCCTCATTCTCTCTCCATCCCCCTGTCTCTCTCTCCATCCCCCTGTCTCTCTCCATCCCCCTGTTTCTCTCCATCCCCCTGTCTCTCTCTCCATCCCCCTGTCTCTCTCTCTCCATCCCCCTGTCTCTCTCTCCATCCCCCTGTCTCTCTCCATCCCCCTGTCTCTCTCTCTTCATCTCCCTGTCTCTCTCCATCCCCCTGTCTCTCTCTCCATCCCCCTGTCTCTCTCCATCCCCCTGTCTCTCTCTCCATCTCACTTTCTCTCTCTCCATCCCCCTGTCTCTCTCCATCCCCCTGTCTCTCTCCATCCCCCTGTCTCTCTCTCTCCATCCTCCTGTCTCTCTCCATCTCCCTGTCTCTCTCCATCCCCCTGTCTCTCTCTCCATCCCCGTCTCTCTCTCCATCTCCCTGTCTGTCTCTCCATCTCACTTTCTCTCTCTCTCCATCCCCCTGTCTCTCTCCATCCCCCTGTCTCTCTCCATCCCCCTGTCTCTCTCTCCATCCCCCTGTCTCTCTCTCCATCCCCCTGTCTCTCTCTCCATCCACCTGTCTCTCTTCATCCCCCTGTCTCTCTCCATCTCCCTGTCTCTCTCCATCCCCCTGTCTCTCTCCATCCCCCTGTCTCTCTCCATCTCCCTGTCTCTCTCCATCCCCCTGTCTCTCTCCATCCCCCTGTCTCTCTCTCCATCCCCCTGTCTCTCGCTCCATCTCACTTTCTCTCTCTCTCAATCCCCCTGTCTCTCTCCATCCCCCTGTCTCTCTCCATCTCCCTGTCTCTCTCCATCTCCCTGTCTCTCTCTATCCCCCTGTCTCTCTCTCCATCTCCCTGTCTCTCTCTCTCCATCCCCCTGTCTCTCTCTCCATCTCACTTTCTCTCTCTCCATCTCCCTGTCTCTCTCTCTCCATCCCCCTGTCTCTCTCCATCACCCTGTCTCTCTCTCCTTCCATCTCCCTGTCTCTCTCTCCATCCCCCTGTCTCTCTCCATCCCCCTGTCTCTCTCTCCATCTCTCTGTCTCTCTCCATCACCCTGTCTCTCTCTCCTTCCATCTCCCTGTCTCTCTCTCCATCCCCCTGTCTCTCTCCATCCCCCTGTCTCTCTCTCCATCTCCCTGTCTCTCTCCATCACCCTGTCCCTCTCTCCATCCCCCTGTCTCTCTCCATCCCCCTGTCTCTCTCCATCCCCCTGTCTCTCTCCATCCCCCTGTCTCTCTCCATCCCCCTGTCTCTCTCTCCATCTCACTTTCTCTCTCTCCATCCCCCTGTCTCTCTCTCCATCTCACTTTCTCTCTCTCCATCTCCCTGTCTCTCTCTCCATCTCCCTGTCTGTCTCTCCATCTCACTTTCTCTCTCTCCATCCCCCTGTCTCTCTCCATCTCCCTGTCTCTCTCCATCCCCCTGTCTCTCTCTCCATCTCACTTTCTCTCCATCTCCCTGTCTGTCTCTCCATCCCCCTGTCTCTCTCTCCATCTCCCTGTCTGTCTCTCCATCTCACTTTCTCTCTCTCTCCATCCCCCTGTCTCTCTCTCCATCTCCCTGTCTCTCTCTCCATCTCACTTTCTCTCTCTCTCCATCCCCCTGTCTCTCTCCATCTCCCTGTCTCTCTCCATCCCCCTGTCTCTCTCTCCATCCCCCTGTCTCTCTCTCCATCTCACTTTCTCTCTCTCCATCTCCCTGTCTCTCTCTCCATCCCCGTCTCTCTCTCCATCTCACTTTCTCTCTATCTCCATCCCCCTGTCTCTCTCTCCATCCCCCTGTCTTTCTTTCCATCCCCCTGTCTCTCTCCATCTCCCTGTCTCTCTCCATCCCCCTGTCTCTCTCCATCTCCCTGTCTCTCTCCATCTCCCTGTCTCTCTCCATCCCCCTGTCTCTCTCCATCCCCCTGTCTCTCTCCATCCCCCTGTCTCTCTCCATCCCCCTGTCTCTCTCTCCATCCCCCTGTCTCTCTCTCCATCTCACTTTCTCTCTTTCTCCATCCCCCTGTCTCTCTCTCCATCTCACTTTCTCTCTCTCTCCATCTCACCGTCTCTCTCTCCTTCCCTCTTCCTGTCTCTCTGCATCTCACTCTCTCTCTCTCCATCTCCCTGTCTCTCTCTCCATCTCCCTGTCTCTCTCTCCTTCCATCTCCCTGTCTCTCTCTCCATCTCACCGTCTCTCTCTCTGCATCTCCCTGTCTCTCTCTCCATCTCCCTGTCTCTCTCCATCTCTTTCTCTCTCTCCACCTCCCTCTCTTTCTCAACATCTGTCTCTCTCCTCGGATTTCTCCTCATAACTCTTTGTTAATGGTGCCACAGACAACTTTTTGCAAAGCCATTTTGCTGATTGTGAATGGAGCCTACAGTAGACCATG
The DNA here is from genome assembly GCF_949987555.1 of Borostomias antarcticus. Lineage (NCBI taxonomy): Eukaryota > Metazoa > Chordata > Actinopteri > Stomiiformes > Stomiidae > Borostomias > Borostomias antarcticus. The sequence goes on from NC_140262.1 coordinate 133,217, forward strand.
TTAGCTACGTTGACGGCTTATGCAAATGCATGTAAGCGTAACCGGTGGAGACGGTAGCAGACAGAACTTTCAAGGCTATAAGGAACCTATCGCCAATGGTGTCATTTTTCTATAGCCATTACAGTGTGCAATCTACATTTATTTCATGATGATATGTTTAATTTAAAAAGCTGTCTGTGTGACCTTTAAGTAGAGAGTAAAAGAGTCTTTGTCAGAATCAGATAGTCTCTCACTGAATCTCCAGGTATGTTCCCAGGAGTTCTCTGTTGCATGGAGGGACAGCCCAAGTCCAGCGATACTGAACAATCAGAGCCATCTTTGTAGTCCAGCAATACTGAACGATTCAGAGCCATCTTTGTAGTCCTAAAGCCGAGCTGTGAGGAGAGAGGAAGGCCAGCGGGATGGGAGAGAGATTGGGGAAGATGGGAGAATGATAGATAGAGAGAGAGAGAGAGAGAGAGAGAGTATTTTTGATGTAATGTTTTGTTGTGTGTGGGCCTCAGGAAGGCTAGCTGAAAGCCACGACATTAGGCAGTGAGGATCCTTTAAATAAACAGGTAAACAAAAGATGAGGGGAAAGAAAGAGAGAGAGATGACGGGAGAGAGAAAGAGAGAGAGATGAGGGAGGTGACGGGAGAGAGAGAGAGAGAGAGAGAGAGAGAGATGGAAGGATAATGATGGATGGAGAACCAGTGTAAGAGGGGGAATCACATCACAAACTTGTATTGATCTGGTTCCTCCTCAGTTTGTTGGAGAGTAGAGAGATAATGACTGCTGGACAGCGAGAAAGACGAAGGAAAGTGCAAGAGAGTGCGCGGCGCATCTGTGTGTGTGTATGCATGTGTGTGTGCGTATTTGTGTGTGTGTGTGCATGTGTGTGTGTGCGTGTGTGTGCATGTGTGTGTGTGCATGTGTGTGTGTGTGCTACATGGATTGCAGGCTCTACTGGAAAGAGGAGAGGGCATTGCACTGCAATATCATTCCGTTTTTTTGTTGTTTTTTGGGGAGGGGGGGCGATGATGAGATGATGAATTAATTATTCCCTTGTCTACCTATGTCACTGTTTCTCTATGAGAGATACTGCAGAATGTTCATAGAACTCAGTCATTCCAGTAACATACAGACAAGGCCGTGTTAAGGACTGGACCGCCGGGCCGCGGCGCAGGGTCCTAGAGCTGCCCCTAGGGGCCAGGGGCCTCAGGCCGTGTTAAGGACTGGACCGCCGGGGCCGCGGGGCAAGGCCCTAGAGCTGCCCCTAGGGGCCAGGGGCCTCCAATCACCCCCTCTCTCTGGCTTTTTTAAAATTATGATGATGATGATGATTATTATTATTATTATTATGGTGGAGGGATAATTGAGTATGTTGAAATACAAACCAAGTTATCCCTATTTCATTTGCAAACACAAAATATGATTGATTGGTTTACTGACTCTATCACGACAATGTGGGGTGACACGTGACATCCAAACGTCTGTCAGGTCAGATGACCATGATGACCTTGCACTTGCTGAAAGAGTATCAAATGGTAAATTGTAAATGGACTGCACTTATATAGCGCTTTTATCCAAAGCGCTTTACAATGGCCTCTCATTCACCCATTCACACACACATTCACACACCAATGGCAGCAGCTGCCATGCAAGGCGCTAGCCTGCTCATTGGGAGCAATTTGGGGTTCAGTGTCTTGGTTCAAGGTTCAAGGCTTTTATTGTCATGTGTATTTATAAAATACAATGAAATGCACTGTGCCCGGCACTCTCAGACATCAAGACATGACTTAAGACATAAGACAGTAAGACATTACAACAATATGACAGGAGACGTTTACAAATAAGACATTAAGACACTTGCCCAAGGACACTTGGACATGTGGACAGGAGGAGGCGGGATACGAACCGCCGATCCTACGGTCATTGGATGACCCGCTCTACCTCTGAGCCACAGCCGCCCCATCAACTATCAAGTAACGGTAGAGTAGAGACACGAAGAAACATGGATAACAAAGTACAGCGGTGGGAAAGTGGAGCTGCCAAGTTAAATACTAAACAGGAGAGAGTGAGAAAGAATGCACTTCTTTGGCAAAGCATACCAATAATTCAACCTGTTTTACCCATGTCCCCGTCTAGTAACGCCAGCAGTGTGGGCGGAGAGTGTTATGGATTTATTCTAATAATTAAGAAAAGAGTAGCCGAGAATGCCAAGGTTCATCTTTGCAAGTCCAAGCTGGTTATTTTTATTCCAAATAGTTTACGAGTTTGCAAAACCGGCTCTTAGAGAAAGGAGAATCCACCAAGAGCCATGATTGTCATCAAAACAGAGCACTATAAATTGTGGGTGTGACCTTACTGTACATGCATATGCAGAACTTCACTAGCCAATCATCAGTGAGTAGGCTAGGTCTGAGGGTCAACAGCTGAAGTGAACATTTACAGAGATCAGAGATAGCTGGGAGGAGGGCCCCCCTGGTGAGGTCTCCTGCCATAACGTTTTTTAAGGCCTGGGGAAGTGGGGTCAGGGCAATAAACAGGATTGCTCACTGTATAACAAACAGGATTCACAATGTGGATTTCCTATGACAATGTCTTGAACAGAGAATCGCTTATTTGAATGTATCTATTACAAGAGGGCGAGAATGCTAACGCCGTTGCCAGCTACAGCGAAGAGGACCGCTACCCAGCAGTGGCAGTAGCTGGCCCACCAGTCTCTAGTTCAGCAGGGTCAGTAGCTGGCCCACCAGTCTCAAGTTCAGCAGGGTCAGTAGCTGGCCCACCAGTCTCTAGTTCAGCAGGGTCAGTAGCTGGCCCACCAGTCTCTAGTTCAGCAGGGTCAGTAGCTGGCCCACCAGTCTCTAGTTCAGCAGGGTCAGTAGCTGGCCCACCAGTCTAATGTTCAGCAGGGTCAGTAGCTGGCCCACCAGTCTCTAGTTCAGCAGGGTCAGTAGCTGGCCCACCAGTCTCAAGTTCAGCAGGGTCAGTAGCTGGCCCACCAGTCTCTAGTTCAGCAGGGTCAGTATCTGGCCCACCAGTCTCTAGTTCAGCAGGGTCAGTAGCTGGCCCACCAGTCTCTAGTTCAGCAGGGTCAGTAGCTGGCCCACCAGTCTCTAGTTCAGCAGGGTCAGTAGCTGGCCCACCAGTCTCTAGTTCAGCAGGGTCAGTAGCTGGCCCACCAGTCTCTAGTTCAGCAGGGTCAGTAGCTGGCCCACCAGTCTCAAGTTCAGCAGGGTCAGTAGCTGGCCCACCAGTCTCTAGTTCAGCAGGGTCAGTAGCTGGCCCACCAGTCTCTAGTTCAGCAGGGTCAGTAGCTGGCCCACCAGTCTCTAGTTCAGCAGGGTCAGTAGCTGGCCCACCAGTCTCTAGTTCAGCAGGGTCAGTAGCTGGCCCACCAGTCTCTAGTTCAGCAGGGTCAGTAGCTGGCCCACCAGTCTCTAGTTCAGCAGGGTCAGTAGCTGGCCCACCAGTCTCTAGTTCAGCAGGGTCAGTAGCTGGCCCACCACATTGAGTTGCCTGGACTGAGGCAGAGAGTTGCAGCCCTGTGACAACCACCTGTTCGTCTGCTGCCACGCCTGCATCTCTACTTCCCAGCATCTCTACTTCCCAGCATCTCTACTTCCCAGCATCTCTACTTCCCAGCATCTCTACTTCCCAGCATCTCTCCTTCCCAGCATCTCTACTTCCCAGCCCAACACACCCACATCTCTACTTCCCAGCCCAACACACCCGCATCTCTACTTCCCAGCCCAACACACCCACATCTCTACTTCCCAGCATCTCTACTTCCCAGCATCTCTACTTCCCAGCCCAACACGCCCACATCTCTACTTCCCAGCCCAACACACCCACATCTCTACTTCCCAGCCCAACACACCCACATCTCTACTTCCCAGCATCTCTACTTCCCAGCATCTCTACTTCCCAGCCCAACACGCCCACATCTCTACTTCCCAGCATCTCTACTTCCCAGCCCAACACACCCACATCTCTACTTCCCAGCCCAACCCCAACATGGTGGCCTCTACAGTGCTGGACCTTGAGAATGAGGCGGATCGGGATCATGACCAACAACGCAAGTAACATGTCTGGGAAGTACAGTGGACTTCAAGCTCATCTTAAAAAGATCAATCCTTTAGTACATTATGTTCCATGAGCAGCTCACTCCCTAAATCTAGTTGGAGTTCAATGCCATAGAGGCCAGCAGCCCGGGGCTGGAAACTTCTTTGACACTTAAGACTTTGTATAGTTTTTGTTCCTCCTCTACAAGCCGATGGGGCAAAGTTTTTCGCAAAATGGACAGAAAATGTTTGACATTGAAATCCCTCTCAACTACAAGATGGAGCCGCCGAGCAGAATCCACCAAAGCTCTATCAAAAAACTACTCTACATATTGGAGGCACTTAAAAAAATGGCAGACTCAGACGATGAGAAAAAGGGACACTAGAAATGAAGCAGGATCAGTGTGATAAACTGGAGTATTCAGAAACAGCATTCATCGCCCTTTTCTGGGATGCAATCCTTGACAAATTTCAAGCCACAAGCGCAATGTTACAAAAAAGTGACAAACATTTTGACAGCGGTGAATCTTCTCCAGTCCTTCCGTGCTTTTGTTTCCTCACACATTTGGCACTTATGAAAAAGCATCTCTGAATGTAACAGGTGTGCAAACCTACAAGAGCAACCTACAACAAAGTAGAAGAAGTAGAGCCTTTGCAGGCGAAGGGGGTGCAGATGATCCAAGCAATCTACGTGATGGAAAGAATACATTTCAAGTTGAGACCTTTTATGTAGTCCCAGACAAACTGGTGAGCTGTCTTGATCATCGCCTTTCTGCCTACAAGGACCTGACGGACATATTCGGGGCATTATTCCTGCCAGAAACAGCGAGCAACAGTGAGATCATAAAGCACGCCGATGCACTAGTCGGTGCTTATACATCCGATCCAATACATCAGCACCCTTGCTAACGAGCTTCTACAGTTCAGATCATTCATGTCGTCTTAGAAAGATAAGTCGCCCTCGAAGATGCTCAACACTACGTTGAGCTTGGCCTGCAGCACGCCTTCCCTAACGTGTTCAGTATGTAGCACTGAGGATGTTCAATCAAATGAACCGAGAATAACAATGAATCAACAACGCCTGAGGTCTCTCTCATTACTGGGAATAGAGTCTGAACTCGTCAGAGACACGGACTTCAACGATGTGGTGGAAGAGTTTGCAAGGAGAAAGGCCAGGAAGAAGTCCGTCGTAAGGTAGGCCCACTATTAAAATATTATATCCTTTTCTCCAATGTGTTGTGTTTGTGGAAGTGGTGTCATTGTGTCTAGTGCCAGGATGTGTGACATGGTGGACTCCTGTATGATAGGAAATACAGGTATTTTCTGTATGTCTATATGCAAAATGAATTGATCCTAGCCTGTGTGTGTGTGTGTGTGTGTGTGTGTGTGTGTGTGTGTGTGTGTGTGTGTGTGTGTGTGTGTGTGTGTGTGTGTGTGTGTGTGTGTGTGTGTGTGTGAGTGTGTGTGTGTGTGTGTGTGTGTGTGTGTGTGAGTGAGTGAGTGAGATGGATTGATGAAAGACTGAATCATAGAACTGTTGGTGGAGATAGGGCATCAGTAGGCTATGTGTTTTTATATTTGAGTTCTGTTCGCTGCAACAGCAAAACCTAGTGACACATTTGGGCTAATGTCTTGCTTATACCATTATGTGTTGTGAATCTTGTATGAAGCTATCTACAGGTATATTGTCCTGAAAGTTGTGATAATGCTGTAGCCTACCAGTGTAAATCATGTATGAAGCTATCTACAGGTGTTGATATTGTCCTGAAAATGTTATGCTGTATACTGCCAGCCAATCATGTACAAGCACAGAGTTACCAACAAATAGTATGCTGCTAGTAGTGAATTTTTTTTTTTGGCCAAGTCATATTCTTATTTAAACCTCCACTGTATATTTTAATAAAATAGCCTATAACATAAAGGATATATGCTATAGCAGGGGTTCCCAACCTATCTTCCACAGAGCCCCCCTAACTTACCCCCCGGAGCCCCCCCCTTTCCATAGGCTATTACAGAAAAAATATACATGTGTCTTTGTATGCCTTTATTAGCTGATAGCACACAACTTGCAATGTTATGCATTTATCATAGCCTATGTATTTCATTCCTATAACAAGTGCGCTGAAGGCCGTTTCTGAGAGGTAAGTCGTCCCACACGGGAGTACGGTCCTGGTCGAAGCTTGGCGCGATGCGCGGTCCCATGTCAATCCTCCAAAACTTCTTCAATCCTTGTTCCTGGAAGTAACCTATTTCTTTGACTGTGAATCAATCAGTCTGGATGCCAGCGAGCTCATCTTCACAGTTCAGGTAGGCTATTCCACATCCTCCATTTTGGTGATAAACTGATCCAAAACCCACGATTCCTTGGAGACATAGGCTACTGGTCCGTCAGTGAAGAGTGATTGTATATCCTCTTGCAGCGAGGATATAGCCCACAGCCATAGCAGATAGCCCTTCGAGAATAGGCTATTATGGCCAAACGAGGGCAGGCTAGGCTATAGCCTATAAATATTAATTAAATGTTTTCATAAGCGTAAAGGACAACAGTTAGATTAACAATCAAGTTTACTGTAGGGAGGCTTCGCAGGGCTCCGTGTCTGTGCCATGCGTTATGCGCAAGTTACTGTTGCATTAGTTGTAGGCTGGCCAATAAAGGCCTAGGCCTATATGTAGGCTATATAGGCTATTATATAATGTATATACCTAATACCAACATCGAAATAGATTGTATGCCTCTACAAATCATATTACACCAGGTAACCAATTGACGGAAAATCCGTCGCGACTTGGAATCAAATTGACGGAAATCCGTCGTAGTGACGGAGAACTTCAATCCCTGTGTATGTGTGTGGGCCTCCACAAGTCTGGCCCATGGGCATCTGAATTCTTAATCTGGCCCTCCATACAGAGACACACACACACTTCTTTGATTTCTCAAGCACCTTCAACACCATTCAGCCCCCAGTCCTGGGAGGTGAGCTGCTGTCAGGTGGAAGCTCCCCTTGTGACTGGATGTCAGACGACCGGCAGGCCACCGGATGTGAGGCTTCAAGCCTGCGAGTCAGAGCGTGTGGTCAGCAACGTTAGAGCCCCTGAAGGGGACCGCCTGTCCCTCCTCCCCGTTCACACTCCACACCTCAGACATCAGACATGTGCCACCTGCAGAGGTACGCGCCCGACTACTGCTATTGTGGGACCTGCCAGAGGAGGGCAGCAGGAGGGACACAGCAGGAGGGACACAGCAGGAGGAACACAGAGCCCTGCAGGAGGAACACAGAGCCCTGCTGGAGGATTGTGTTGGATGCTTCTAGTGACTACAAGCACTCACCAGGGGGTCGCTGTCTGTGTGGTCTTGGTTCGTTCGGGTTCAAATCCAACATAAGTTCTGAAAGAGTGTGTGTGTGTGTGTGTGTGTGTGTGTGTGTGTGTGTGTGTGTGTGTGTGTGTGCGCTTCCCAAACCCTTTGCATCCAGAGATACAGGCCTCTTTCCAGTTCCAGTGTTCAAACACTGACGTGTCCTCCAACATGACTGGTCTCTCTTCTTGGTCTTTCCACCCCC
>NC_140262.1:143325-160825 GCF_949987555.1 Borostomias antarcticus
TGTGTGTGTTCTGACAGAGCCAGATAGGAAAACAGGGAGAGTGAGACACTTGTGATACGAGAACTTAAAATTGCAGAGAGAGAGAGAGAGAGAGAGAGAGAGAGAGAGAGAGAGAGAGAGAGAGAGACGTGTAAGTGTAAGTGTAAGGACATTGATGCCATTGCTCCATGTTCAGATCTCTCTCTCTCTCTCTCTCTGGTGTGCTGAGTGATGTCAGAGCTGATCTCTCTCTCCCTGGTGTACTGAGTGATGTCAGAGCTGATCTCTCTGGTGTACTGAGTGATGTCAGAGCTGATCTCTCTCTCTCTGGTGTACTGAGTGATGTCAGAGCTGATCTCTCTGGTGTACTGAGTGATGTCAGAGCTGATCTCTCTCTCTCTGGTGTACTGAGTGATGTCAGAGCTGATCTCTCTGGTGTACTGAGTGATGTCAGAGCTGATCTCTCTCTCTCTGGTGTACTGAGTGATGTCAGAGCTGTCATTAACTAACAGCTCTGCTCTGCCTGGTCTCTGTCTGTCTGCCAGGTTCCAGGTCTCTCAACACCTCCACCCCTGGCACCCCTCCACACTCCTCAGCTCTCTCTCTCTCTCTCTCTCTCTCTCACACACACACAGAGCGCTGCATATCTGTGTGTGTGTGTGTGTGTGTGTGTGTGTGTGTGTGTGTGTGTGTGTGTGTGTGTGTGTGTGTGTGTGTGTGTGTGTGTGTGTGCGTGTGTGTGTGCGCTGGGTGGTCATCTCTGTGGCTGGCCCTACCCTGACAGCCTGGCAGGCTGTATGATTAATCACACCTTTCACTCCTCCCCCCGCTGTCCACGCCATTTTTTCTTCCTTCGCCAGGCCGAGCCTCCTCGTGACAGGAGTGACAGCCGATAAACACACACACACACACATATTAAACACACACACATACTAAACACACACTCACACACACAACATATTAAACACACACACACACACACATACTAAACACACACTCACAATCTTATATTGAGGAAAATAAAGTAGACAAGAACATGTTAAACATATTGGTGTAGATTAATAAATGACCTGTCTCACCCCCATCTCTCTCTCTCACACACACACACACACACACACACACACACACACACACACCTATCACCTATGGATTGGGTGAAATCTGCTGCAGCCTAGGACTGTTCAAGGTCTTGTACTTTACACACATGGTGTGTCCTTGGAAGAAAACACTCAGATCAATAACCGGCCAGACACGCACGTGCACACACACACACACACACACACACACACACATACATTGTACACCTACGCACAGCAGGCATGCTGAAAAGAATTCTGCGAAACGGAATGTGAAATATATTCCTCTGCTCATAAAATAGAGATCGTTTCTGGAGGAAATCACTCACAAAAGAGATCTCTTCTTAAGGTCTGGACAAACACACACTCTCTCTATTACTCCCTCTCTCTCTCACACACACACACACACACACACACTATATGCTAACTAATATTTAGTTAGTATTTAGTCCAGGACCCCGGAACCACAATGTGGAAAACGACATTGAAAAATCTATACGAGAAAACTTTGGTTCACACGCACAGACACGCATCCACACGCACGGCCAGCCCAGAGTTATTTTTCCAACATGGCCGCCGTAGAAACTAAGTCTCATTGACATGTAATTAAGTCTCGGGATGAACATGAATCCCTCCGGTATGAAGACGAGGAAGGATGAGGAAGTGAGTTCGTGACGGGAGGAGACGAGCGAGCCGGAAACGCAGCTGGAGCGGCGTCAGAGCTTCTCTGCTGCAGACATCCATCTCTCCGCTCCCCCCCCACCACCCCACGCCGCCGTGATGGATGGGTAATCAAACCACGACACAGGGCCTCTTCATTAACGCCGCCACCATAATCCTTCAGCCCAGTCGCGTTTCTGCGCGCGCGCCGCGTCCACGGAGGTCTCTCCCCCGCGCGTCGCGTTCGCCGACGTCTCTGTGCGTTGGTGAGCGCTGGCGGACGACTCCTTCCCCCCGTTTACGTCCAGCGGCGCAGGCGAGGGACGCGGGTCTGCCACCGTGGACGCGTACCGAGGATTGATTGGTGCCGTCGACGCTGTTAAATGAACTCGGAGGCGCGTGCGGCTCCATCTGTACCACAGACCCGCTAGCTGCAAGTTTAGAGAGGTTTCACAACAAACTGGAGTTACTGTCTCTGAGGTCAATCAATCAGGGAAAGAGAAAGAGAGAGGGAACGGGTGTGTGTGGGGGGGGCGGGAGAGAAAAAAAGACAGAGAGAGAGGTTAGATGGAGGTTGATAGATAAACAAACAGCTCCAGATTAATCTCACTTTTCTCTCCAAAACATCTCCGACCCTTCAAGGTCACCCTCCAATCAGACCTTAGACAGCTAGAGGGCTCCCATTGGACGCCACAAAATGCTTCTCCAAATTGGCAGAGGCTCGTCCCTCGTCACCCCATCGTCCATCCCCCCCTTCCAACCAATGCCAAGGTGTCCATTGCAGGAACAGGCCAGCCGGTAACGAGCTCCCCCGTCTGACCTCTGTGATCTAATGAGCTGTGTGTCACCGTTAAATATGTCCCCCAAGCTGCACTCAGGGCCGGCAGGGTCCCAGAAGGAAGGATCCTGGACGATGTGATGCATGGTGAGACTGGGAGCAGAGGCCCCACAGGCTGGTCAATAACACTGAGACGGTGAGATGGGACACACACACACACACCTCTCCCGTGGGCCTAAGATACACCAAAGTCTTGCTTTCAAGCACTATGCTCTAACAAACTTCACCACATATTGAATTGTTAATATTCTTTTATTTCTGGCAGCTCCAAACAAGCAGTTTAGCCATGTTAACTGAATGGGGAATGCTAGCTTTAGGCATGTTAACTGAATGGGGAATGCTAGCTTTAGGCATGTTAACTGAATGGGGAATGCTAGCTTTAGGCATGTTAACTGAATGGGGAATGCCAGCTTTAGGCATGTTAACTGAATGGGGAATGCTAGCTTTAGGCATGTTAACTGAATGGGGAATGCTAGCTTTAGCCATGTTACCTGAATGGGGAATGCTAGCTTTAGGCATGTTAACTGAATGGGGAATGCTAGCATTAGGTTAACTCAATGGGGAATGCTAGCATTAGGTTAACTCAATGGGGAATGCTAGCATTAGGTTAACTCAATGGGGAATGCTAGCATTAGGTTAACTGAATGGGGAATGCTAGCTTTAGGCATCTTAACTGAATGGGGAATGCTAGCATTAGGTTAACTGAATGGGGAATGCTAGGGTCAGTGTTAAATCCTGAGCACCTTCATGTCCTTGTAGACAGGTGTGTAGGAGGTAATCTCCATAGGCTAGAAGAAGTAGAATAATAACTCTTTATTTGTCATGCAGCATGCACAAGTGCACTTGACTCACAAGTGCAGAAATGGGCGACACAGGGAACACAAACACATGCATCAGGGTGGCCAATGAAATGCTTCTCCTGCTCTTCACCATCCCGTCGTCCTTCCCCCAAGCGCTGCCGAGAGCAGACAGCAGGCAGCGTGCATGAGCCGCACCCGGGGACCAATCAAAACGCTCCTGTCCGTCTTCGTCAGAGACGGACAGCATTAAAAGCAAAATAGACTGCACCTATATAGCGCTTTACAAGGTTTCTCATTCACACACACACCGATGGCAGCAGCTGCCATGCAAGATGCTAGCCTTCTCATTGGGAGCAATTTGGGGTTCAGTGTCTTGCCCAAGTACACTTCGACATGTCATTGGATGACCCTAAGGTTGAGCTACAGCCAACCTTTACCATTAGCGATCTGTTCTTCTGCATGCTTTTTGTATTGGGTTCTTTTGGGAGGAAACCTTTGCAAACATGGGGAGAACATGCAAACTCTGCACAAAAAGACTTGGGAGACCTTCTTGCTATGAGGCGACAGTACAAGGTACAGCGCCACAGTGCCTCATGTGAGCAATCTTAGGGTTCAGTGTCTTGTTCAAGATCACTGCCGGGAGTGGGGATCGAACCCGCGATCCCCAGCCAGCCGCTCTACCTCCCGAGCTACGTGCCAAGAAGAGATGATTCTTTCCTTTACTTGCAAACAAACTTTATTAAACAACGCTTCGGTCAAAGACCGTCGTCAGGTTAAAAACACTGTTTAAACATTGTTTAGTAAAGTTTGTTTGCAAGTAAAGTGTGCAGGAATTATCTCTAGGGCGAAAGTCAGATCAGGTCACAGAAGCGGCGCTCAGCTCTCGCTAGGAAGCAAATGCTCACCTCCCGCACCAGAGACCAACCATCCTCCCAACGCACACTTCTGGCATATAAACCCTCCAGATTGCTATCAAAGTACACCAGGTGCTGTTGCTGTCTGTGAACAGCTGCACCTCCAGCCATCAGTCCATGAAGCTCGTGAAGTTTGAGACCACCTACAAGTGTGAGATTGAACAGCTGCTGACCTGTTGTGGCAAGAAAAACCTGGAGCTCAACGCTCTAAAGACTGTGGAAATGGTGGTGGACTTCAGGAAGAACTGAGACCACTTCCCCCCACCCCCCCATCACCCTGCATATTATATCTATATTTTATAGATATATTTCCTGCAGCAGCTTAAGACATTTGATCTGCCACGGACCATGATGGTTCAATTCTACACCTCCATCATCGAGTCCATCCTCACCTTCTCCATCACCACCTGGTTCTCCACTGCTACATTCAAGGACAAGACTAATTTGTGGCGGGTGATACGCTCGGCGGAGAGGGTGATCGGCTGCGCCCTGCCCTCCCTCCAGGCCCCGCCCTCCCTCCAGGCCCTGCACGACTCCAGGGCGCCGAAACGGACCAGGACGATCATGACCGACCCCTCCCACCCGGGCTATGGCCTCTTCACACCGCCCCCCTCTGGCAGGAGGCTGCGGTCGTCAAAGACTAAAACTGTTCGACACAGGAACAGCTTTTTCCCCTCGACCATCAGCCTCATCAACAAGGTTCCCCTCTGACTCCCTCCCCTGCCCCCTGCATTTTTGCACTTTACTGACTACTGCACTGTCTCTGGCCAAATGCACTGATAGTTTTGCACTGTTTGTATTTTGCACTGTCCAGTCCTGTCTCTGCGCCGGTCCATCGTTGTGTTCTTGTTGGCTCCACAATGTCGCAAAAAAATCCTATGTATGTAGTACAAATGGCAATAAAAGGATTCTGATTCTGATGTTAGGCTGAATAAGATTTAATTCCAACTGACGGTTTTATGAGCCGTTCTGTTTTCAGACTGGTTGGTTAGTCTGTTTTGAACAGATTAGGTTAGTCGACCATAAAATCAGTCGAAATTCCCATCCCTACCAGAGACTCGCCCATCCTCCCCGACCGCCATCCCTGCCCCTCCCCTCGTCTGATAGGCTCAGAACACTAGCACCCCCAACTGGTCACTACCTTTTACTACACACTAACACGCTACGCTGCGTACCTGGACATCTAAACTATATAGACCTATCAGGTTTTCTCCACCATGGTCCTGCCTGCTCTAGCTCATTTATTCTTTGTGATAAGACACTAACTACACACCACAAGACCAGAGCTAGTTCATCACTGACCAGGATAGACGCACACTACCGTAATGACCAGGATAGACGCACACTACCGTAATGACCAGGATAGACGCACACTACCGTAATGACCAGGATAGACGCACACTACCGTAATGACCAGGATAGACGCACACTACCGTAATGACCAGGATAGACGCACACTACCGTACGTCTGCTTGAATTCACTCTACATTTCTGCTCGGAAATCTGTGTGTGAATCAAGTTTTTTTGTGTTCCACCAGTCCTTGTCGTCGGTTGCCCCCGGCGATACGAGTCGAACCAGGAGCACTGAGTCAGAAAATTAAGTCTCAAAAACGACCATCTAACACACACACACACACACACACACTCACACACTTCTAACAATGGTGCAGCACTCAGCACTAAGATCTCAGATACACTCGTCTCCTCTTGGTCATGAAAACATCAGAGATCTCACTAATGTTGAATAATGAAGAGCTATACACACTGGGCATACTGGTGGCGCACACACACACACACGCACAAACATACACACACACCGTATATATATGCAGTCTTACACTGCGGCATATAGTATATACATATACAGTACTGTGCTAAAGTCTTAGGCAGCCACCAAAGAAAATAATGTATTTATCTGGAAAGTATGTGTTTATTCGCTTGTAAAAACATTGTATAAAACATTGGAATAAAGACAAATAAACATGACCGAAAAAATAAAAGTAATACAAACATTAAGAATAAAAAACAACAGTAACTGTCCATGGTGTAGGTTGGCAGTCTGAAGAGAATCTGAGGCACTTTGTGAATTAAAAAATAAACCTTTATTGAATCATGGATCAAAATATGAATTTCTCATTTCTATGAATGAATTTTGTGTGGCCTCCATTAGAACAATTTGCTTTGGTATACTGCTGTGTCGTTTTATTAGTCCTGTGGTAAATAGTGATGACTTTCGTTGTCTTGTATTATTGTCCTTATTTCAGCTCTGCATTGTGTTTTTTGTTTCCAATAAAAGTTTGACATGCAAAAGACGATGGCATTGCCTAATGTACGGTTGACCTCTCTGTATCTGTCTTATGTGGTTTGAGTGTCCCCCCTCCCTCGTCTCTTCTCCGATAAGACTGTGTCTCTGGTCTCTTCTGTGGCCTTGTTTTGACACGTTAACCTACGCCGCCTCGGCGCCCAGGCCTTTATCTCTAACCACAACAATGGTGTTTGGCCCAGAGTGTACCAGCCATGGAATGTCTTTATCTCATAAGTCTATGGAAGAGGGACACCGTTTCTTACCGAAAACTCAAGCCGACAGCCATACTCAGAGGTCAATCATCATAATTAGGAAATAGCTAACAGGATCATATTTAAAGGCATTTCTCTGAAAATCAACCATATTCAACAATCCCTCCTAAGATTATACGTGAACACGCAGAATCATAATGATCAAGAGAAATGTTTACTTCCAAAACCTAAACCTGAACAGCCATTATGCAGAAAGAAAAAGAATAACTGAACAGAAAAGCGTGCTTAAGATAAACAGATGAACAGTCACATAATAACCTAACATAACATCCATACAGGTACGCCCTACATAGCATAGCTTCACATGTGTCCCTTAGAACATTCTTACAGAAAACCTGCGGGCACTGGATCTCCTCTCCAGTCTACTGACATGCGAACGTGACCTCCCTCCAGGACATGCCCTGCTACAGTGCATCTCTCCCTATTCTATAGGGTAGATGTCTACTGTACCTTGTCCCTGTCTTAAAAATAAATAAAATCAATCAATCAAGGATACAGCGAGATGTGTAAACAAGTGTCGCTAGCTGCAGTAAGAAAGATATGAGCGGATTGCCCTGCAACCAACCAAACAGATCTGTGAAATGAGACACCTCGCCTATGTGTAGCGAATTAGTCATGGCTCTGATCTGTTCAATCTGATTCTGCAACGGGAGTTGATTATCCGCAATGGTGAAACAGCATGTCCGCCTTAATTTCTTACACTGCCTTCCGCATGCTAGACATCTCCTCATTAATCAAACCCTAAGCATCAGTTGTTCTGTTGGACAACGTCCCCAAATGCCACTGCAAGTTTCTCAATGTCCGTCACTAATAATTCGACCCCCACGCTATGCGCGAAAAAGAAAAACAAACTTTCTTCCTAGACCCCATGTGAGTGAGTATGCCATCCACAACCCCCGCCCTAGTCTCTCTCCTAGTACGGCGGATTTCAGAATGTTGAATCGGTCTTTCTCCCACTATCCCTTTAACCTCCTACCGCTGAGTCCTGCAATCCTGATGGGTAACCACCCCTGGCAAGGTAAACCCCAAACACACAGGAACCCGTCCAGTTCCTTGGTAGGACCGTCTCCCCCCAAACCCAGTAGACCCCCCCTAGGGTGCGCAAGTTCCATCTACCACATTTCGGAGCAGTACAAAGCCTAGTATGCAGACACTGGCTGTGCCCCACATTCCCTGCTCCCCTCTCTCTCTCTGTAGACAAAAACAGCCCTGGGTTTTCTGCAGAAGAGACACTAGTGAACTGGTCTGAGCCCACTTTTGCGGTCCTAACCCCCCGTTCTTTGTAGGTCCCTCCAGAGTGGAATCTAACACCATCATCTGAACAATCCCTCTTTCTAATTCAGCGTCTGCTACTTCCCTGGAACAGTTGATGTATCGTAGCATTAAAGTAGAGTTAAAGGGATGTGCCATTTGAGGCACTCCGCTCGCTTGGGAGTCTGGGATCTGCCTACACACAAACATTATGACACATTCTTGACTGACGTAGTTACCTCATAAGCCCCATTTCAAAGCAAGGTTTTCCACGGCTGACGGTGTTGGTCTAACCATGGAAAGCCACAGGAGGATAAGACACAAACCCTTCCTGATAGCAACTTGAAACCACCCAAATCTAGTCTGTGAGTTTGAATCGACGTGTCTTCTCCCTGAGAGACGTTCTTTAATTGCTGTGTGTATCTCTGCTGTGAAAGGAAAATTACTCCAAATCCGAGTGTCCCCGGCCCAGAGATACACAACCTTTTTAACAAATTACACTTCACAATACGCCTGTCTCCGTTTTAATGAGTATATCTCAAGTGCAACCTGGAGTTTTTATTCACAGAATGACAATGACCCACACCCTCCACGTCCTGTCCCTGACCAGCAAGCTGTGAATGGAAGATGTGGTTATTGTGTGGTGTGAAAGTTCAAATGTCCCGTCTTGGTCTGTCGACGTCTCCACCCGGAGTAGTGTAGTCTTCCCTCTTGAGCTCCAGCACACGTTGATCACTCGTGTCCCAAGTCAACCCGGAAGTCCTTCTCTCCAACTCCACCTGTTAGCACAGAAAAACACAAGAAAACTGCGACAGTATCATTCATTCCACGACTCTGATTGTGATAGCATATCTCTCACTCTCCCTCTCACTCTCTCTCACTCAGACCAGATCTAGAGGTTATGGTTTCACGAAATCCTTATTGTTTCATTATCCTATTTTCTAAAAGAGCCCCCCCCCCCCCCACTCCAGACTGTGACCTTCCGGGAAGGTCCGTTTTAACCCTGCCTGCGGACTTAACACCCATTCTCCTGTCCCTTTAGCAGCGCTAAAGTCATCCGAGCAGTGGGCACAGGTTTAGAGCATTACGTCGTAATTCTCTAATTTGTCGTCTTCATCCTGAGTCGGCCACTGTACTAACCGTACAGTTCTTTAGCTCAAGGACTTTTGGGGTTTTGGGGTGCTAAGCCTGGACGCTATTCTACCCCAATGTTTTTAAGTCTGGAGTGGTTGGCTCTGCAATTTATCCAATTCCATACTACAAGGGTGTGTTCGCTTTGAGGTGTACTCAGTCTAATCTGTGTCTGGTGGTGCAACCACCTTGCATTGACTAGCTTGGCTCCAGTTGGGTTTCCCTACTACCTTAACTGCTGTGTGGGTGATGAGCCAGGTCTGATAAGGCTCCCCCCACTTCGCATCTAATTTCTCTTCTTTGAAAACTCCTTTATCATCACGTACTGGCCTGGGATTAAAGCCTGTCCCCCCCTTGGGGATCTCGCTCCATGCTGCCAGCAACTGTATGTGGGCCCTGGCCACAGTCATGCTCAATTACTCACACTAACCACTCAACGCCTCACTAGTGAGATGAACATCTGCCTGCCACAGATGACCTCGAAAGGGCTAAGGCCCATCTCCTGATTGGGTTGCTCGAATGGAGCAAAACAAGAGACTCAAAGCGTCGGGCCAGAGCACGCCCTCCTGATGACATTGTGAGTCTCCCCTTGATGACACGGTTCATTCTTTCAGTCTGAGTCCACTACTCTGAGGATGATAAGAACAGTGAAGTGAATCTGTGTTGCCAGATAAGGGAGCAACCGTTGTGGTGCAACCAATTTCTGACCTTGTCGCCACACTCGTCTGAGTCCATTTCTGCCCCATTCTCCATCCATGTCCACACCTCCCCCCTCTCAGTCTCTACCTGCATCACCTTGTGGTCAGTGACAGTATCAATCTGATACGGGATACGGGTGCAGGTTGGGCTGAGGACAAATGCGCTTGTATGGTCTCTCTGTCACGAGCTGCATGTTCTGCTGCTTGGCCAACCAGAGTGTTACCTCGACTCAAACTCCATGAGAGTGTCCTTTGACCTTAATCACTGTCACCTTTTGGAAGGCTGATGGCCTCCATGAGCTCCCTAACCAACTCTCCATTCTTAATGGGCGTCCCTAAATGCTGACAGGAAACCTCTCTGTTTCCAAAGTTCTCCAAAGTCATGCCATGTGCATACCGACTGACTACATGGATGTTTGCAGTCTTGCCCTTTAAGTGGAAAGTGATGGGAGACATTTCACGTAAGTGATTACGCAACGCCTGATGATAGGTGTTTGGGAAGTTGTGTAAACCCAATTGGCATTCGAGTGAACTGATATTGATCTCCATCAATATTGAAAGCGGTCCCCAGTTGCATCTCTCCTGCAAGAGGGACGCTAAGCCTTGTGTCATGTTGATGACTGAAACCCATTGGTGTTCAGGTTTCAAGCCACTGAAAATGGTGGACAGGTCTCCACCAGGGGCTCTATCTTATCCCCATACTCATTGGCCACTCTGTAGTTCACACAGAGGCGCCATTCACCTGAAGGTTTCAACACAGGCCACGCTGGGCTTTTGGAGGCCCTGTGAGTTTCTTCAGAAACCTTCTATTACTTCTGTCTTTTGCCCAGATCGGCCACTCTGCTAAGTCAGGTTTGTTTAACCAACTCTCCCTTGTGGGAACTGAGGGGATGAATCTATCGGTTAACACCTCAATGCCCAGTAGGGGTAATCCTACCGGTCCCACACACACAGAGGTCGTGAGAGACACAGATCCCAATTCCAGCAGGAATGGCCTGGTTTTTCTCACCCAAATATACCCCCCCCCCCCTTCACCAATGCATGCCTGCCTTGCTCTCTCACCATGGTGTCGGTTCCCTCCAGACAGCGATGAGGAGTGACGGTAGCCACCCCCCCCCCTCGCATCAAGGAGGAACTCTACATGTTTTGGCGTCCGTTCAAGGTGGTTGTTACACCCAGGCCTTCTGGCTTTTGTAACAGGGCAGCCTCAGACATGGAGCGGCATCAGCTTCTGAATAATGGGGGAGCCGTGTGAGGGTGAAAGCTGTTCTCTGAGCTTCTGCTCCCACAAAGATGACAGCGTTCTCGTCATCCCTAGCTCTGAATGGGATCTGTGGAGCTCTGGCTTTCTCCTCTACTCTCTTGACCTTGGTGGTGATTGCTTTAGTTAGAGTGTCACCGACCAACGGGTGACTGGCCTGAGCCATGTTCACATCACCTACATCGCATGGATGTTTTACACTAGCCGACCAGCATTCTAGATTGCCATCTGCACTGACAGTAACACCCCCCGGTCGTAGGGGGCGCAAGTTCGTTTTGGTCATACAATGGATGTGGGTGGGCGCTGTGAAAAATCATTCAAAAAACATGTTAAACACTTAATTTCAAAGACAAGAAACTCACCGAGGTGTTAGTTGGCGTTCTGACATATAATTTGCCATAAAGTAAGATTCTAGTTCATCTGTAAAGGCTTTTTAAAATATTTAGCATAGAACTATTTAGTCGCAGCACATACGTGTGTAAACGTCCGCAAACTAGGTAGCCTAGCAACATAAACAATAACAATAGCTACCGTAAGTAGTTCCGCTTCCTTAATCCCCTCTGCGGATTGATCTACACATCTACAACGGTCGCTTCAATACAAGTCAATGGATTTCAAAAAATGATCAATAAAACCCTACAGGATTCATACTTTGCGGCGAATTTGATGTCAGAACACCAACGGACACCAATTACCCCCTCGGTGAGCTTCTTGTCTTTGAAATCGAGAGTTTAACATGTTTCTGAAAGATTTTTCAAGGTGCCCACCCACATCCATTGTATGACCAAAATGGTGGTAGAGCAATTATCAGACTTTCTCAAAAGTGCTAGTTTTGTCAACGTTTTGATCTGAACCATTGTATGTGATCATAAGTAACCTTAAAACAGGGCTAAACATGCATTTTCCCTTTACTACTCCTTTAAAACTAAGATGCCTGGATAAAAAAATATGTTTTCCAACGGATATATTTGACGAAAGTAGATTATTCAGCAAGCCGCTTTTCATCGCTAACTCAGAGAGCAATCTGTTCGTGGACTACAAGAACGCGTCATTGATACCTTTGACTGCGCATGTCAAAGGTATCAGTGACGCGTTTTTTCCAAAGATGGCGCGGTTCAATAGGGCTCCACTTTAGATTTCGAATCCTGGGGGCCTGGGCTGCCCCCAGTCCGCCCAGAGGGCAAGTTGCCACCACCTCTTGCCCCTACCACACAACCCTACCCCCGCCAAGGGAGACTGCCCTCTGGTGGTCAGGAGGAACAACAGCGGGCTGCACCCCCAGCCAAAGCGTACCAACCGCTGCTGGTGCCCCCTGCTGCACAACAGGAGGAGCATGCTGCTGGACCAACCAAACCACAGGATAGAACAAATCTGTCCATAAGGGATATGGACCTGACGATGAATGAGCCTAAGGATACTTCCGATATATGGAGGAGAAATTGCACTTCCTCATGGACGCCCAAACCAAACACAAGGAGGAGCTCCTGAGCACAGTAAAGACTTTATTAAAGGACGTCCATGACAAAATGGAGCAGACCATGAAGCTCACTTATCTGGCCCCCGGGTGGTTACTGTTTTATTGCTTCCCTCTGGAATATGTAGAGAGTGGGTCGTATGCCCACCTCCCTTGTTCTCTGTAAAGCGCATTGTGTTGCCTCTGGGTATGAAATGCGCTATACAAATAAAGCTTTGATTGATTGATTGATTGATTGATGAAGAAGCAGAGTATTTATCTGAGAGATCAGGTTGCCGCGAGCCTTATCTGGCGGTTGTCACACCACCACGGAGAATTATTGAAAGACGTCAGAGAATCATGACCCCGGTGGTGCAGGAGGTGGACAGCCTGGAGGATAACATCGGGAAACTGACGCACAGCATGGATTTGATGTCCCAAGACATGATGACAATGAGAGACACCCTCAATATGTCTGCCCTCGGGTCTTTCCCTGTCCAGGTAGCTGGGACCCCCAGCCGAGACGCAGTTTGGGTTTTGTCTTTGTGGGGGGAATAGGGGCTCATGCAGTCACTGGGTGACTGTTTTCTCAGTTAGGCTTAGCTATCTAACGTTAGCATAAGCATTGGATATAGTTTCATCCTGATAATGTGTGTAGCCTCTTGCCTTCAGCATAAATGATTACAACCTCACTACAGCACATTATATAAACTTTCATTCAGGTGACATCATAGGTTTTCTGAGATTGTATTGACTTGACTAGCTAACGTTACTGAGCTCGGGAATTGTCAATGCTGTAGGCTGGCTAACTCAAACCAGGGTCGCGCCAGCAATTGCAGGGGGGGGGGGTGTGGGGGGCGCCAGGCCTAAGACAATTTGAGGCCTTAATATTAGCTGGGGGGGGGGATTCCATCAGGTGTAAGTAAGGGGGGCTCTGGAAAAGAAAGGTTGGGAACCCCGGAGTTAACTGTCTATCCTGTGTAATGATGATTATCTTGTGTACTATATTGGGTCTGTTGGGGTTTTTAAGCCTATAATTAGCCAAGGAGGTTGAATGGTTCATTTGGTTCCTCTCCTGAAGGTTTGACTCATACTGTATTTCAATGCAAATTCAGGGGCACTTCTGAAATATTTTGGAGCACCCACTGCCCAGCATGAGGTCACTGCCACTGGCCAGGATGAGGGCACTGCTACTGGCCAGGGTGAAGAGGAGCCATCTACCTCCTCAGCCACACAGGGATCTACTGACCAGGGTGAGGAGCCATCTACCTCCTCAGCCACACAGGGATCTACTGACCAGGGTGAAAAGGAGCCATCTACCTCCTCAGACACACAGGGATCTACTGACCAGGGTGAGGAGCCATCTACCTCCTCAGCTACACAGGGATCTACTGACCAGGGGGAGGAGCCATCTACCTCCTCAGCTACACAGGGATCTACTGACCAGGGTGAAGAGGAGCCATCTACCTCCTCGGCCACACAGGGATCTACTGACCAGGGTGAAGAGGAGCCATCTACCTCCTCGGCCACACAGGGTTCTACTGACCAGGGCGAGGAGCCATCTACCTCCTCGGCCACACAGGGATCTACTGACCAGGGCGAGGAGCCATCTACCTCCTCGGCCACACAGGGATCTACTGACCAGGGCGAGGAGCCATCTACCTCCTCGGCCACGCAGGGATCTACTGACCAGGGTGAAGAGCCATCTACCTCCTCAACCACACAGGGTTCTACTGACCAGGGAGAGGAGCCATCTACCTCAGTCACACAGGGTTCTTCATCACAGCACATATCTGAGAATGAAGACTCATATGCAGCATCTCCCCAGCAGGATTTTCCAGGTGTGTTTGTGTGCACATACATGTGTTAATGTGTGCATCCTTTTATACAGTAACATAAACAAAATAAATGTTTTATTTCCCTTTTACAAAGTTTTACATTTCAATATTGTAGGTAACAAAGATGCTGTTATTATTACTGGTATGTATGTGTGATGTTCCACCACTATAAATTCTGTGAATAATGTGTGTAAATTAATGCCCATGTTCTTTCCATTAGAAATGCTTGTAGCAGCATCCCACCCAAACCCGGCAGCTAAGGATGACCTACTGACAGACCCTGCTGACGGCCTTCAGTTCTGACGGACAGAATTCGGACCCAACTAGTTTGCAGGGGACCAAGTGAGGTAACATCTAACTTTGTTTTCCAGAGGAATGCAAAAGGAAGAAGTTTCCACCACCAATATTTCAAAAATACCTTGACCCCCCTCCAAGATCCTTGCGAGAGTGAAGAGCTGGTTGGTGGTTCCTCTTCAGTGTTGGGCTCGTTACTCAAAAAATGTAATATATTACTTATTACTCATTACCCTTTTTAAAAGTAATATCGTTACTTTACTTATTACTCCCAGCCAAAAGTAACTAGTTACTTATGTAATAGATTACTTTCCATATTGACTACCTTTTGCAGCGTGCTCATCACGGTCCGGTTCTCTTTCCACCAACTTCATGTTGCTGTGTTGGCGTAGCAAATGTTTCAGGAGATTTGAGGTGGTGTTTCTGGCACAAGAAAGAGTCTTAGTAGAACTTACACACAGTTTACACTTGACAACATTCTTGTTGTCTTTCAGTTCCAGGAAATCGAAATAGTGTGCGTATTTCCAGCCATGGAATGTTAACGTCGTCATGTTCAAATAGCTCCGCTCGCTCGCTGCTTGCCTGGTAATGTGACGGGACGTGATATGAGCGGAACGTTCTTCAATCTGAAATCAAAACTTTATTTCACCCTTTGTAAAACGAAAATAAATAAACAGAGCAGGCCTATGACAAAAGTAATGCAGTAGCGAGCTTTCTGGGGGCAAGTAACTGTAATATTATTACTGAAATGTGATTAGAAACTCGCTACACCCCTCGTTACTGGAAAAAGTAATATTATTACTGTAGCGCGTTACTAGTAACGCGTTACTGCCCAACACTGTTCCTCTTCAATCTGAGGTTCGACTATCGGCCGGACCCTCCTTTCCAGCACCTTGGAGTAAACTTTCCCTGGGAGGTTGAGTAATGTGATGCCTCTATAATTGGCACACACCCTCTGGTCCCCTTTTTTGAATATTGGGACCACCACCCCAGTCTGCCACTCCTTTGGCACTGACCCGGACTTCCACGCAATGTTAAAGAGGCGTGTCAACCAAGACAGCCCCTCAACACCCAGCGCCTTCAGCATTTCTGGACGGATCTCATCAGCCCCTGGGGCTCTGCCACTGTGGAGTTGTTTGACTACC
This sequence comes from Borostomias antarcticus, assembly GCF_949987555.1. NCBI lineage: Eukaryota > Metazoa > Chordata > Actinopteri > Stomiiformes > Stomiidae > Borostomias > Borostomias antarcticus. The sequence goes on from NC_140262.1 coordinate 159,241, forward strand.
TCAGTGACCTCCTCCAGGGAAATTGACGATGACCCCCCATCATCTTCCGGCTCTGCCTCGATCGTAGAGGGCGGGTTAGTCGGGTTCAGTAGTTCCTCAAAGTGCTCCTTCCAACGCTCAACAACCTCCTATTGTTATTATTATTATTATTATTATTATTATTATTATTATGTATTGACTGTAATGTTATATTGTGTTTTCCCAAGCAAATCAACACTTACTGCCCAGATAAATACACAGTACTGTATATATATGCACAGTATATGTATATATATATATATATATATATATATATATATAGCCGCAGTGTAAGAGTGCAGGTCTGGCTCAAGAAAGAGAGAGAAAGAAAAAGAGAAAGAGAGCAAGAGAGAAAGGGAAAAAGAGTGAGGGGGGAGGCTGTCAGAGAGACAGATGACGCTGCAGCTAAAACCTTCCGCCAAGACTTACCCACAATCCTCGCTGCCTGGCAGCCTGATAAACGTTTATCAATAACTAAGGGGCAACGGAGAGGGGATGACTCCTCACCTCCACACACACAAACCTCGCTCAGGGTCTGAGAGGAGTGTGTGTGTGCGTGCGTGCATGCGTGTGTGTGTGTGTGTGTGTGTGTGTGTGTGTGTGTGTGTGTGTGTGTGTGTGTGTGTGTGTGTGTGTGTGGGAGAGTGAGAAAGACACAGAGAAAAAAGGAAAAGACTGTTCACTTAAGCCTCAGCTAGTTTCCATAACAACTAATAAACCTGAAGCTGGCACCATTAGGAACTGCTGCCAAATGTGCATACTGTAGTTAATGAGGGGGATGAGACAACACACACACACACACACCACATACACACACACACACACCACATACACACACACACACACCACATACACACACACACACCACATACACACACACACACCACATACACACACACACACACCACATACACACACACACACACACCACATACACACACACACACACACACACCACATACACACACACATACATACACACACACACCACATACACACACACACCACATACACACACACACACACACACGCACAGACACACCACATACACACACGCACAAATACATACACACACACACACACCACATACACACACACATACATACACACACACACCACATACACACACACACACCACATACACACACGCACAGACACACCACATACACACACACACGCACAAATACATACACATACCACACATCACACACACACACATACACCACATATGAAATACACACATACACACACACACATGCATACACACACACCAACACCTTTTCTCACATTTAGAAGCAGCACATATTTATATCCTGTTTTCTAAGTAGAGCTATAAGCAGAGCTGTGTGTGTGTGTGTGTGTGTGTGTGTGTTTTCCTGGGTTCCAGAGCAGTCCGCTGCTGATATCTTGTTTAAAAGTAACTACTGTATACATGTGCGTGTGCCAACCAGCGAAGCGTTTGGGTTTGAAATTGTCTAGTGGAGTAGAACAGAACCTCCACATAATGCAGCAGCAAAACATAGCTAACGTAGCAGCACAACATAGCTAACGCAGCAGCCCAACATAG
>NC_140262.1:170825-193325 GCF_949987555.1 Borostomias antarcticus
ATAGGAATCCAACACCCCCTTGTGAATATGGATGAGCTGCTCATGTTCATGTGTGTGTGCATGCATGGTGTGTGTGTGTGTGTGTGTGTGTGTGTGTGTGTGTGTGTGTGTGTGTGTGTGTGTGTCTGTGCATGTGTGTGTGTGCTTGCACGTGTGTGTGTATCTTATCTCTGCTAGATTAGACATCAGCCTTGAACTGCAGCAGCAGCAGGGCCAGGCTGGGAGAGGAGAGGCCCTCTGGCTCCGTGACAGCTGCTCTGGAGGAGGAGGAGGAGGAGGAGGAGGAGGAGGAGGAGGAGGAGGAGGAGGAGGAGGAGGAGGAGGAGGAGGGGGAGGAGGAGGAGGAGGAGGGGGAGGAGAAGGAGGAGGAGGGGGAGGGGGAGGAGGAGGAGGAGGAGGAGGAGGGGGAGGAGGAGGAGGAGGAGCTATCATACATACTGAGGCTGGGTGGCAGCACACTAGATAAGCCACCCCCCCACCCCCCCCCCTCGTCTACTTTGCTAGTCTTCTTTACGAGACACCTTCACTAGTCATGGTCAAGCCTCACACCCCGAGAGAGAGCAGAGCCGTGACCGCAGGGGCCTCGTAGTGACGGGGCAACCAGTCGCCCCCCAGGTAGCAGAGCGTGGTGGTCCGACCAGGTCCTGACCCCGCAGTGGTGGAGTGACATCAGGACAGCAGAGTCGCTGCCCATCTTTCACCGCAGACTCAAAACTCACCTCTTCAAGAAGTACTACAACGATCCTTCCTCTTAAAGCACCTAGTGTGTTTATATTTTTCTACTCATGCACATTGGGTTTTAGCACTAGATTATGCTCTTATTCACTTGTTTAGAGAGGAGATGCACTTGTGAGTTCTGGTGAGTAGTGGTGCACTGACTACCCATGTTAAATGCAATTAGTGCAAAAATTTGCTTTGGATAAAAGCCTGTGCTGAATGACTGTAATGTAAATGTAATGTCTCCTTCATTAGTCTCCTTCACTAGTCTCCTTTACTAGTCTCCTTCACTAGTCTCCTTCCCTCACCCTACATTTATGGTCCACACTGATGGACAGAGTGGATTGGAGACATGCTGACAGGAAGTGAAGCTCAGTCTGGGAGACACACTCCCCTAGGACGCATGCTGACAGGAAGTGAGGCTCAGTCTAGGAGACACACCCCCCTAGGACGCATGCTGACAGGAAGTGAAGCTCAGTCTAGGAGACACCACTCCCCTAGGACGCATGCTGACAGGAAGTGAAGCTCAGTCTAGGAGACACACCCCCCTAGGACGCATGCTGACAGGAAGTGAGGCTCAGTCTAGGAGACACACCCCCCTAGGACGCATGCTGACAGGAAGTGAAGCTCAGTCTAGGAGACACCACTCCCCTAGGACGCATGCTGACAGGAAGTGAAGCTCAGTCTAGGAGACACACTCCCCTAGGACGCATGCTGACAGGAAGTGAAGCTCAGTCTAGGAGACACACCCCCCTAGGACGCATGCTGACAGGAAGTGAAGCTCAGTCTAGGAGACACACCCCCCTAGGACGCATGCTGACAGGAAGTGAAGCTCAGTCTGGGAGACACACCCCCCTAGGACGCATGCTGACAGGAAGTGAAGCTCAGTCTAGGAGACACCACTCCCCTAGGACGCATGCTGACAGGAAGTGAAGCTCAGTCTGGGAGACACCACTCCCCTAGGAAGTCTACTGACATTTCTAGTCCACGAGACAGAAGAAAAAACATATGAAAACATTAGGGCTGGGTATCGATTCGAATTTCAAGAATCCATGCAATTCAGATTCCCAAGGTTCAGAATCGACTATCATGATTCAATTTGGGGGGGGGGGGGGTGGGGGGGTGCTGCGTGACTTGTTGACGGGGGGCAGGCCATTCACCGCGGGCCAGGCCATTTGGCGCGCCAGGCCACCGGGAAAATTCCCGGTTCTCCCGATGGCCAGTCCACTCCTGGCAACACATCAATACTAGGGCTGGGTATCCATACTGATTTCCAAAAATGAATGAATCAATGAATCAATGAATGAATGAACTATTCATTCCTTCATTTATTCATTCATTCATTAAATAAAAGATCGATTTTGGGATTCATGAATTGATTCATCGATTTTTTTTAAACCCAGCCCTAGAAAACATGCACCATTTGCACATACTGTAATATTCAACTTTTCTCCAAAATTTATTTTCTCCACCCAAATTCCACATTGGCACGGTCAGAAGACTCCCAGTTAGGGCTCCAGGATCAGGCCTGTCCCTCTCCTGCTGTTCACGCTGGCGCTCAGGACACAAGAAGGCCTGCACACACACACAGAGCAACGCTACTGAACCTAAACCCTCCACTGAACGCTTCTCCACAACTCTTACCAGTTAAGCCTGCCAGATAGATCAAATTGAATTGAAATTATAGAATTATCATTTTAATGTAATCTTTTTACACATTTTCTCTCATTCACTCTCCAGGGATCCCTATGTTGAATGTCATATGCATTATTTTTCAATATGTTGAAATATGATGATGGAATACATTTGCAGAGCCATCCTAAAGATGATTATATCACAGAGTGGAATATGAGAGAGAAAAAGAAGGGGGGGGCAATGAGGGAGAGAGTAAGAGAGAATAAATGAGAGAGAGAGAGAGAAAGAGAGAGAGAGACAGAAAGAGAGAGAGAATGCAGGAAAGACAAAGCAACTTTTTCTGTGTGATGTGATTAGGTGTGTGTGTGTGTGTGTGTGTGTGTGTGTGTGTGTGTGTGTGTGTGTGTGTGTGTGTGTGTGTGTGTGTGTGTGTGTGTGTGTGTGTGTGTGTGTGTGTGTGTGTCTGTAAGATGGCGCCGGTTGATCCCGAGTCCAGTTCTCCTGTCCTCCTTCAGCCTGGTTATTGAGAATAAATGAGAGAGAGAGAGAGAGAGAGAGAGAGAGAGAGAGAGAGAGAGAGAGAATGTGTTCGTATCAGAATATGTATATATATATACAGAGTAGGAGGGGAGGTTAAGAGGGAGGGGGCGTGTTTTTCCAGGGAACACAAGTGATTAGAGAGTGTAAAAGTTATTCAAGTTCAGCTGAAGGTTCAAGTACAACTGTGTCTTGTGTCTGAATCATGAGGCAATGTCTCCACCTGGTGGTCAAACGAGGGTAGTTACCTTACCCAAAAGATGAGCACCTCTCTGTCACACACAATTGCATATGTCTGATAGTTAGAGAAGATAAGATAGGGAAGTGTGTCAAATAGGAGGAGTGATTAGACAGCATCATCTTATCTCTTGAGTGTGTGTGTGTGTGTGTGTGTGTGTGTGTGTGTGTGTGTGTGTGTGTGTGTGTGTGTGTGTGTGTGTGTGTGTGTGTGTGTGTGTGTGTGTGTGTGTGTGTGTGCGTGTATACATAGTAGGAGGGGAGGTTAAGAGGGAGGGGGGCAGGTTTTCAAGGGAACATATGTGATTAGAGAGTGTAAAAGTTATTCAAGTGTGGTTGTGTGCATGCGTGTGTGTGTGTGTGTGTGTGTGTATGTGTGTGTGTGTGTGCGTGTGCGTGTGCGTGTGCGTGTGCGTGTGTGTGTGTGTGTGTGTGTGTGTGTGGTGATTAGAGAACAGTGCAGCAGAGAGACAGACAGACAGTCAGTCAGTCCAGCCATCATCTGAGAAGAGGTCAAGCAGACTGGACTACCAGGTGTACCTGACTGAGTTTACATAGTAGAGTGATGGTCACTCTGTCAACCATGCTGCAGCTGCTGACCCTGGTTCTGCTGGTCCTCCAGGCTGCCTTTCCCTCTGAGGCGGCCCCACGGCGAGGCCCCGTCCCCGGGCACGCGTCCGGGCGAGCTGGGACCCCCTCCAGGAACAAGCTGCTGCTCATCTCGTTCGACGGGTTCCGCTGGGACTACGACCGGGACGTGGACACGCCACATCTGGACCAGATGGCGCTGGACGGCGTGAGGGCCACCTACGTCACCCCCCCCTTCATCACCATCACCAGCCCCACACACTTCACACTGCTCTCAGGTCAGTAAGCACACGCACACACACACACACACATACATAATTAATATTAAACACACACACTACAGGTTGATCTCAGGTAATAAAGGATATACATGTGTTTTTAATAGGCTGTTCCCTTAAGATGCACTTACCTGTTTCACCTAAACATCACTCCTCCAATGAGTCCATCAGTCAATCAGCATCCTCAAAGAATTAGTTCAATTATCTTTATTATCTATCATGTGTCTAAGTGAAAAAATCTCAGGGGGGGGGGCACAGAGGGGCCCACAGAGATATCACACTTGTGTTTTTGTCCATTAATATGCACTGTCCCTATTTAAAATAAAATAAAATAAATAAAATAAAAAGTATAAGGCCCATATTTTTCTGGAAGGCCCCTGATTATAGAAGGGACGAGGAGCATCGGATAGAACGGGTCACTGTTTATCAACACTGACTACAAGACATCGTTGATGCCTCTAACCAATTTCATGACTTTTCTATTAATATTTAATATCCCCATTTCTAAATTTCACCGGCTACAAAGTTGTATTGGTGTATTTTATGTGCTGCGTTTAGTCTCATGTGTAACTAACAAGCTTGCATACTATCCACATGTATAGCCTATAATATCACTGTCATTAGGCTCTAAAACAGCAAGTTGGTTGGGCTTATTGACGCATCAAAATAGAGCAGTTTGAATTCACTCATACAATCACTTAACATTATTTTGCGCCTATTTCGTAAAAGCACTTAGGCTACTCGAACCTGACACCTTCCGCCGACTTCACGACGGGCTCGTAACCTCACCGCGACGGGCACGTAACCTCACCACGACGGGCGCGTAACCTCACCGCAGACGCGCGCACGTAAGTCACCGTACACGTGCGCATGTTCTTCTACTACTTTCTGTTTAATACTTTTTTCATTGAACAGCGTCAGGAAGCCCCGCCGTGAAGCAGGGCATCAAAAAATTGGTTGATACTCATAATGTTCCTCTCCACGGAAATCTTTAGTAAAAGGCGAAAGATTTATACGATCTGAAGAGAAACCAGAGTGAACTACCGAGGATAAGAGCTGATCCAGGGTCAGTCTCGGCCAGGACAGACTCTCTGCTGGTTACAGGCTGAGCGTTGGTTTTTAAATATAATAACACATACAAATATAATATATAATAACACATATACACGTGTGTAAAGAGGTTCACATGACATTTATTACGGATCGGCCGAAAATATCTGCCGTCTTGTTCACTCCATATACACGCGAAAGGCATGACGGGAAGTATTTCTACATATCACCAAATGGTGCATTTCAACATTATAATCTCGCATAAATAGTACACGAAGTTTGAAACTAAGACACTAGTTTGAAACTACCATAGCAAGGCGTCCGCTCCAAAAGTTACTTCCAATGTTAATGTGTAGCTAAAATAAAATAAAATAAAAAACAGATCTTTCTATGAATCAACGCATGCGCAGTGGAAGGCAGCTTGGGGATTCTTGTGTGGGCTAGTGGGCTACAGGGACACACGACCGTGGGATAGTGAGTGAGTTGATGAAACGACAGTGTTACAATGTAACGTGATTCATCAGTAATGTATCGCCCACGTATTTTAATATCAAAATGTTCGCATTGTAACGTTATTAACACGTCAGTCTGTTGTTGATTTAGACCAACGACCCTCTGACTCACCAAGCCCTCTAAATCTGACAGCAGTGGGCTGAATGGGCCTGATGCCCACAATAAACAGGTTATTATCTGGCAATCCCTTCGTGTCAAGGACATGCATTCAAACATGTTGCATATACTACAAACTATACCAGCATAAATGCAACATATGTAAAACCCAGTAGCGCACCGTGGGGTCTAGCACAGGGCCCCGCCCCCCCGTGGGGTCTAGCACAGGGCCCCGCCCCCCCGTGGGGTCTAGCACAGGGCCCCGCCCCCCATGGGGTCTAGCACAGGGCCCCGCCCCCCCGTGGGGTCTAGCACAGGGCCCCGCCCCCCGTGGGGTCTAGCACAGGGCCCCGCCCCCCCGTGGGGTCTAGCACAGGGCCCCGCCCCCCGTGGGGTCTAGCACAGGGCCCCGCCCCCCCGCACACACCACGCGCACAGAGAGAGAGAGAGAGGGAGAAACGCACGTAGGCCTATAATTTGCAGCACCAGGAATAATGTATTAGTTTCCACCATTACCTAGGCTAAACAATTGACTATAATAACACAACAAATTACTATAATTCCGCACAAAAACGAAGTCCATCAAAAGATTCCGACAACTCGTATTCAAACACCACAACGACTTAACAAACTGAAATAGGCCAGTGTGGGCTCTCACATCGCATTCATAAACATCAACTGACACCAATAATAAAGGAAAGACTTTGTCAACAACAGGTCCTTATATCTCACATAGAAGCAAATTCACGCACATTGTCAACATGATCAATCTGAAATGCATAAAGCTGCAATAACCCTAACCCTAACCCTAATAACCCTAACCCTATGCTGCACATCACCCTCAGCTCCATTCTGAGCCTGGTCAGATCAAACTGCCCCATAGCTTTCATTTAGGCTCCTAAGTGCGTTTTCAGGGAAGGCCTGCTTGTATTCCATAAACAGCTGTGGGTCGAGCAGGGCCAGGAACAAGTCTTTTTTACTTTACTAGCCGTTAGCCAGTCCTATCCGTCATAGTTAGCATCTTGAAAGTGCCTCACAAATGATATCCTGGCTGCGTTAGTCCTTCCAGCTTAGGTCTTGGTCTCTCTCGTTCAGTAATTTATTTTTTTGCTTGAAAGGTTCTCCGAGAAAATGGTTTGCTGAGCAAGTCAGCTACAATATCAACTTCTTGGCTGGTAACTTTATCAACTGAGGCAGCCATTCTTCTCGGTCAATCACTCAGCCACTTAGAACTACGCCCCCTACTGTATGGACAGGCTATTACACACAGGGCCTGCACAGGCCTCTGGGGTGGTCTATTACATACATTCTGATTGGTTGATGGAGCTGTCACTCCACAGCCAAGGACACAGAAGGCCCTGGGAGGCGGAGATAGTTGTATGATTCCGTTCCAATGGCTGTGATAGGCTGGCCAATTAAAATCGAACCAAAAATATTTTTAAAAGCAAATACATAATTTAAATGAAATATTCTGAATAATTTCAACAATAATACAATAATAACTACTACTTTGTTCAAAAAAAGACATTTCTCAAAAATGAAAGGGCCTGCAGACAAGGCCCTGAAGGCCCATTGGTAAAACCCAGGCCTGGAGAGAGAGAGAGAGAGAGAGAGAGAGTGTGTGTGTGTGTGTGTGTGTGTGTGTGTGTGTGTGTGTGTGTGTGCGCGTGTGTGTGTGTGTGTGTGTGTGTGTGTGTGTGAGAGAGAGAGAGAGAGAGAGTGTGTGTGTGTGTGTGTGTGTGTGTGTGTGTGTGTGTGTGAGAGAGAGAGAGAGAGAGAGTGTGTGTGTGTGTGTGAGAGAGAGAGAGAGAGAGAGAGAGAGAGAGAGAAAGAGAGAGGAAGAGAGAGAGAGGATGCTGCTACATGCCTCCCTGGCAGAATGTTTTTGTGTGTCAGTGCCGTGCTGAGGGCCCTAGCTGGACTCCCCTGGCCCAGGAGGACAGTAGGAGGACAGTAGGAGGACAGTAGGAGGACAGTAGGAGGACAGTAGGAGGCCAGTAGGAGGACAGTAGGAGGACAGTAGGACAGTAGTAGTACCTTCATGTTCCAACATGGTCCTCCTATCTATTTTCATTGCAGCCAGTGTCAAGTGTCGTTCTTTTTTTCGTTTTTCCCCAATATGATTACTGGGATGTGGTTGTGTGAACATTCATTTAACTCTTGCTGAATTAAACTGTCTTCCCAAAGTTTGTTCCACTGAGCGCTGTGGCTGTGTGTTCTTCAGGGCGCTACATAGAGAACCATGGTGTGATCCACTGAGCGCTGTGTGTTCCTCAGGGCGCTACATAGAGAACCATGGTGTGATCCACTGAGCGCTGTGTGTTCCTCAGGGTGCTATATAGAGAACCATGGCGTGATCCACTGAGCGCTGTGTGTTCTTCAGGGCGCTACATAGAGAACCATGGTGTGATCCACTGAGCACTGTCGCTGTGTGTTCCTCAGGGCGCTATATAGAGAACCATGGTGTGATCCACTGAGCGCTGTGTGTTCCTCAGGGCGCTACATAGAGAACCATGGTGTGATCCACTGAGCGATGTCGCTGTGTGTTCCTCAGGGCGCTACATAGAGAACCATGGCGTGATCCACTGAGCGCTGTGGCTGTGTGTTCCTCAGGGCGCTACATAGAGAACCATGGTGTGATCCACTGAGCGCTGTGTGTTCCTCAGGGCGCTACATAGAGAACCATGGTGTGATCCACTGAGCGATGTCGCTGTGTGTTCCTCAGGGCGCTACATAGAGAACCATGGCGTGATCCACTGAGCGCTGTGTGTTCCTCAGGGCGCTACATAGAGAACCATGGCGTGATCCACAACATGTGGTTCAACATCACCACCCAGGAGAGGAAGCAGTACTACATGACCCAGTTTGTGGATTCCTACTGGGACAACGGCAGCCTTCCCATCTGGATCACAGCACAGAGACAGGTGAGACACGGCTATCACACACACACACACACACTTATCCCAGGAACATACACACTTATCCCAGGAACATACACACTCATCCCAGCAGACACACACACACACACTTATCTCAGGCATGTACTGTACACACTCAACCCAGGAACGCACACTCCGACACACATACACACTTGGTCCCCGGGGGCCATGAATGATGGCTGCCCGCTGCTCCTGGAGGAGGACGGCTCAGGATGGGAGGTGGCCCACGAAAGTTGCATGTGTGTGTGTGTGTGTGTGTGTGTGTGTGTGTGTGTGTGTGCGTGTGTGTGTGTGTGTGCCGTGTGGCCTCACGATGTGTGATCATGTGTGGCAGCATAAAGACCCCCAGGTCCTGTATTGTGTTGTATTCTCTGATCATCTACTGTGACCCTTTTGTCTAACAGCCCTGTTAGATTCAGCTTTGGCTGACAATGGCAGAATCAACATGACTATTTTAATATGCTACATTATCTCGTGTATGAACCTTGTAGCCTGTGTAGGAGTTAGCAGTTGGTTTTTGATGACATCCTGAGGGACGGTTTCCAGCCTGCTGCTGGACCTAAAAACCTCTAATTTCCATGGGTCATGGATTATATATCACATTGCGTGTCCCCCATTGACAGGTTGTATCTGTGACCAGGAAACTGTCTCTAACAGTTTAAACTCTCCCCCCTCTCCGCCCCCCTAGGGTCTGAAGGCCGGCTCGCTGCACTTCCCCGGGACGGCTGCCACATACCGGGGTCAGCAGGTGGGGGTCAAGCAGGTGGAGCCCTGGTTCTACGACCACTCCAATGAGACTGAATGGAAACGCAATGTGGACAGGGTGGTAGGGGACTGGTTCCACCACCAGGACCTGGACTTTGTGTCTCTCTACTTCGGGGAACCAGACAAGGTAGATAAACGGCGACGGGATTGTATAGATAAGAAGATGCACTCTTAGATAGAAGATGCACGCTTAGATAGAAGATGCACTCTTAGATAGCCGAGTGCGGATAGAAGATGCACTCTTAACGACTCTCAGATATCAGATTTTCCGATCTGACCGTCATACTATCGCTATCTTACAGATACACGCTATCTTTATGGCCATCCAATTATCATCCGTAAGTTTTTACAGGTGAATTGCTCTCCACTGTAGCCTAACGATACCTGAGATGTGGCGATTGCTTTAGCGCCTACTGGCTACCGAGCTTCACCCAGGTGGGGGCCGCACATTGGTTGTGGAAGAGGTGAGCTACCCCTCCCCCCCCCCCCATCCCTCCCCCCCCCCCTCCCTCCCTCCCTATAATGTGTTGTTATTATTATGTTATTATCATTATTAAGGCCGGCCACAAGTACGGACCGGACTCGCCGGAGCGCCGGGCGATGGTGAGGCAGGTGGACCGGACGGTGGGTTATCTGCGGGACAGGATCCGTGACCACGGGCTGGCGGAGCGGCTCAACGTCATCATCACCTCCGACCACGGGATGACTGCGGTGTTCCGGGGCGCCGGGGTGGAGGACATCGTCCTCGTCAAGATCCCCGGGTTCGACTGGCGGGACATCCGGTTCCAGCTGGTGGACCACGGGCCCGTCGGGATGCTGCTGCCCAAGGAAGGCCTCCTGGAGAAGGTGTACGCGGTCCTGAAGGCGGCGCACCCCCACCTGCACGTCTACAAGAAGGAGGACATGCCTGCCAGGCTGCGCTACGGCAACCACCCCCGCCTGCTGCCCCTCATCCTATTCGCCGACCCTGGTTACATCATCAGTGGGGTGAGTGAGCTGAGGCAGAGCCCACCGGTATACATACATACTGTAGTGTACATGAACGTTATCTTGAGAGGAGTAACAGACCTAGCATGCTAGCATCCTCTTTATTTGAAGACGCACACATACATAGGATGGGATCGATCATAGCCAGACATATCAAACACAGCTAGACATATCAAACACAGCTAGACATATCAAACACAGCCAGACATATCAAACACAGCCGGACATATCAAACACAGCTAGACATATCAAACACAGCTAGACATATCAAACACAGATATCTAGAATCGATGCCCCCCAGCAATAACATTTGACCACTGTTTTAAAAGTGTAACAATCCTAATCGCTCGATATACCCCACTCCTTCACACCGTCGAACCCTCACCCTGTCTCTTCCCTCTAACCCCCACTCCCAACCCCGCCCTTATCTGTTCCCACTCATCCCCCAACCCTCGTCCCTCTCTGTTACCACTACCCCCCCACAACCGCCAACCCCCCCCCCCCCCTCCCCCCCCACCTGCTCCTTTCAGTCATATGATGTCCAGTCTAATAAGGGCGAGCATGGCTTCGACAACAAGCACCTGGACATGAAGCCATTCTTCAGGGCCGTGGGCCCAGACTTCCACAGCAACCTCCATGTGGGGCCCTTCGAGACGGTGAACGTGTACCCGTTAATGTGCCACATCCTGGGCATCACACCGGAGGTCAACGATGGGTCCCTGGAGCACACCAGCCATATGCTCCGCTCACATCCTGGCACCGGAGACTACCAGAGTAAGATCTATTTCTGATTGAGTGTTTTTAACAGTATATTTTAGATACTTCTCAGCACTTTAGAGTTGGGTTTTCCACAAGGCTGACTATGAACTTGGGGCGGCTGTAGCTCAGTTGGTAGAGCGGGTCGTTCAGTGATCGAAGGGTCAGTGGTTCGAATCCCAGCTCTGACTGTCCACATGTCGAAGTGTCCTTGAGCAAGACACCTAACCCCAAATTGCTCCCAATGAGCAGGTTAGCACCTTGCATGGCAGCTGCTGCCATTGGTGTGTGAATGTGTGTGTGAATGGGTGAATGAGAGGCCATTGTAAAGCGCTTTGAGTGCCGCTAAGGAAAAGCGCTATATAAGTGCAGTCCATTTACCATTGAAGACCCAGATCACTGGACAATAGTTGCTGACTCCTGACAACAACTGACTGTTGATGTTACATGCAATATGTTCAGCCAAAGGCACTTTGCTTCAGCGATATTGTCCTATGTCCCACTGGTGCACTGTAAATCCCGCTACGGTAGTTGACATTTGGCCTGACAGAGACATGTGTCAGACAACACGCCACCGACGACAAGAGAACAGCGTGAAGAGCATGTCCTTTGTTTTAACCCATCCGCCCAGCCAGGAGATAAGAGATTATGATAAGATTGCAGACTCCCTAGATCCATATTTAGTTTTTATGCTTAGATGAGACATCATAAAATAATCAACACAATGTGATGGTACTTCTGCAACAAACAAAGTGTATCATGCCATCTTGCCCTAAAGTGATATGAGATATTGCTTTAAGATAACTTTGGGTTAAATATTGACTGTGGGTCCATGTGTCCACTTGTTAGTCTTCTGCTAATGCAATCACTGACTTTGTCTTTATGTACAGTATGTGTCTCGATATCTAAATATATACTGTATATATATAACCGAGTGGAGTAGTTGGTTAAACTCACTCCTCAAAGGAGCGCTGACAGTCCCTCCAAGAGGTACGTCCCTATTGGCGCAACTGTCAGCCTGTCCGCCTTACGAGCAGGAGAGCTTGTTAAACAAGGGTTCGAATCCCACCCTGGACAAGCCCTTTACCTGGACAAGCCCTTTACCTGGGCAAGCCCTTTACCTGGACAAGCCCTTTACCTGGACAAGCCCTTTACATGGGTCGACCTGTTGAGCACAACTCAGACAAGAGTACGATGGTTTGACTCTTAATGTCTGTTTATCTCTCCTTGAGCCTGTCTGTCTTTCTACTCAATCTATTTACCTGTATGTCTAAATGACCGACTGAGTGTGTGTGTGTGTGTGTGTCTGCCTGTCTAAATGTGTGTGTGTATGTGTGTGTGTGTCTGTCTGTCTGTGTGTGTGTGTGTGCGCGCATCTGTCTGTCTGTCTATCTTTCTATGTGTGTGTGTGTGTGTGTGTGTGTGTGCGTCCGTCCGTCCGTCTGTCTCTGTATATGTGTGTGTGTGTGTGTGTGTGTGTGTGTGTGTGTGTGTATGTGTGTGTGTGTGTGTGTGTGTGTGTGTGTGTGTGTGTGTGTGTATTGTTAAGGAAAAACCTTACTTGGTTTAGGTTAGATTTCAAAGAACACACTGAGTGGTCAGTCAAGCTGGTTTTAAACAAAGGCAATAGTTTTATTCTTACGATTCTGCAGAGTCGGACTCTAGCACAGGAAGGACGAGGACGAGGTCGATAGGTTATACAGTGAAAAAGGAAGTGACATAGTTTCAGGATGAAGAGGACAGGGAAGTGATGTCACACAGGAATAATTTGTAGTTTTAACAGACTGATCTATGAGAACGAACTACAAAGTTAGAACAACAGTCAAGTAGGAAAACAGAACACTTTGTTGAGACTTGAATTTCATCCAAAGTATGCCTTCTCTCCCTGCTCATCCCTCAGAGAGGACTGTCCTGTGGGATGTGTTTGTGAGCTTGTCAGCAGTGGCTGGTTTCCTGGTTCTGGTGTTCATCATCTACACCACTCACACCATGTACAAGAGGACCAGGATGAGCAGGAGGTATCTGACCCTAACCCTAACCCTAACCCTAACCCTAACCCATCTCCCATTCCCTCCATCTCTCTCTATCTCTTTATTTTTCTCTCTATCTCAGTCTCTCTCCATTTCTCTCTTTGCCTGAATAGCAGTCAGATGATATTCTAGTTTGAATTACATCAATTCTGTTTGTTACCCTATATTCTTCTCTACAGATCTGAGGACCATCATGATGATGATGATGATGATGATGCTGATGATGATGATGATAAAACAGCCAACATGAAACAGACCTCCCTTTGACAACCTGTGGACTACTGTAGCTCTGGAGGGGACTCTGGCTTGGCTAGTGTGAGAAGTTGCTCTCTCTTGGGAGACATGCATATGCGTATATAAAAAACAAACAAAAAAACTGTTATCTCTCTTTACAGATAAGTTTGAACTTAGTTATAATGAGCATTGATTGTTGTAAGACCTGACATCATCATCACTGTAAAATTTGGAGAGTGATTGTCTTCATATAAAACATTTGAGAAATGTTCATGTCAAAGTGAAACATTCATCAGTGGCACTTTAATACTGCAAGTCATTGCCTGAAGCTGTTGTAAATTTCAAATATTGTATGATAAGATTAATAAATTCAAGACACCGTGTACAAATTATCGTTGTCACGTGGTCTGTCCTCCCAAATATAAATGATAAAAAGTGAAAGTGACAGGAGAAGTAAAAAAAAAAAACTACGGTGGCCGACGGGAGACAAACGCTTGTGCCTGCTCCGCTTTTCCTGCTCGTAAAGAGAGATCAGCCATGGAGGGGGTAACCGTGGGACAGGTCTTTGACGCGGAATGCATCCTCAACAAACGGCCGAAGAAGGTAGGAGATGTCTCCTCGTATCAGATCTGTAATAACCTTCCTCCTTCAGTCTCTTGACGTGTTTGTTCTGTGCTTCTCTGCAGGGGAAGTGTGAGTATCTGGTGAAGTGGAGAGGCTGGTCGTCCAAGTGAGTATCCTAGCCCGCTAACAGCCCTGGGCTCTAACAATGACAATGTCCCCGTCTCTCTCTCCTGATCCAGGATCGGATTGGTCAGGTCATTCATCATCACTGCATTCAGAGATGACTAATACTCCGGGTTATTTGTCCAATTGGCCGTAGAGAGCATGTATCTGGGTGAATGCACGGGGTTGTGTGTCTGTGTATTGTTGTCCTAGCTGGCCTGCAGCTGTGCTACCCTGGGGTTCACTAACACAGCAGCATGCTCATATTCAGGGTTATAACATGCTCATATTCAGTATTATAACATGTTCATATTCAGTATTATAGCATGTTCATATTCAGTATTATAACATGTTCATATTCAGTATTATAACATGTTCATATTCAGTATTATAACATGTTCATATTCAGTATTAGAGCATGTTCATATTCAGTATTATAACATGTTCATATTCAGTATTAGAACATGTTCATATTCAGGATTATAACATGTTCATATTCAGTATTATAACATGTTCATATTCAGTATTATAGCATGTTCATATTCAGTATTATAACATGTTCATATTCAGTATTATAACATGTTCATATTCAGTATTATAACATGTTCATATTCAGTATTATAACATGTTCATATTCAGTATTATAGATCAGCCCGTGGGAGTGGAACGCCCACTACGTGCATGTGCTCTGCAAGACTGGACTCAAAATATTTTACAGCAACAAAACGGAAGTGTATCAGCCTAGCCTAGCTATGCTAGTAGTAGTAGTGGTAGTAGTAGTAGTAGTAGTAGTAGTAGTAGTAGTAGTAGTAGTAGTAGTAGTAGTAGTAGTGGTAGTAGTAGTAGTAGTAGTAGTGGTAGTAGTAGTAGTAGTAGTAGTAGTAGTAGTAGTAGTAGTAGTGGTAGTAGTAGTAGTAGTAGTGGTGGTAGTAGTAGTGGTAGTAGTAGTAGTAGTAGTAGTAATAGTAGTAGTAGTAGTAGTAGTAGTAGTAGTAGTAGTAGTAGTAGTAGTAGTTAGTAGTAGTAGTAGTAGTAGTAGTAGTAGTTAGTAGTTAGTAGTAGTAGTAGTAGTAGTAGTAGTAGTACTTAGTAGTCTAACCCCAATAACAAGAAGCTGTCTAGTTTTTCATGTTATTAAAACATTTTGATAGGCTAATATTGCAGAATCTAGTATAGTCAGGATAGGTAACTGTTTGTCTTACTATCTGATATATACCACATTTATTAGTAGTAAATGCCCTCTTGCTTGATGTGAACTCCATAAACGTGGTTTTGAGTTTGTGTGCTTCTGTTGATACTGTGTTGTTTTCTGAGCAGGCATAACAGCTGGGAGCCTGAGGAGAATATCTTGGACCCCAGGTTGCTGGCAGCCTTCCACAAGAGGTAGGCCACACTTCTGACTTAGCTAACAGGGTTCAATTGAATTGATGTATTAAATGGACAAAGGTTGATAGAACTGGATCAGGGCCTTATCCTCCACAACTGTGTGCGTGTGCGTGTATGTGTGTGCGCGTGTGTGTGTGTGTGTGCGTGTGTGTGTGTGTGTGTGTGTGTGTGCGTGTATGTGTGTGCGTGTATGTGTGTGTGTGCGTGTGTGTGTGTGTGTGTGTGTGTGTGTGCGTGCGTGTGCGCTCTCTCCAGGGAACAGGAGAGGGAGCTGCTGTTCCAGAAGAAAGGGAAGAGGCCAAGAGGACGACCAAGGAAAATTCTGGTAACCACACACACACACACACACACACACACTGACAACACACACACACTGACCCCCCCCCCCCACACACACACACACACTGACCACACACACACACACACACACACACACACACACACACACTGACCACACACACACACACTGACCACACACACACACACACACTGACCACACGCACACACACACACACAGACAACACACACACACACACTGACCACACACACACACACTGACCACACACACACACACACACACACACACACACACACACACACACACAGACAACACACACTCACACACACTTGAGCACACACTCCCAGTGTTATTCACACTGTGTGCAGCCCTAGCTGAATGATGAGAGAACTAGACGGGGCTTTAGACTCAGATGCAGGTGGGAGGCCTTCATATCCTGAGAAAAACATGAATAATAATAATATGTATGATGACATGATGTGTTCTGTAATATCTGATGACTGATGTGTAATATTTTGTTGACCTCTGTGTATTTATGTTTTTTTATGTGTGTGTTGACCTGTGTGTATTTATATGTGTGTTGACCTCTGTGTATTTATGTGTGTATTAACCTGTGTGTATTTGTGGGAACTACGGATGTAGTTAAATTAGCCCTGTGCTAAATCCAGCACTTTTATGCTTTTAATCATGTACTCATGCTTGAGGTGTCTTATCAATGTGCACTGTTCCGTCCAAATAAACAGTTAAAGTAAAGTAAAAAAGTAATATCACGCATGAGAAAGTCATAACCTGTTTTTCTATGTCTGCAGGAACCTGCTCCTGCTGCCACTAAGTCTAGCCGCTCCTCCTCCTCTTCATCCTCTGTCCTGTCCTCCTCCGCCTCCTCCTCTTCCTCCGAGGAGGAGGAGGAAGATGAAGAGCGGGTGAAGAAGCCCAGACCGGGCCCCCGCCTGCGCGACCTCCCCCCCCCCGCCCCT
This sequence comes from Borostomias antarcticus, assembly GCF_949987555.1. Classification (NCBI taxonomy): domain Eukaryota; kingdom Metazoa; phylum Chordata; class Actinopteri; order Stomiiformes; family Stomiidae; genus Borostomias; species Borostomias antarcticus. Next base: position 187,575 of record NC_140262.1, read on the forward strand.
CAGAAGAGGCCGCCGGCGCTTGTGGCCAAGCAGGAGCCAATCAGGAAGAAGCGAGGGAGGAAGCCCCTCCTCCCTGAGCTCCGGGCTTTGAGACAGGCCAAGACCCGCCCCCCCCCTCCGCTCCCGCCCCCGCCCCGCCCCCAGGCCCTGCGGCCGCCCCGCGACCCCCCCAGAGAGGAGTCCAGAGGTGGGGTGAAGAAGCCTCTGCAGCCCGCCAGCTTCACTTACCCGGGCCTGGCCAGGTCTGCCAGGGTGGACCCAGGGGCCCAGGGCTCTGCAGGGGCCTTCTCCCAGCCCGGGGCCCCTAAACCCGGAGCGCTTGGCGGCCTGTGGCCCGGCCGCTCCCTCTCGGCCTCCTCCCCCTCCTCCTCCTCCTCGTCCTCCTCCCTGGGCCGAGCCCCTCCTCCCCACAGTAAGAGCTCCTCTGAGCCCAAGCGCCCGGACTCTTCCGGGGGCAGGACATCCTCCCTGAAGCTAGGGGGCAGCAGCGCCACCCTCGGCCACCAGGCCTCCAAGCCCTCGGCGGGGTTAGGGGGAGGCCCGGCGGCGTGCGGCCCGGCTCAGCGCCCCGCGCCGGGCCAGAGGAGACCGGAGGGCCCCGGAGGGGGGGCGGCGGCTCCGCAGGGCGTCGGCGCCCCCAGGTCCGCCCCCTCCCCGCCTCCCTCGGCCAGGGACCACGCCAGCCAGGCCCTCAGCCTCCGAGCCCTCAACCTGCAGAGCGTCAACAAGCCGGCGCCCGGAAACGGCGTCCAGGGAAGCGGCGGCGTGGCGGCGTCCAGGTCGAGCCTGAGGAGCAGCGGCAGCCCGGCGGGGAAGGGGGCGGGGGGAGGAGCCAGAGAGACGCACGCGGCGGGCCAGGAAGGAAGAGGAGGGGAGAGGGGGAAGGACGCGTTGGCGGAGACTGAGAGAGAGAGCAAGGCAGCCGGGGGTCTGGGGAGGGGGGGCGGGAGGCTGGAGAAGGGGGCGAGGCAGGAGAGGCCGTGCGCCGAGGACAAAAAGGCGGGACAGCGGGGCCTCAACGACCTCAGCACCGGAGACTCGGACGACACGAGCAGCAGCGAATCGGAACACGCCGACGACTCCTCCCCCTATCCCGGCGACGGCGGGCCCGCCGGCACGGTCCGTCCCGCCTCCGCGGACGCGACGGACACAGACTGGCGCCCGGCGCGGAGCCTCCTGGAGCACGTGTTCGTCACGGACGTCACGGCCAACTTCGTCACGGTGACGGTCAAGGAGTCGCCCACCAGTGTGGGCTTCTTCAACGCCAGGAACCACTGACCCAGGACCAGCCCTGCTGGCCACGCCTCCCTGAATGTGAACCACTGAGGCCTTGCCTCCGGGCGGATCTGGGACCAGCCTACTGACTGCCAGGGGACTCTCCCAGGTTGGGAGGGAGGACCGAACTGATGCCAGATCAGCTGGCAGACCTGAATGAATGAAGTATGGGTTTGGGAGCTGGTCCTGTTCCCCTCCAGTGTCTGGCTGACCTCTCCTGGTGCTCCCAGGGACGGGCTGACGGGCTGGTGCTGATCAGCCAGGCCAGAAAGACGGACACAGGGACACTAGGACCCTGAGGAGGACTGTACTGGCGTGGATTTGGCCTGCGCTCGGTGGCGCCGTGTATAAAGAAACTGTCGGAATGTCAGTGTTGATCAGTGGACTGACACACGCACACACGCACACACACACTTACATATAGTACATAGGCCTACACACACGCACACACTTACACACAGTACATAGGCCTACACACACTTACACACAGTACATAGGCCTACACACACTTACACACAGTACATAGGCCTACACACACACACACACTTACACACAGTACATAGGCCTACACACACACACACACTTACACACAGTACATAGGCCTACACACACACGCGCACCTGCCCAGTCACCAGACGGTTTGTCTCTCTTCTCTCCGGACCAAAGGAGTCATGATGAATGTGAAGGATATTTTGTACTCCGGGTCCGTGTTGTCCTGCAGCAGCTCATGTGTGTGTTCTCTCTCTAGACGTGTCCTGTTCTTAACCTCAAACGCGCACTACATGTGACCCCGTCACGTGACCCCGTCACCAGCCGGCGCTCACCAGCGGGACTGACGCCCACAATACAATCAGTCGATCACCACGGTTAAAAGCTCTTTGGCGGCGGAATCTCTTTTTAATTTATAATACTTGTAAATGTCGTGTACATGTATCTGTGCCTGGCGTCGACCTGGCCGGAGAGCCTCGGAAACGCCTTGCCTGTGTGCCTCTTCCGTTTCTAAGCTCTTGGTATAAACCATAATAAGTACTTATAAACGTGACTGGTGCTAGCGATCCCAGAATGCTGTTGTCTGTGTGGTTAGTTGTGCTCTCATACACACCTCATCTACAGCGAGCCGTCGTGGGGGACCACGAAAATGGCGCTAGCACTCCAAACTAGAAAGAGGTGTTTGTGCCGACATGCTGCATTGCATACTAACACTCACGCTGGAGATATAGCTACCTTAAAGCAGTTCCCGAAGCGGCCAGTAGGGGAAGCTGTTGTCTGGTGTTTCTCCCACAGAGCCCCCATCTGTCCCAGCTCACCACCAGTTGTCACCTAGAGAGAGCGATAAAGAGGTTGTTAATGAGATGAGAGAAGCAGATTACATTTGCAGCCATCAGGTATCTCAGTAATCGCACTGGTGCTTCTGCAAAGTCATTAGACGACTCGGGGGACTCAACCCTGCTAAGAGGCAGCGCGTAACCGCTACTACACACACACACACACACACACTGCTCCTCCACGCCACTCAACACACTCTGTTATGGTTGAGGAGAGTGAAAAGCCGCGCGTGAGTGACAGAAGCGCCCATCCCAGAGAGCCGGGTGATTAATGGCCGGCCTCTCTCCCGCTCCGTGGAATTTTCCCAAAATAAGTTAGTGTCAACAGTGCGACAGAGAGGCCCTCACAGCACACTGGTATGCATAAACAGTGAACAGTGTAGCGCAGTGTAATCCCCCCCCCCCCCGCTCTCTCTCTACACACACACACACTTTCACACACACTCCCTCTCTCACACGACACGGGCGTACTCGCACACGCTCTCACACACCTCTCCACATGCTAAGATGTGGAGACACACAAGCACGGTGTAGACAGACAAATAGACAGAGAAAAACACGCGGGTCGACACAGACACATTCGTATATAGACAGCCGCGTACACGCACACACACTATCTGTATCAATATGTATATATATATATAGGTATATGTACATACACACGATACTGGGGGCTACCTAACAGCAGGCCTGTCTGCTCTCCCTTGGCACAGATACACCCAGACTCATCAATCTTCCATGGCACTTACACCATTCAGTGTCACAACCCCCCTGTCACCTACCACCTCTCCTCTCTCCCCTCTACCTCTCCATCCTCTCCTCTCTACCTCTCCTCCCTCTCCTCCCTCTCCTCTCTCCCCTCTACCTCCTCCCTCTACCTCTCCTCCCTCTCCTCTCCTCTCTCCCCTCTACCTCTCCTCTCTCCCCTCTACCTCCTCCCTCTACCTCTCCTCCCTCTCCTCTCCTCTCTCCCCTCTACCTCTCCTCTCTCCCCTCTACCTTTCCTCCCTCTCCTCTCCTCCCTCTCCCCTCTACCTTTCCTCCCTCTCCTCTCTCCCCTCTACCTCTCCTCCCTCTCCTCTCTCTCTCCCCTCTACCTCTCCTCCCTCTCCTCTCTCCCCTCTACCTCCTCCCTCTCCTCTCTCCCCTCTACCTCTCCTCCCTCTCCTCTCTCCCCTCTACCTCCTCCCTCTCCTCTCTCCCCTCTACCTCTCCTCCCTCTCCTCTCTCCCCTCTACCTCCTCCCTCTCCTCTCTCCCCTCTACCTCTCCTCCCTCTCCTCTCTCCCCTCTACCTCCTCCCTCTCCTCTCTCCCCTCTACCTCTCCTCCCTCTCCTCTCTCCCCTCTACCTCTCCTCTCTCCACTCTACCTCTCCTCCCTCTCCTCTCTCCCCTTCACCTCTCCTCTCTCCCCTCTACCTCTCCTCCCTCTCCTCTCTCCCCTTCACCTCTCCTCTCTCCCCTCTACCTCTCCTTCCTCTCCTCTCCTCCCCTCTACCTCTCCTCTCTCCCCTCTACCTCTCCTCCCTCTCCTCCCTCTCCTCTCTCCCCTCTACCTCTCCTCCCTCTCCTCTCCTCCCCTCTACCTCTCCTCTCTCCCCTCTACCTCTCCTCCCTCTCCTCTACCTCTCCTCTCTCCCCTCTACCTCTGATCCCTCTCCTCTCTCCCCTCTACCTCTGATCCCTCTCCTCTCTCCCCTCTACCTCTCCTCCCTCTCCTCTCCTCTCTCCCCTCTACCTCTCCTCCCTCTCCTCTCTCCCCTCTACCTCTGATCCCTCTCCTCTCTCCCCTCTACCTCTCCTCCCTCTCCTCTCTCCCCTCTACCTCTCCTCCCTCTCCTCTCCTCCCCTTTATCTCTCCTCCCTCCCCTCTCCTCCCTCTCCCCTTCACCTCTCCTCTCTCCCCTTCACCTCTCCTTCCCCTCACCTCTCCTCCCTCTCCTCTCCTCTCTCCCCTTTCCCTCTCTCTCCCATTCACCTCTCCTCCCTCCCCTCTCCCTCTCTCTCCCATTCACCTCTCCTCCCTCCCCTCTCTCCCATTCACCTCTCCTCCCTCTCCTCTCTCCCCTTCACCTCTCCTTTCCACTATTCTCTCCCCCTCTCCTCTCTTCCCCTCCTTATTCTTATTCTTCCGTAGGAGTTTTGTGGCACAGACTGCTGGAGCCGTCTGTCTTTTACTGTCTGTTAATCTCTCTGTCTGTTAATCTGTCTGTCTGTTAATCTCTGTCTGTTAATCTCTGTCTGTTAATCAATCTGTCTGTTAATCAATCTCTGTCTGTTAATCTCTGTCTGTTAATCTGTCTGTCTGTTAATCTCTGTCTGTTAATCTCTGTCTGTTAATCTCTCTGTCTGTTAATCTCTGTCTGTTAATCTGTCTGTTAATCTCTCTGTCTGTTAATCTGTCTGTCTGTTAATCTGTCTGTCTGTTAATCTATCTGTCTGTTAATCTCTGTCTGTTTCTCTCTGTTAATCTCTCTGTTAATCTGTCTGTTAATCTCTGTCTGTTAATCTCTCTGTCTGTTAATCTCTGTATGTTTATCTCTCTGTCTGTTAATCTCTGTCTGTTAATCTGTCTGTTAATCTCTCTGTCTGTTAATCTCTGTATGTTTATCTCTCTGTCTGTTAATCTCTCTGTTAATCTGTCTGTTAATCTCTGTCTGTGTCTCTGTGTCTGTCTCTCTGCGTCTGTGTCTCTGTGTCTGTCTCTCTGCGTCTGTGTCTCTGCGTCTGTCTCTGCGTCTGTCTCTGCGTCTTGTCTGTCTCACTGTCTCCTGGCTCTCTGTCTCCGACTCTCCCGAGTTGGAGAGAAAAAGAAACAGGAAGAAAGAGATTTAGGGAGAGAGAGACTGACAGAGGAAGAGAGGGATGGAGAGATGTGAGAAAGAGAGGGTAGGAAAAGAGAGGGAGTAAGTAACTAAAACTTATTTATAGAGCACCTTCCCAACACGAGTGTGCAGAGTGCTTCACAGACCTGGGAGACATGAAACCAGTAACAGATAACGGTCTCAGCCGAGGACTCCTGCGCCGCTAATAACCGTCTCTGTCTGGGTAACAAACATACTGATGCTCAACTCTGGAGGCGTCCTGTCTGTCTGCTCCCCTCTGGAGGATCCTGTCTGTCTGCTCCCCTCTGGAGGATCCTGTCTGTCTG
>NC_140262.1:198325-203325 GCF_949987555.1 Borostomias antarcticus
TAGTGGCCATTCTGGGTGGGAGGGGATCTCCAGTGGCGTTGCCAGGTTTGCCCTACTTTAACCCCCCCCCCCCCATCCCCACCAAGCTTCGGGTCAAATGGACAACATTATCAGGGTAGCAAGTGTTCTCGATTGTGTGTTTGTCTGTGTATGTGTGTGAGAATGTTTGTGTGTGTGTGTTTACTGTAAGAGAGACTAACATGGTGTTCTGATGAGTCTGAATCAGAGTTGTCAAGAGGGAGAACTGGTTAATAGTTTTACATTAGATTCCCATCACCGTTAGTTCTTCAGTAACATTAACCAGGCAGAGCTAGTAACTGTCCTTTCACTCTCATATCTGCACACATGTGAAGGGAGGGAAGTCATTTTTCCCCACTCTCTCTCTCTCTTTCTCTCTATCCTTCTTTCTCTATCTCTCCCTCTCTTTCTCCCCCTCTTTTCGAGTGCAGACGCAGGAAGAATGTTTCTACATGTGACCCCCCACCCCCCCCCACCCCCCCACCAGTATGTATTTCAGGCGCCATGCAGCTTAAATGCAAGAATCTGAAAATGAAGGTCTTTAACTTTTAATCCTTTTACAAAGAACTGTCAGAGCTGGCGTCTAATGGGGGGAGACCAGGACATTAGTTCACTGCTTTAGGGGACGCGCGCACACGCGCACACACGCACACACACACACACACACACACACACACACACACTGAAGAGAACCCCACAATACAGTCCAGCCTCCAGTATGTGTGTGTGTGTGTGTGTGTGTGTGACTTTGATAGGCTTAATGAAAAGCCTCCAGCAAGTCAACACATCAGCCTTCTGCCTCAGGAAATGGCCATCTTGAAAAACAGCTCCATCAAATCATGAAAACTTTAGTCACACTTGTAAGCAACATTTAAAAGTGTGTCGATCGTTTCAGCACCTCCTAAAGTGGGCCAGCGTTCAGCAGCGCAAGGAGAAGCACACACACACACACACACACACACACACACAGCTCTCTGGCACACACACACACACACACACACACACACACACACACACACACAGCTCCCTGACTGGCTTGCAAAGGCTCTGCACACCAACCAAACAGACATTATAGAATTAAGCTCAAGGCTGCAGAAGCTCTCAGCAACTCTGGAGTAATGACATGAAGATTTGTTGAGACTGGAGGCTGTTTGGAGGCTGAAGATGTGTTGAGACTGGAGGCTGTTTGGAGGCTGAAGGGGAATCTGGACGGGAGGCTGTTTGGAGGCTGGACAAAAGGCTGTTTGGAGGCTGGAGGAGAGGCTGTTTGGAGGCTGGATGGGAAATTTGAGGGAAGGCTGTTTAGAGGATGACTGGATGCTGGAGGAACAGCTGATTGGAGGCTGGTGATGGTGTCCTCTATTTGGCTCCTAGTCCTGGCCAGGCTGGGCTGGGTGAAACTGGGCTAGGCCGGGCAGAGCTAGGCTAAAATGGACAGGGCTGAGCTGAGTCAGGCTAAAGTGGCCTAAACTGGGCTGGACCTCACCTGGATCTCAGAGGTGAGGTGCCCTGTGTAGGGGGGCAAAGAGCCTCTTCTACAGCCCTGCCAACAACCCCAACATCACCTCAGACTACGTTTGAGAGCCCTATCCCAACACCGTCACGTTTGAATCATCAATTTCTTCTTCCTCCCTTCGCAGAGATAACCTCTAAAGTCTAGTCCAGACAGGAGTTAATGTACAGATAGTAACAAACCAGAAGTCCCTCTCAGGAGCCATTTCAGTGGTTTTATTGACAATGACTACATGGATGTAAGGAATAAATAGCCCAACTTAATTGTCATGGTGATTCCACCATGTGTCCCTTACCCTGTAGGCTATGTACAGAATCTCAGAACAGAGAACAGAGAATAGCTTTGAAGTCCTTCATACAGTAGGCTATCATGTCAACGCTTCGCAAGTGCGAATTGCTCCTCAATATAAATATTATTACAAAGATACATCAAAATCAAGATATGTTCATCAAATACAGTAGACGTTTGTTTATAGTAATAATACTGACCGTTTTTTTACAGAGTTTGTCATGAAATAAAATGGCACCACATATACATAAAATATACATTCTTCTTACACTTGGCAGTGCATATAAAAATAATCATGGAGCTATGATTTTTAACTCAACACACATAATGATTTCAGAAGTTCAGTATTCAGTTCGGGCAGGAGCATTTGCACTCTGATATAACAGGGTACTGGACGGGTATCCAGGAGCATTTCAACCCCCCCTTCTTCTGCAGGCAGCGCCATCGTAAAATCGTAAAATGGGCCGATTTGGCAGGTTTGCAGACCATCCCTTCTGGGACCGAACAAGAGCGCTTATTGTAGCACTTGCCCCCTTTCACCCAGCGCGGCCAGAACCGGGTCCCGAGGTCGGTCCATGAGTAAACCACCGGGCAGAAGGCATAGGACCACAGCCACAGCTGCAGCCGTCTGCGGAGCTTCTTGCTGGGCTTGTGTCTCTTGCCGTGCTGCACGTCGAACTCCATGGCCTTGATCTCCTTGGGCATGGCTCCGGACGGCTTCTGCCTCAGGTCCGAGTCGCTTAGGTCCTCCTCCACGGCGTACTTGTCCTCCGGCGGATTGATGGACATGAAGACGGGGTCGAAGTGACTCCCCAAGGCGGAGCGGAGCTCCGTCTCGTTCAGGTCCCGCTCCTTCGGATCCAGAACCGGGTCCGGGTCCTCGTTCAGCTGCACGATGGGCAGGCTGTCGCTGGGAATGGGGCCGGAGGAGGAAGTAGTGTTGACACATCCCCTCCTCGATCCCGAACCCCAGAGACAGCGCCAGCAGAGCCACGGCCAGGAGAGAGCAGGAGCTATCCATCGCCCTGTTCGAGGTTAGTTCCAGGAGAGAGAAGGAGGCGTTAATCCTCAGATGACAGATGATGAGGGTACCCGCGTGCTCCCCCCCGGACTCGAGGAGAGAGACTGTCCGCGCGCCGGGTTCCCCTGCAGACAGGGCGCACAGACGCACGCGCTCCAGCAGGGTTCTCCGGGTTCTCACAGACGCACGCGCTCCAGCAGGTAGGCTACCTCCGGGTTCTCAGTGCACCGACGAAAAGTTTGTCAGGACGTTTCTCGGGGCCGCTGGCTGTTTACCATGGCAACCAGAGACTGCAGGGGGGGTGATGGTCGCTGCGTAATGTCCATGACACATGCCTCGAGGCAGAGCCGTCCCAGACGCGCGGCGGTTCCACGAGCTCACCGAAGTGCAAAAGATGCCAAAACAACAACTTCAGAGAAAACTTTCCTCCATGGACGTCAGAAGACGATCTGGTCACATCTCCACGCGTGGTCGCTGGTGCTGGTCAGGTCCCGGGGCAGCTGGGGTAAGAGCGGCTTCCCGAGGCTCCTCCACATGGTTCCTCACCTACGCGCGACTGGTCCTTCTGGCCACACGGAGCCTCCGCTGCCTCCACCGATATACCCACTGGGCCAGTGATGTAATCCTGCACGTCTCTCTCTCTCTCTCTCTCTCTCTCTCTCTCTCTCTCTCTCTCTCTCTCTCTCTCTCTCTCTCTCTCTCTCTCTCTCCCTCTCTCTCTCTCTCTCTCTCTCTGTGGGTCTCTGTGCTCACAGGGTCTGCTGCTCGGGCCAAAAGACCCCCAAATTCCCGCCCCTCCCTCCCTCATGCCCCTCTCCCCTGCCCCCCCCCCCCCCCCCCTATCACTCATCGAGAAGGGTAACGTTATAGTGTAACCCCCATTCCTCTCACACGCGCACGCGTGCACGCACACGCACGCGCGCCCCCTACCCCAAGATACACAGCCTACTGCAATGACAGTTATCTTATCATTTACGGCAAACGGGGCTATTAAACTTTCAACACAGGTATTCAGACGTGGCATCCCTCCAGGCGCAGTGAGAGTGCATTTAGCCCAGTCTTCTCATAGTTGGCAGATGTGTCCCGCGGAGGGAATATAGGTCCCGTAAATCAAACGACAGTTCAAGTTGAACAGCGGAGGTGCGGAGAGCCGTCTCCCCGAGACAGACACACTGCGAGAGGGGTTTTACGAGGGCGCCTGTCCCGAGGACTGCTGGAGCCAGAGCGCTGTTTGTTTTAGAAGTCTCTCCCCGGCTAGATGCTCTCAACGTGTGTTTAGACAAACGTGGACGGAGGCAGAGCCAGCAAAGTGCTGCTTTCATTACAGCTATTATTTATCCTTTTATTCGACAAGGGACGCCCGCTGATTTTTTTTATGGTTCACCTTGAGAGGGGACAAAGTGCTTAATTGAAACGCGACCCAATTAATTTGGTCAGGCGCAACTTTAAGAGGAAAAAGGTGACACACGGGAACAGTAGACATTGTAAAAAAAAAATAGAAGCAAAAACAATCTTTATTGGTTCAGTTAATTCCGGGGGGCCATGCGTGGACGGCAGTAGCAGAGAAAAGTGCTTAAACAGTCACAATTCAATTAGTCCCTCTCAGCACGGCCTTGGTGCGCGCGCAGCCCTGCAGCCAGAAGGCAAACCAGCGGAATGTGAGCGCGTGTAGTAAAGGCTGAGTTATTGCCCAGATAAAAACCAGCTCTGGTCTCCGGTGCCGGTGCCGGTGCTGAGAAGCTGGGAGTGAGAAAGACCAGCTCTGGTCTGCGGGGCCGGTGCCGGTGCCGGTGCTGAGGAGCTGGGACTGAGAAAGACCAGCTCTTGTCTGCGGGGCCGGTGCCGGTGCCGGTGCTGAGGAGCTGGGACTGAGAAAGGACTGTGCTCCACCGGACCGCACGAGACAGGGACACATATGCCCCAGAATGTCGGGAACGTGTTTGAGTTCCAACTGCGCAAGAATTAATATGCCTGCGTGGAGTTATGGCCCAATATTGGCCCAATATATCTGTCGCTTGGTAGGAATGAATCTACTTGATATGAGGAGCATTTTCTACCTTCATGCGTGTCGGTGTGACCTTCTCTCCAACGGTCTATCCCACCATTAGACCAAGCACCAATGTGACTTCATGGCATGGTTAACAGAGAGCAGCACATCAC
>NC_140262.1:208325-210825 GCF_949987555.1 Borostomias antarcticus
GCTTGGCTACGCCACCGCCTCGAAGGCGCGCGTGGGCGGAATTTATACTGACCATAAACCTGACCATAAACACTGATCGAGACAGAGAGAGAGAGAGAGAGAGAGAGAGAGAGAGAGAGAGAGTGAGAGAGAGAGAGTGAGAGAGTGAGAGGGAGAGAGAGAGAGAGAGAGAGAGAGAGAGAGGGAGAGAGAGGGAGAGAGAGAGAGAGAGAGAGAGAGAGGGAGAGAGAGAGAGAGAGAGGGAGAGAGAGAGAGAGAGAGCGAGAGAGGATGCAGAGACAGTTTAGTGCACAACATCCACATGGGAACAGGTTTATTTCATTTGGTCGAGCACGCACAGCCATGACCTCAGAGCTTGCATCATCACAAATCATCTCAGAACACAAACATATAAAGTAACATTATACATTTTCGTTCAGGAAATTATTAACACAATGCTTTAACTTTGATTACTGACAATCAAGGCGATGCAAAAATGTACAGTTCCAATGCCTAGAATGTCCACGCTGTCTCTCTGTGTTGTAATATCATTAGTGAGCGAGTGTTCAGGTACAGTGCTGATGATACCACTCGCTGTAACAGGGATGAATGGAGAGATAACAACACAGATACAACACTAAACACTTGATTCCGTGTCCATAGCAACAGATGGAGCCGTGCTCTGAGGGCATGGTGGAGAGAGTTGGGTCTAACAACCCACTTCAGACAACATTTAGTGCATATGGGCATTGGGAGAGAGGACTTTAAGCCGTTTTCAGCTTTTACTAATCGTCTGCAAATGTACGGCAGAATTTACTAGTGGATCACTAACTTTTAATACAGGAATATCTTCCTGAGAATATAAACATACTGTAATCTTTTAGAATATGGTAGAAAACCAACCTGTCACTACTAACTTTACAATCATTATCAATTAAAGCTGCCATTTATTGGTGCATCAAATTTAATATTATATTTTATTTCTCAATTAGGTGCAAACATCAATAATGCCATCTGATAAAATACTGCAAACCCTGTAATGCCTATTACTGTAAGATATGTGCCAGTTTGCAGTGAAACTTTGCTCCAGGTTCAAGTTTAACACTTCATTCAAAATCCTAAGACTACATCTCACAACACTCCAGGCATTGTTGGTGCTTTTCATTTTCTGGATCATTCAAAATCCAAAGAAAGACAATCGTTTCAAAATGAATGACAAAACATGTTCAAAGTGCAATGTGTGGTCCATGTGGTTATAACGTCTGAACTGACCTCCGACCTTAAATAAGGTAATACTGCGCCTGAACTTCGACCGTCTCATTTAGTGGCTTTAGAGAAGAACACATAAAGCTAGTTTTCCTGACGACATGAGACGCCTGCCGCCTGGTTCTCCAGGAGAACCGAACACCCACTCTCAGGGCTCGACTGACCCCTCACCCCTGATCCCTATCCTTGACCTTGTCATGCGTGACGCACAGAGGCACAAACTGGACGCAAAGCTCTAGTCCACACGGGTACAAAACTAGATCATGCCGACAAAAAACATTTTCATTTGACTCAAGTACAAGATTTACGGCGGACATTCGATGCAAGTCATTTTCAAAACGAAGAATATAAAAATACTGTGTGTAGTCATACAGGAGTGCGAAGGTTCATTTGAGACTATTATGGGATGTGTGATAGACTGCCCAGCCGTCTGAACATATGTCTGAATATCATCAACATTTCATAAACACAAACAAACGCAATTCATAGCAATACTGAACACATTACATAATCATTCCTTTGTCAGACATGGGGTAGCCAGAGGGAGCGGAGAATATCCTCTCACAGAACACGTTTGTGAGATGTTGTCGTCTGACCAGAGGAGACCAGAATGTGAGCAGCTTTGATTCTGATTCAGAGTAAACGTCAGAGAACTTGACCGCAGACGACTGGCCTGAGACGGCGAGCGCGACGTTCTCGCCGTGAGAGAGGAGGGACGAGGCGGCGCTGCGTTATGGCTGTAGTGTTTTATGACAACGGCACGTCACCTACATGTCCGATTTTTCAAAATGCCGAAGAGGAGAAGGGGAGAGAGAGAGAGAGAGAGAGAGAGAAAGAGAGAGAGAGTTAATCTAAGGCTTCTGCTGTCGTAACAGTTTGAAAGCGACTCAGTCCTTAAAACTATGTGTGTGAATCTGAACACCGAGCGTGTGCAGCGTGGGCTGGGCCGACCGCAGGGTCCCAACACGCAGATTCAAGTGTAGCGCTTCTGTGGAGCAGCGCTTGGCTTCTCGTTGCATGGTGAGCGTTTACGCAGATTTAACAGTCGGAGCCGTGGGGCCTGAGTTGAACCTGCAACTCCAGTCTTGGTTCTACAGACAGTTCTGTTGGACCGGACCACTCCTCCTCGGTACCGTTAACATGGCTGGATTTAAGTGGTCCGGAGAGGGAGAGGAGGAGGGGAGAGGGAGAGGAGGAGGGGGGAGGGAGAGGAGGAGGGGAGAGGGTGAGGAGGAGGGGAGAGGGAGAGGAGGAG
>NC_140262.1:215825-218325 GCF_949987555.1 Borostomias antarcticus
TCCAGACCCTGAATCGCATTTCGAAAATGAGTCAGCAGGATCGACCCTCACTGGACCATCATCACTTTCTACTGTGGGTCTAGGTGTGTGTGTGTGTGTGTGTGTGTGTGTTTAAGATGATCCGATGTGTCACAGACGACTCCATCAGTCCCCAGCAGGTAAGGATGAGATGAGTAAGTGTGACAGGGAAGGAGGCCCCGGGGCCCAGGGCCCCTAACAGGGCAGACAAACGAGCGTCTGGGTGGCAGCGCCACCACCTCCTTCCCTGCTGGCATCGTTCTGGGCTACAGCCGCTAGAAATCAAGCTCTCCACTATCTACACACACACACACACACACACACACACACACACACACACACACACACACGTGGCACTTCTAAACACACTGTACAACGAGAAGTCATCACGTCATTCCAGCGCTAGACCACTTTACTCTAGCCGCACACACACACACACACACACACGCACACCCGCACACACACACACACACACACAAACACGCCTGTCTGATCTGGGAGGTCCCGTCCTGTGTGCGTATGTGTGTGTGTGCGCGTCTGTGTGTGTGTGTGTGTGACAGGCCGGTACTAAGAGCTTTCTGACAGACGTGGCCCCTTTCACACGGTCGGCCCTCACATTAACATTTCACTGTGGCTCATGAAGGACACATTGCAGCTCAGACACAGACGCACGCGTGCGCACACACACACACACACACACACAAGCTCTCGTGATTGGTATTAGTTTTTCACACACACACACACACACACACACACACACACACACACACACACACACTGTACACCAACTTTGATTGGTATTATTTTTTCCCTGTCGCTCTTCTGGACTGAGCAGTTTGTGGTTTGGGGGCCTCTTTTTCCGAGGTATGAAATGACAGACAAACAGATGGACACACATATACCGTATATACACACACACACACACACACACACACGCACACACGCACACACACACACACACACACACGTCCACTAACAGCGGTAGATCAGCTCTTCACAGAGAAAACACCCGTCTGACAGGAGAGAGTTGCCTGGCACACACACACACACACACACACGCACGCGTACACACGCACACACACTCCTCTAATGCTGGAATAACAAGCTGTTTAACATCTAATACTGCAGCAGTTTGACTTTATTGCTTCAATAAAGGTTTATAACTGGATTACTGAGTTTGTTTTTGGTGCGTGAGGGTGAGGGTTAGATTTGAGAGAGTAGTGGATAGAGACTTGATGAAAAGTTGGTTCATTAATTGTCAACGTGGCACTACAGCAAAGATAGAACCATCCTTCCGACTGTGTGTGTTCCCTGTATGTGTGCGTGTGTGTGTGAGGGGGGGGGGGGCTGTACCTCTATGTAGTCTTGTGTGTGTGTGTGTGTGTGAGGGAGGGGGGGGGCTGTACCTCTATGTAGTCTTGTGTGTGTGTGTGTGTGTGTTTATGTGTGTGCAACCCGGTATCACGGCTAAACGTGTACAACAGTCGAATAGAGGCACTTGTGTGAAAAGGCTCAGTATCACCTTTTATTCATGCTTAAACAAATACACACGTTTTTAAACGTGAAATAGACCTGCTGCTTAAACGTGTGCCAGTGGTCCACATACCACGCATGCGTGAAGGCGCTCGGGCAGCGAGCATTGAGCGATTCCCCTGGAGGGGTACTGAGATATGCGGAGCGCGCCCACCAAGCCCTGTCCGAGTAGCTCCACTCCTGGGTCCAGTTTCGTAAATTATCCTGATCCCTGTGTTCATGTCTAACCCCTGTGTTGACGTGGATGGTGCTTGTGTACACTGTGAATAGCTAGCTAGCTAGCTTGTATTGTAACGCTAGCTAACGGTAGGATGCTAGCTAGCTAGCTAACACTAGGATGCTAGCTAGCTAACGTTAAGCGCTAGGACGCTAGCTTGCGAACAGTAGCTATAAGAACAGTAGCTAACGCTAGCTAATAATAACAGTAAGAATGTGAGCTAGTTGGCTAGCTAGTAGTGTTGTTGTTTGCTAGTTGTTAGTAAAACAGTGTTGTTGTTTGCTAGTTTTGCTACTGTAGTTAGTTTTGCACTCGGTGTTGTCTCACCAAAGTTGTTTGATCCACCCATCCCATCCCCAAAAGGGCTTGCAAATGTTACCCCTCTTGTATCACGTGTTCCAAGGTGAACAACCAACCACAAACGGTGACATGGTGCCACTCCGAAACACCCGCATTCCCAAGGTCCCACATTCCAAAAATTACAGAAGCTCCGCCATTATGATTTTCAAGGCCATATGTCAGCTGTGTGATACCAATTATGTCTACATGATTCGGGGCGGGACATTACACTCCCTTTCCAGCTTTGTATTGCATGTGAGTTGGGTAATAGGCCTATTTGTGCATAGTAAGCATTCTTCAGGAGCATTCTGCAAAACAATGGCAGTGATATAGGTTCATACATGTTATATGACATAACTCACCACAATATGTATATTCTATGTAAGGCTACTT
>NC_140262.1:225825-230825 GCF_949987555.1 Borostomias antarcticus
CTGTCTGTCCTCTCTTCCTCTCATCCCTCTCCCTGTCTGTCCTCTCTTCCTCTCATCCCTCTCCCTGTCTGTCCTCTCTTCCTCTCATCCCTCTCCCTGTCTGTCCTCTCTTCCTCTCATCCCTCTCCCTGTCTGTCCTCTTCCTCTCATCCCTCTCCCTGTCTGTCCTCTCTTCCTCTCATCCCTCTCCCTGTCTGTCCTCTCTTCCTCTCATCCCTCTCCCTGTCTGTCCTCTCTTCCTCTCATCCCTCTACCTGTCTGTCCTCTCTTCCTCTCATCCCTCTCCCTGTCTGTCCTCTCTTCCTCTCATCCCTCTCCCTGTCTGTCTTCTCTTCCTCTCATCCCTCTCCCTGTCTCTCCTCTCTTCCTCTCATCCCTCTCCCTGTCTGTCCTCTCTTTCCTCTCCCTGTCTGTCCTCTCTTCCTCTCATCCCTCTCCCTGTCTGTCCTCTCTTCCTCTCATCCCTCTCCCTGTCTGTCCTCTCTTCCTCTCATCCCTCTCCCTGTCTCTCCTCTCTTCCTCTCATCCCTCTCCCTGTCTGTCCTCTCTAACTCTCATCCCTCTCCCTGTGTCTTCTCCTGTTTCCTGGCGTCTCTCAGCAGTCAAAGCTCAGACAAACTTTCAGAATCTTCCAGAATCTCTTCCAGAATCTCTGAGAACACATGGGGCTTTGGCACAGAGGGGCCGGCCCATTCATCTAAGCCCTCCGATCAAAATACGCACAACATGCCTGTCTGTCTGCCTGTCTGCCTGCCTGTCTGTCTGTCTGTCTACTTGCCAACCTATCTACTTGCCTGTCTGTCTACTTGCCTGTCTGTCTACTTGCCTGCCTGTCTACCTATCTACTTGCCTGTCTGTCTGCCTGTCTATCTGTCTGCTTGCCTGTCTGACTGCCTGTCTGTCTACTTGCCTGCCTGCTTGCCTGCCTGTCTGTCTCTCTGCTTGCCTGCCTGTCTGCATCTATCTGCTTGTCTGGCTTTCTGCCTGCCTGTCTGCCTGCCTGTCTGCCTGTCTGCCTGTCTGTCTGTCTTTTGTCTGTGTTTTTCAGAGTAAGAGCAGATGAAGGGACACCGCCCTGTGTTTTCTTGGTCTCTCTCTGCAATCTCTACTGCGTTCCGCCAAACGTCTGTCCAGCCGCCAGGCATTCCTCTCTGGGACGCCAAACAGCGCTGCACACATACCTCAACCTGCAGATCTGATAGACCCCCCCCCCACAAACACACACACACACACTCGGGACAAGCTGCTCATCGCTATACAGGCAGACACACAGAGAGCTGTGTACAGTGAGGGAAATAATTACTTGACCCCCTGCTGATGTTGTAAGTTTGCCCATCAAAAACGCATCACAAAAAAGTTATAAATTGAGTTGCCTTTTAATGAGTGAAATAAGCATCTGACCCCTTCGCAAAACATGACTTAATACTTGGTGGTAAAACCCTTGTTGGCGATCACAGGTCAGACGTGTCTTGTAGTTGGCCACCAGGTTTGCACACATCTCAGGAGGGATTTTGTCCGCCTCCTCTTTGTAGATCCTCTCCAAGTCATTAAGGTTTGGAGGCTGACGTTTGGCAACTCAAAGCTTCAGCTCCCTCCACAGATGTTCTATGGGATGAAGGTCTGGAGAAACCTGGCAACTCCAGGACCTTAATGTGCTTCTTCTTGAGCCACTCCTTTGTTGCCTTGGCCGTGTTTTGGGTCATTGTCTGCTGGAATACCCATCCACCACATACCGACCGATTTCCAGTGCCCTGGCTGAGGGAAGGAGATTCTCACCCAGGATTTGATGGTACATGACCCCGTCCATCTTCCCTTTGATGCGGTGAAGTTGTCCTGTCCTCTTAGCAGAAAAACAACCTCAAAGCATAATGTTTCCACCTCCATGTTTGACGGTGGGGATGGTGTTCTTGGGGTCATAGTCAGCATTCCTCCTCCTCCAAACACGGCGAGTTGAGTTGATGCCAAAGAGTTCGATTTGTCTCATCTGACCACAACACTTTCACCCAGTCCTCCTCTGAATCATTCAGATGTTCATTTGCAAACTTCAGACAGGTCTGTACTGTACATGTGCTTTCTTGAGCAGGGGAACCTTGCGGGTGCTGCAGGATTTCAGTCTACTGAAATAGTGGTGTAGTGTGTTACCAATTGTTTTCTTGATGACTGTGGTCCCAGCTGCCTTGAGATCATTGACAAGATCCTCCTGTGTAGTTCTGGGCTGATTCCTCACCGTTCTCGTGATCACTGAAACCCCACGAGGCGAGATCTTGCGTGGAGCTCCAGACCGAGGGAGATTGACAGTTAGTATATTTTGTGTTTCTTCCATTTGCGAATAATCGCACCAACTGTTGTCACCTTCTCACCAAGCTGCTTGGCGATGGTCTTGTAGCCCATTCCAGCCTTGTGCAGGTCTACAATCTTGTCCCTGACGTCCTTGGACAGCTCTTTGATCTTGGCCATGGTGGAATGTTGGGAATCTGATTGATTGATTGCTTCTGTGGACAGGTGTCTTTTATACAGGTAACATCTGAGATTAGGAGCGCTCTCATAGAGGGAGAGGACTAATTTGTGTGCCTCATGGACATAACTGGTCAGTGGGCAAACATACAAATCAGCAATCAAATAAGTATTTCCCTCACTGTAATACTATACTGTTTTGGGGTCGGAACAGAGAATTTGTGTGAGGCCATGTACTGCCAGCCGAGGTTGCAACGACTGCAGTTACAACCCCGCCCCCCCCCCCAACACTGCCAAAACACGACGGAGCGTACTGCCAGATGCACAGCACCCAACCACAGCCCCCAACCACAGCACCCAACCACAGCACCCAACCACAGCACCCAACCACAGTACCCAACCACAGCACCCAACCACCCAACCACCCAACCACAGCACCCAACCACAGCCCCCAACCACAGCACCCAACCACAGCCCCCAACCACAGCCCCCAACCACCCAACCACCCAACCACAGCCCCCAACCACAGCCCCCAACCACCCAACCACCCAACCACAGCCCCCAACCACCCAACCACCCAACCACAGCACCCAACCACCCAACCACAGCACCCAACCACCCAACCACAGCACCCAACCACCCAACCACAGCACCCAACCACCCAACCACAGCCCCCAACCACCCAACCACAGCCCCCAACCACCCAACCACCCAACCACAGCACCCAACCACAGCACCCAACCACCCAACCACAGCCCCCAACCACCCAACCACCCAACCACAGCACCCAACCACCCAACCACCCAACCACCCAACCACAGCCCCCAACCACCCAACCACAGCCCCCAACCACAGCCCCCAACCACCCAACCACCCAACCACAGCACCCAACCACAGCCCCCAACCACCCAACCACCCAACCACCCAACCACCCAACCACAGCCCCCAACCACAGCCCCCAACCACCCAACCACCCAACCACAGCCCCCAACCACAGCCCCCAACCACCCAACCACCCAACCACAGCCCCCAACCACCCAACCACCCACCCAACCACAGCCCCCAACCACCCAACCACCCAACCACCCAACCACCCAACCACAGCCCCCAAAGACCCAACCACCCAACCACAGCCCCCAACCACAGCCCCCAACCACCCAACCACCCAACCACAGCCCCCAACCACAGCCCCCAACCACCCAACCACCCAACCACAGCCCCCAACCACAGCACCCAAGCACCCAACCACCCAACCACAGCACCCAACCACCCAACCACCCAACCACAGCCCCCAACCACCCAACCACAGCACCCAACCACCCAACCACAGCACCCAACCACCCAACCACCCAACCACAGCCCCCAACCACCCAACCACCCAACCACAGCCCCCAACCACCCAACCACCCAACCACAGCCCCCAACCACCCAACCACCCAACCACCCAACCACAGCACCCAACCACAGCACCCAACCACCCAACCACCCAACCACAGCCCCCAATTACCCAACCACCCAACCACCCAACCACAGCACCCAACCACCCAACCACCCAACCACAGCACCCAACCACCCAACCACCCAACCACAGCACCCAACCACCCAACCACCCAACCACAGCCCCCAACCACCCAACCACCCAACCACCCAACCACCCAACCACAGCCCCCAACCACAGCCCCCAACCACCCAACCACCCAACCACAGCACCCAACCACCCAACCACAGCCCCCAACCACCCAACCACCCAACCACAGCCCCCAACCACCCAACCACAGCACCCAACCACCCAACCACCCAACCACCCAACCACAGCCCCCAACCACCCAACCACAGCACCCAACCACAGCACCCAACCACAGCACCCAACCACCCAACCACCCAACCACAGCACCCAACCACCCAACCACCCAACCACCCAACCACAGCACCCAACCACCCAACCACCCAACCACCCAACCACCCAACCACAGCCCCCAACCACCCAACCACCCAACCACAGCACCCAACCACCCAACCACAGCCCCCAACCACCCAACCACCCAACCACCCAACCACCCAACCACCCAACCACAGCCCCCAACCACCCAACCACCCAACCACAGCACCCAACCACCCAACCACCCAACCACAGCCCCCAACCACAGCCCCCAACCACCCAACCACCCAACCACAGCCCCCAACCACAGCACCCAACCACAGCACCCAACCACCCAACCACCCAACCAACCAACCACAGCCCCCAACCACCCAACCACAGCCCCCAACCACCCAACCACAGCACCCAACCACAGCCCCCAACCACAGCCCTCATGCCCACACGGACAGACGACGCCTACTGTACTGGCACGAGGCCACGTGTCTCAAACCTACGTGTCGAAACATGTCTCCGAGCCGTTAAAGGATAAGGACACTGAATGTCATGTTTAGCCCTATTAAGCTCCCACTAACTCAAATTATGGAAAACAACAACAAACTATGTTACCATAGCTATGCAGACGACACACAAATTTATATCACCATATCACCAGGATACTATAATCCCA
>NC_140262.1:235825-240825 GCF_949987555.1 Borostomias antarcticus
GGAAAGGAGAGAAGGAGATGAGGAGAGACACATTGATATGTAGATGAGAGATGAGGCTGTGAAAGAGAGGAGGAGAGAGAGAGAGAGGAGGAGGAGGACAGGAAACAGGAAATGTACCGTTTGAGGGTCTTCACAAATTTGTTGGAGGTGTGAAACAAGTGCTTGAGACTCCTGGAGACGGACTGCTTCCTACTGGGGTTCTGAAGTTTGGACGGGTCTGAGAGAGAGAGAGAGAGAGAGAGAGAGAGAGAGAGAGAGAGATAAAGAGAGAGAGAGAGAGAGAGAGAGAGAGGAGAGAGAGATGAGAGAGAGAGAGAAGAGAGAGAGAGAGAGAGAGGAGAGAGAGAGAGAGAGGCAGAGAGAGAGGAGAGAGAGAGGAGAGAGAGAGAGAGAGGAGAGAGAGAGGAGAGAGAGAGGAGAGAGAGAGGAGAGAGAGATAAAGAGAGAGAGAGAGAGAGAGAGAGGAGAGAGAGAGAGAGAGAGAGAGAGAGAGGAGAGAGAGAGAGAGAGAAGAGAGAGAAGAGAGAGAGAGAGAGAGAGAGGAGAGAGAGGAGAGACTTTTGATGCTCTTTATTGAGACATCCTTAAAAAAAACACAGGCAAGAACAGCAACCAAATGAAAACCACACCGATGTCATCTTAAAAAACAATCATACCCCATAGAGAGTGGAGGAGATAGAGGAGGAGAGACAGAGGATAGAGAGATGAGGGGCAGAGGAGGAGAGAGAGAGAGAGAGACGTCACGTTCATTCAGAACTCTAATACCACCAGGGCCATGAAATGAATGGACAAGCAAGAGTGAAGAATTAAGTGTGTGTGTGTATATAGGTGTGTTCCCATGTCAGTGTGTGTGTCCTAGGAGGGGGGGGGGGGGGGGGGTTATCTTATCTCTGTCCATTCAGCTGAGGGTGGAGGGGGGGGAGCATAACCCTCAGTGATGCCAATCTCCAGACCGCAGCTCTTTTCTCAGCTAATTAAGCATCACATAATTGCCGACGTGTAAACAGCGGGCAGACAGCGGGCAGACAGGCGGGCCACAGACACGCCAACACCGCTAGTCAGCCGCCACGCTGGCGAGCGGCAGAAATGTGCCCTCGCCGTCACGCCTCCGTGGACAACCGCTCCCCCGGGACGGACGGACAGACGGAGGGTCGGAGGGAGGGGGGCCGGAGCTATGCTAGTGCCTTATCGCCTGGGGAGACTCTCACTCTGTTTCTCCTGATAGTAGTCTAATTCTCTCTCTCCCTCCCTCCACCAGACCAAGCTTTCTGACACTGGGCAGCACATTTCACTCCAGAATGCCTTGATAGTCTTGATGTCATTGTACCCTCCTGCACAGACTCAAGCCACCCTGTGCCAGATGCAGCAGAGCAGCCCCAGAACATGACCAAGCCTCCTCCATGTTTCACAGTAGGTACGGTGTTCTTTTCTTTGTATCCTTCATTTTTGCGTCTGTGAACACAGAGCGGATGTGACTTACCAAAAAGCTCCAGTTTTGTCTCATCAGTCCAAAAGACATTCTCCCAGAAGTGTTGTGGCTGGTCAATATGCATTTTGGCAAAATCCAGACTGACTTTTTCATGATTTGCTTTCAACAGTGGTGCCTCCTCGGCCGTCTTCCATGAAGTCCACTTTGGCTCAAACAGCGACGGATGGTGGATCTGACACTGATGAACCTTGACCTTAGGGTTCACCTCTAATTTCTTTGGAAGTTGTTCTGGGCTCTTTGGTTATCATTCATATTATCCGTCTCTTCAATTTGTCATCAGTTTTCCTCTTGCGGCCAAATCCAGAGATTGGCTTGGATTGGTTGGCTACAGTCCCGTGGACCTTAACCCTTTTAACCCTGAAAGTTCAGTGACAACATTTTGAATATTAATTGGATTTTCCGTATAATACTAGAAAGTGCAGTTTCTCAGCTTTCAGCAAGTGTTGGAGTGAGGAATTTTTTAGATTTGTTAGATATTTTTTTTATATTATTAAATATTTGTTAGATATTTTTGAAATGTTGCCGGTGACGTGGTCGTATCGAAAGGGTTAACCTTCTGAATAATACAGTATGTGCAATAGTAGTCACAGGAACATCAAGCTGCTTGGAGATGGTCTTATAGCCTTTACCTTTAATATGCCTGTCTATCATTTTCTTTCTAATCTCCTCAGACAACTCTCTCCTTAGCTTTCTGTGGTCCATGTTCAGTGTGGTCCACACTGTGGCCACCCAAGAGGGCGCCAGCCAAGGTGAGGTCGTCGGCACCCTGGACAGCACTCTCTCTCACCTGTCTGGACAGCACTCTCACCTGTCTGGACAGCACTCTCACCTGTCTGGACAGCACTCTCACCTGTCTGGACAGCACTCTCACCTGTCTGGACAGCACTCTCTACACTCTCACCTGTCTGGACAGCACTCTCTACACTCTCACCTGTCTGGACAGCACTCTCTACACTCTCACCTGTCTGGACAGCACTCTCTACACTCACACCTGTCTGGACAGCACTCTCTACACTCTCACCTGTCTGGACAGCACTCTCTACACTCTCACCTGTCTGGACAGCACTCTCTACACTCACACCTGTCTGGACAGCACTCTCTACACTCTCACCTGTCTGGACAGCACTCTCTACACTCTCACCTGTCTGGACAGCACTCTCTACACTCTCACCTGTCTGGACAGCACTCTCTACACTCACACCTGTCTGGACAGCACTCTCTACACTCACACCTGTCTGGACAGCACTCTCTACACTCTCACCTGTCTGGACAGCACTCTCTACACTCTCCCCTGTCTGGACAGCACTCTCTACACTCTCACCTGTCTGGACAGCACTCTCTACACTCTCACCTGTCTGGACAGCACTCTCTACACTCTCACCTGTCTGGACAGCACTCTCTACACTCTCACCTGTCTGGACAGCACTCTCACCTGTCTGGACAGCACTCTCACCTGTCTGGACAGCACTCTCTACACTCTCACCTGTCTGGACAGCACTCTCTACACTCTCACCTGTCTGGACAGCACTCTCTACACTCTCACCTGTCTGGACAGCACTCTCTACACTCTCACCTGTCTGGACAGCACTCTCTACACTCTCACCTGTCTGGACAGCACTCTCTACACTCTCCCCTGTCTGGACAGCACTCTCTACACTCTCACCTGTCTGGACAGCACCCTCTACACTCTCACCTGTCAGTTTTGTCCAAATTATTTCAGTGACCATTGTGGGTTTTTCTTTCTTTAACAGAAGGGTAACAACAATTTTGTCCACGTCTGTAGGTGTTTGTAGAATTTGATTGCTCTTTTTTATATCCTAATTAAAAGGAGGAATTGGCCTATCTCAGCTCGGCGTCCATTGTTGGGGGTGTTCCTGTGGAGGTCTCTCTCATGCCGCGTTCCAGATAGGATTTTGAGCTCGTAAGTTACGACTTCAAGTCACGACTCACGACTTCATAGCGTTCAAGGCAAACTGTCTGAATGCACACACACAAAACGGCCCAATCGATGCGCTGGAACTCACTTCAACTGGGGAGGGCTGACAGACTGAGAAAGAGATGAATTCATCATAGCACAGATCAGATAGCCTTGTAAACTCTCTCTCTCTCTCTCTCTCTTTCTTCTTTCTCTCTTCGCCTTTCTCTCTCTCTCTGTTATTGTAAAGGCATCAAGAGGTTGGTTATATTGCCAAAGAAAGGCAGAGTGAGTAAGCGTGTGTGTGTGTGTGTGTGTGTGTGTGTGTGTGTGCGTGCGTGTGTGCGGTTGTAGTGCATAATCGTTTGTATTATTTTGATTACAACGTACAAATTTACTTTACGTTGCTCTAAAGTTATCTTTGTCGCCATACCCATGGGGGCTGCCATCTTGCTTAAAGGGCTGTGTGACGTCAGAGAGCGCAACTGGGAGCACATCGATCTGTACGAGTTCACGGGTGGGAAGTTACGGGTTTGACTGCCATTCCAGAGCATTTTCACGTGTAGGAGGTCGGAAAAACACGAGTTACGGGTTGCCTGGAACGCGCCATCAGTGTGCCGGGATTCCATTGTGTGTTTGTCCCATTTTTCAAAGTCTTGGTTTACAAGAGAATCCCACACCTCACTACCATACAGTAAAATAGGTTTAATAATAGATTTGAATATTTTGAGCCAGATTCTAACACATTTTTTATCGCATAGAGAGCCCTTCTTCTCTGAGATCATTAACAGCCAGATTGAAATTTCCTGTAGAGGTCATCTTTTGTCCCAAATATGTGTTACTGTGTGTGTGTGTTCTATGTCAATGGGGCTCATGAAGAACCTATTTGGGGGTCATTTTTGGAAGGCATTTTTATGGGTCATTTTTGGAAGACCATAATTCTAGTCTTTTCCAGATTCAGTGTCGGGGCCCAGGTCTGATACACATTTTGCAGGTGATCCAGTTAGATGGAGCTAGTCATATTAGATCATGTGCAAAAAGTAGACATTTAATTTGTGTGTCAGAGTGGGTGAGATCAGGGAAGTCTGGCTGTTCTAGTGACGTTGCCAGAGTTGAACAGGATGGGGCTGAGACTGCAGCCCTGCTTCACACCTCTACGTTGGGGGAAGAAATCTGTTACCATACTGACAACTTTTACAGCACAGTTATTATTTGTATACATTGCTTTAATCATATCATAGGTTTTCCCATCTACACCTTTTTTCGATTAATTTCAGGAGCATGCCAAATTAAGTCAAATGCATGTTTAAAATCTACTAAACATGAGAAAGGTGTGTTCTTGTTTAGGTGGGCATGTTCATTAATGAGGGTGTGGAGGGTGTAAATGGTCTGTAGTTGGATGTTGTGGTGTGAATCCAGTCTGGCTCTGATCAGGACATTGTGTTCACTGAGGAAGTCAAGCAGTCGGCTGTTTAGGATGCTGCAGATGTTCTCTCTCTCTCTCTCTCTCTCTCTCCGTCTCTCTCTCTCCGTCTCCCTCCCTCCCTCTCTCTCTCTCTCTCTCTCTCTCTCTCTGTACCTCAGTACACAGACGGA
>NC_140262.1:245825-253325 GCF_949987555.1 Borostomias antarcticus
GAGGGACAGGTGTGGTGATGATAATTGGAAACCGGTGAGTAGAGCCGCGCCCGCGTCATCGTCGGAGACGAGCGCGCCGTTCTTGTCTTTGCGCACTGGCTGATGTGCTGGGCATGTCGGGATCCGACTCGACGTCACCGGAGTGGGAGGAGACTGCCGAGTCCGCGGAGCTGGCCGGAGACGGGGAACGCCCGGCAGTGGGGGGAAACTCCGGAGAGTCAGAACGTTGTATGCCCGGGCCGATGCGACGTGCGGTAGAGCGCGTAGGGCGCCCCGAGCGCGCAGCGGGCCCAGAGGGGAGAGAGGGAGGCGGTTGTGGAGGCGAGGGCATGCGAGCCGTAACAGGACCCCCCCCCCGAGGGGAGCCACCTGGCGACCGACCGGGGGCGTCAGGATGGGCCCGGTAGAAGTCCCGGAGGAGAGACGGGTCCATAATGAGCTGCCTGGAGATCCAGCTGCACTCCTCGGGGCCGTACCCCTCCCAATCCGCCAGGTATTGGAACCCCCGACCCCGGCGGCGCACCTTCAGCAGCCGCCGAACCGTCCACTGGGGATGCCCGTCGACCATCTGGGGAGGCGGAGGAGCTGGGGCAGAAGGCATGAGAGGACTCGAGGAGACAGGTTTGATCTTGGACACATGGAATACAGGGTGTACCCGCATGGAAGCAGGGAGCTTAAGACGTACCGCAGCCGGGTTCAGGACACGGTCGATCTCGAAGGGCCCAACGAAGCGCGGAGCCAGCTTCCTGGAGGGGACCTGGAGTGGAAGATCAGCAGTGGAGAGGTAGACACGTTGACCGGGCCGATACGCCGGAGCAGGAGTTCGGCGGCGGTTGGCCCCGCGGCAGGAGCGCTCGTTGGAGCGGAGCAGGGCCCTGCGGACCTCCCTCCAGACACGGCGACAGCGGCTGAGGTAGGCCTGGACGGAGGGGACGGAGGCCTCCGACTCCTGGAGAGAGAACAGCGGGGGCTGGTACCCGAGGGATGACTCGAACGGAGACCTGCCAGTGGCAGCGCTGGTCAGGGCATTGAGGGAGTATTCGACCCAGGGTAGGTCCTTGCTCCAGGAGGTGGGGTGGAGAGCCGACACACAGCGGAGAGCGGACTCCAGGCTCTGGTTGGCCCGTTCGGCCTGGCCGTTGGTCTGCGGGTGGTAGCCAGAGGAGAGGCTGATGGTGGCGCCGATCTCCTTGCAGAAGGCCCTCCAGACCTGGGAGGTGAATTGAGGCCCACGGTCCGAGACAATGTCTCCGGGGAGACCGTGGAGCCGGTAGACATGTTGGACGAGGAGTTCAGCTGTCTCCGCAGAGGACGGGAGCTTGGGGAGCGCCACCAGATGGACCGCCTTGGAGAACCGGTCCACCACGGTGAGGATGACCGTGTTGCCCCTGGAGGGGGGAAGACCGGTGATGAAGTCCAGGGCGATGTGGGACCAGGGACGGCTGGGGACCGGGAGAGGACGCAGGAGGCCAGCCGGGGGCTGGTGGGACGCCTTGCTGCGGGAGCAGACGGGACAAGCGACCACAAACTCCCGGACGTCGGACCTCATGGAGGGCCACCAGAACCGTCGGCTCAGGAAGGAGAAGGTGCGGTGAACCCCGGGATGGCACGCAAACCGGCTGGCATGGCCCCACTGGAGCACCCGGGACCGGACCGAGTCAGGCACGAAGAGCCTGCGAGGAGGAACGTTGGCCGGACTGGGTTGGGCGCGTTGGGCCTGCCTCACCACTGCCTCGATGTTCATTGTGACCACCCCTATGACACGCGAGACCGGCAGGATGGACTCAGGCTCCGCGGGGGGCGCCTCGGGCGCGTGGAGGCGGGACAGCGCGTCGGCCTTGGCGTTGCGGGAGCCGGGCCGGAAGGTGAGGGTGAAATCAAACCTCCCGAGGAACTGGGACCACCGCGCCTGGCGGGAGTTGAGGCGCTTGGCCGCCCGGATGAAGGTCAGGTTCTTGTGGTCTGACCAGACGAGGGTGGTGTGTTCGGCGCCCTCAAGCCAGTGGCGCCACTCCTCCAAGGCCCCCACCACCGCCAACAACTCTCTGTTCCCGATGTCGTAATTCACCTCCGCTGGGGAGAACCGGCGGGAGAGGAAGGCACAGGGGTGCAACTTCTGGTCCTCCCCTGACCGCTGGGACAGAACAGCACCGATGCCTGTGTCCGATGCGTCCACCTCGACCACGAACTGCCTGGAGGGGTCAGGATGGAGAAGGACCGGGGCGGTGGTTAAGCACTTCTTGAGCGCGGAGAAGGCAGCGCTGGCAGCCGGTGTCCAGACGAACGGACGCAGGGATGAGGTGAGGTGGGTGAGGGGAGCTGCTACCCGGCTGTAGTCCCGTATGAAACGGCGGTAAAAGTTGGCGAAGCCAAGGAAGCTCTGAAGTTGCCTCCGGGTCGTGGGTTGAGGCCATTCGACCACGGTCTTGATCTTGCGGGGGTCGGGTCGCGTCAGGCCTCCCTCCACAATGAGCCCCAGGAACTCCACTGACGAGGAGTGAAAAGTGCACTTCTCCGCCTTGATATATAGGCGGTTCTCCCGGAGACGCTGGATGACCATGCGGACATGCTGGACGTGCTCCTCAGCGCTCCTGGAGAATACCAGGATGTCGTCCAGGTAAAGGACCACAAAGACGTCCAGCATGTCCCTGAGCACGTCGTTCATCAGCGCCTGGAAGACGGCGGGGGCGTTGGTGAGGCCGAAGGGCATGACGAGGTACTCGTAGTGGCCACGGGAGGTCTTGAAGGCGGTCTTCCATTCGTCCCCCTCACGGATACGCACCAGGTGATAAGCGTTCCTGAGATCCAACTTGGTGAAGATGGTGGCACCGATGAGGGGTTCGAAGTTGGAGCTCATGAGGGGGAGTGGATATTTATTCTTAACCGTGATGTTATTGAGCAGCCTGTAGTCGATGCACGGCCTCAGATCTCCTCCCTTCTTCTTGACGAAGAAGAACCCCGCTGCCACCTGGGATCGAGATGGTCGGATGAGACCCTCGGCCAAGCACTCGGAGATGTAGGTATCCATGGCTGCTTTCTCCGGGAGGGAGAGGTTGTAGAGACGACTGGCTGGGAGAGGGGCGCCAGGGTGGAGCTCGATGGCGCAGTCGTAGGGTCGATGAGGGGGGAGTGTGCGGGCGCGCTCCTTACTGAAGGCCTCCCCGAGGTCGTGGTACATCGAAGGGACCGTGGAGAGGTCCGGAGGAGCGGGACGGGGTCGGTCAACCCGAGTGGAGGTCTGAGCAGCTCGGAGGCAGCGGGCGTGGCAGGCGGTGCTCCAGCTGAGGATGTGCCCCGAGCTCCAGCAGACATGAGGGGTATGGAGTTCCAGCCAGGGCCTACCTAGGATGAACGGAGCGTCGGGAGAGTGGATGACGAAGGGGCGGATGTTCTCCACGTGGTTTCCCGAGGCTGTGAGGGTGAGGGGCAGGGTCCGGTGAGTAATGGGACCCATGGGATGGCCATCCAGAGCGAAGGCCGAGAGGGGCCTCTCCAGAGGGGAGATAGGGAGCGCCGCTTTGTGGGCGAACTGGACGTCCACGAAGCTCTCGTCAGCACCGGAGTCGATGAGAGCAGGGACGGAGAGCGTGTGCCCCTGCCAGGCGAGGGTGACAGTGAACCTGGCGGCACGGGTCCGGGATTGGGGATGGATGAGCCGGCTTACTCGGTACCCCCTGGCGAGTGAGCCTACTCTTTTTGCCGCCCTGGGAGGTGCAGAGGAACAGGAGTCGACGGCGTGCGCTGGGCTAGCGCAGTAAATGCACAGTCCGTTCTGTTCCCGGTGCTCACGCTCTGCAGGGGTCAGTCGGGTCCAACCCAGTTGCATGGGTTCCTCTCCAGCGGTGTTTGGGGGGGCGAGGGAGGCCGGGGCAGGCCGAGAGAGTCCGGCAGAGGGAGGCGGAGACGGTCTGGGTGCGCTGTGATGTTGGTGCGCCCGCTCGCGCCTGCGTTCCCGGTGGCGCTCGTCTATGGCTATGGAGAGGGAGACGAGTTGGCTCAGGGTCGCTGGTCTGTCTCCTCCAGCCAGGCTGTCCTTCATGGCGTCCCCCAGGCCCCGTCGGAAGGCGCTGTACAGGGCAGACTCGTTCCAGGAGCAACGGGCAGCGAGGATGCGGAACTCCGTGGCGTAGTCCGCTACTGAGCTGGAACCCTGGGTGAGGGCGGAGAGAGCAGCGTCCGCGTCCTGTCCGTGGACGTCGTGGTCGAACACAGTCCTGAATTCTGCCACGAAGGCTGTGTAGTCCTGCATGTAGGCAGCTGCGCCTTCGCGACCCGCCATGACCCAGCGGCGAGCCCGTCCCGTGGTTAGGTTAGCGATGTAGGCTACGCGAGCTGACGCAGTGGAGTACATGCTTGGCTGGAGCTCAAACACGTACTCACACTGCATGAGGAACTCCCGGCAGAGGGTGAATGTCCCGTCGTAGGGGGCCGGGGAGGCGAGATGGGGCTCCCGGTTTGGTGGAGCGGTGGGGTTCAGGAACGGAGCCAGGCGGGCACTGAGCGCGGTGACCAGGTCGGATACCTGCTGCAGTTGCTCAGCTTGGGTCTGTTGGAGGGCTTGGAGTGGTCCAGGAGGTGTAGGTCTCTCCTCCATGTTGGCTGGGTCAAAACTGGCCAGATCTTACTGTTAGAGTTCGGTTTTGGGACCCAGGCGCAACAGGAAAGGAGGAGGCAAGGAACGGTAAAGCCCGGAGGGGCGATTTAATAAGATCACAAAGGGGGATGTGGTAGTCGTACAGCCGATGGTCAGGCAGGAGCGTGGTAGTCGTACAGGCGATGGTCAGGCAGGAGCGGGGTTGTCGTACAGGCGATGGTCAGGCAGGAGCGGGGTTGTCGTACAGGCGATGGTCAGGCAGGAGCGGGGTTGTCGTACAGGCGATGTTCAGGCAGGAGCGGGGTTGTCGTACAGGCGATGGTCAGGCAGGAGCGGGGTCGTACAGGCGATGGTCAGGCAGGAGCGGGGTTGTCGTACAGGCGATGGTCAGGCAGGAGCGGGGTCGTACAGGCGATGGTCAGGCAGGAGCAGGGTAATCGTACAGACGTGGGTCAGGCAGGAACTGGAGAGATGAGGAGGGGAGGCAGGGTGAGTGAGAGTAATCACAAACGGGGAACGGGAAAAAACCCTACAAAATACGGGTAAGGAGATTGTAGGCTAGGCTATACTTTACCACAAGAGTATTATGGTAAGATCTGGCGATGAGTGGAGTGTAGACCAGGTTCTTGTAGAGGTTGAAGGTGATTGCAGAACGAGGGACAGGTGTGGTGATGATAATTGGAAACCGGTGAGTAGAGCCGCGCCCGCGTCATCGTCGGAGACGAGCGCGCCGTTCTTGTCTTTGCGCACGGGCTGATGTGCTGGGCATGTCGGGATCCGACTCGACGTCACCGGAGTGGGAGGAGACTGCCGAGTCCGCGGAGCTGGCCGGAGACGGGGAACGCCCGGCAGTGGGGGGAAACTCCGGAGAGTCAGAACGTTGTATGCCCGGGCCGATGCGACGTGCGGTAGAGCGCGTAGGGCGCCCCGAGCGCGCAGCGGGCCCAGAGGGGAGAGAGGGAGGCGGTTGTGGAGGCGAGGGCATGCGAGCCGTAACACTCTATCCTCTCCTCTCTCACCTGTCCCCTTCCTTCTCCTGCTCTCCTCTCAACCACCTCTATCCTCTCCTCTCACCTGTCCCCTTCCTTCTCCTGCTCTCCTCTCAACACCCTCTATCCTCTCCTCTCTCACCTGTCCCCTTCCTTCTCCTGCTCTCCTCTCAACACCCTCTATCCTCTCCTCTCTCACCTGTCCCTCCACTCTGTGCTGGTCCTGTCTTCTCCATCCACAATCACTGCCTTTTTTACATAGCTTACATAAATAATAGGCTACATTAGGTTACGCTTAACTGATATTTCGTTGCATTTTACTTTACTTTGACTGGCACTTTTAGGTGGCTGGAGGAACATTAACGCAAGCTAGCGTCGTTAAACTTTAGGTTCAGAAAGCCAAAAAGACGGTCGCTCAATCAGTCAGTCAGGGCAGCGCCTCTGATTCGCATGTTGTAGGTAGTGTGGGCCATGTCTATGGTGTGGGCCATGTCTATGGTGTGGGCCATGTCTATGGTGTGGGCCGTGTCTATGGTGTGGGCCATGTCTATGGTGTGGGCCATGTCTATGGTGTGGGCCATGTCTATGGTGTGGGCCGTCTCCTTCACAAATGATGCTTGCTGACTGACAGACAGCAGCGAGTAAGAGGCTCCACTTCGGCTCAAACATTGGCTACTGGGTGTAGCTCCACGTCGTGTTTCTACACTGTATTTTTTAGATAACGTTACTTATTTATCACAGTTCAACTATAGGCTATTTTTTACTTGTCCAATCAGACAACTGCATGAGGCACTTGCCCGAACAGAGTCTCCTGGTCCGGGGAAGCTATAGGCTAGCCTACCTGACTGAACAGTTTCCTGGTCCGGGGGAAGCTATAGGCTAGTTTACTGGTCCAGGGGAAGCTATAGGCTAGCCTACCTGACTGAACAGAGTTTCCTGGTCCAGGGGAAGCTATAGGCTAGTTTACTGGTCCGGGGGAAGCTATAGGCTAGTTTCCTGGTCCAGGGGAAGCTATAGGCTAGTTTCCTGGTCCAGGGGAAGCTAAGGCTAGTTTACTGGTCCAGGGGAAGCTATAGGCTAGTTTACTGGTCCAGGGGAAGCTATAGGCTAGTTTACTGGTCCGGGGGAAGCTATAGGCTAGTTTACTGGTCCAGGGGAAGCTATAGGCTAGTTTCCTGGTCCAGGGGAAGCTAAGGCTAGTTTACTGGTCCAGGGGAAGCTAAGGCTAGTTTACTGGTCCAGGGGAAGCTATAGGCTAGTTTACTGGTCCGGGGGAAGCTATAGGCTAGTTTACTGGTCCAGGGGAAGCTATAGGCTAGTTTCCTGGTCCAGGGGAAGCTATAGGCTAGTTTCCTGGTCAGGGGGAAGCTATAGGCTAGTTTACTGGTCCGGGGGAAGCTATAGGCTAGTTCACTGGTCCGGGGGAAGCTACAGGCTAGTTTACTGGTCCAGGGGAAGCTATAGGCTAGTTTCCTGGTCCGGGGGAAGCTATAGGCTAGTTTACTGGTCCGGGGGAAGCTATAGGCTAGTTTACTGGTCCGGGGGAAGCTATAGGCTAGTTTCCTGGTCCAGGGGAAGCTATAGGCTAGTTTACTGGTCCAGGGGAAGCTATAGGCTAGTTTCCTGGTCCGGGGGAAGCTATAGGTTAGTTTCCTGGTCCAGGGGGAAGCTATAGGCTAGTTTCCTGGTCCAGGGGAAGCTATAGGCTAGGTTCCTGGTACGGGGGAAGCTATAGGCTAGTTTACTGGTCCAGGGGAAGCTATAGGCTAGTTTCCTGGTCCAGGGGAAGCTATAGGCTAGTTTCCTGGTCCAGGGGAAGCTATAGGCTAGTTTACTGGTCCAGGGGAAGCTATAGGCTAGTTTACTGGTCCAGGGGAAGCTTTAGGCTAGTTTACTGGTCCGGGGGAAGCTATAGGC
>NC_140262.1:258325-273325 GCF_949987555.1 Borostomias antarcticus
ACTTTCAGATATTTCACAGTCAAGAGCAGCAGGTCCCTCTCAGCCTCGTTTAAAGGTTTTTCCAAGAACCCTCCAAGGTGAGAAGAGGAGGGCGTTCAATCCAGTGTGGTTTAACCACAATTCCTGGCTTGAATACTCACAAAGCAAAGATTCAGCCTACTGTTACGCATGCAGACACTTCTCCCTGCCTGGCGCGTCAGAATCTGTTTTCTCCTCAGAATCAGGCTTTTCACACTGGAAAAAAGCAACGTACAAAGATGCTGGCTTTAAGTTGCATGAGAAATCTGAGTCTCACATTAATGCCATGTTTGCTTGGAATGAGCACAAGAGGCTATTGCTTACAGATTCTTCTATCTTAGATATGATTAACAAAGAGTACAAAAAGAAAGTTGAAGAGAATCGCAGTTACATTAAAACAGTTGCAGATGTACTGCTTTTGACAGCAACACAGAATATAGCACAAAGAGGTCACCGTGAATCGGAAGAATATGACAACAAAGGGAATTTCTTAGGAATTCTAGAAATGATCGCTAAACACAATCCTATGGTAGCCCAAAAAATGAAGGGACAACGCAATGCAAAATACACAAGCAATACCATACAGAATGAAATTCTGCAGTGCTTAGCAAGTATGGTGCGTGATGAGATTGTGAAGGAAGTGAAGGAGAGTGAGGTATTCTCTGTCATTGCTGATGAAACCAAAGATCTGAAAAAGAAGGAGCAGCTGTCATTAGTAGTTAGGTATTACTACAACGGGGCTGTGCATGAAAGCTTTCTTGATTTCCAACATGCCCAACATCTAGATGCTAAGGGGCTCAGCGAAATGATCATCCAGTGTTTAGAAAGATATGGCCTTCAGTACAAAGAAAATCTTGTTGGACAAGGTTATGATGGGGCCTCAGTGATGAGTGGCAAACACACAGGTGTGGCAGCCAGAATTAAGACAGAGGCTAAACATGCGTTTTATGTCCACTGTAATGCGCACTGTCTGAACCTGGTCTTAGTTGACACTGTGAAGTCAGTTCCAGAGGCTGATTGCTTCTTCTCACTGCTTGAGAAGCTCTATGTGTACATGTCAGGATCTTATGTGCACCAGAAATGGCTGGATGTTCAAAAGGAGATGTATGGGGGCCAGCCTAGGGAGTTACAAAAACTTAGTGACACAAGATGGGCATGTAGAGCATTGGCTTGCAGGAACTTCATGGATAGGTTACCAGCTGTGTTGTGTGTCCTTCAAAATATAAGCGAAGAAAATCATAGAGACAGATCCACTGATGCTCGAGGTTTGCTTGCACAGATTGACCTCACATTCATATCCCTCCTTGCAACCTTCCGAAAACTGTTCGGAAACACAAAGCTGCTTTCTGACCTGCTACAGTCACCCTCAGTTGATTTAGCTATGGCAGTAGACATGGTGGAGTCACTTCACGATACACTTCAGGAGTACAGGACTGAGACATGTGATCAACTGTGGCATGACATAGTAGAGACAGCCAAACAGTGCAATATAGCTGTTGAGAATGGTGAGAAGAAGAGATCACAAAAAGTTAGCTCCAAACTTGGTGGGTCTTATGTGACATGTACTATAGGCCTGCGGAAGGGTAATGATGACAAAGATACATTCAGACAGAGACTACTCTACCCCATCATTGACTCCATGATTGGTGAATTGGAAAGAAGGTTCTCAAAACCTAACTGTTTAATAATGAAGGGTTTACAGGCCCTAAACCCTAAAAGCAGTACATTCCTTCAAGACAACCAAGTATTTGGCTTGGGTGAAATGTATGGTTGTGATCAAGAAGATCTTACTCATGAGCTTCACCAGGCTAGGAGAATTTTGAAAAGGAAGGCTGAGAGTGGGGCAAGAGAGTTGGCAAGCATTCTAGACTTGACTGTGTTTTTAGAACCGTACCAAGAGGTGTTTCATGAGCTCTTCAGGCTGTGCAAAATAGCTGTAGCCCTTCCAGTCAGCAGTGCTGCCTGTGAGCGGAGCTTTTCTGCTCTAAAGCTAATTAAAAACCATTTGAGGACAACAATGGTAGATAGCAGGCTAAGCCATTTAGGTGTGCTAAGCATTGAGTCAAGAAGAGCTAAGGCATTGAACATGGATGACTTTATAAAAGTGTTTGCAAGCCAACACAAGAACAGGAGAATTCAACTGTTTTAAATGTATCTGGGCTGGTTTTTTTGTTGGCACTTTACTTTATACTGTGACAGTTTTTTATTTTATTTATTTTATTGGCACTTTACTTTATACTGTGACCGTTCAATATTGTTGGCATTATTACCGTACTTTATTTTAAGTTTGTTGGCACTTACTCTGAGAATGTGCATTTTCTTTTGTATATACAGTACTGTACAAGTTGTTAAAGAATAAAGTATGGAAGTTTTATATTACATTTGTATGGTGTCACTCTGTTGAGATTGGTAGGTCTGTGTATCTTTTAAATTAAACTTTAAACACAGGAATGTAAGACACTATAAAGTAATTAAAGTAGATATGGATAGTAGAGACAAAAATGGTAAATTAATGCTATTCCGTGCCCCCCGCCCCGATGTGCACTCGTACTTCATGCCACCCCTACATAAGTCAGTTCCCCACTTGGGCCACCCCAGTCAAAAAGGTCTGGACACGCCACTGCTGTGTGTTAGCTGAGTCCTACTCTCTGTGTGTTAGCTGAGCTCTACTCTCTCTGTGTGTTAGCTGAGCTCTACTCTCTGTGTGTTAGCTGAGCTCTACTCTCTGTGTGTTAGCTGAGCTCTACTCTGTGTGTGTGTTAGCTGAGCTCTACTCTCTGTGTGTTAGCTGAGCTCTACTCTCTGTGTGTTAGCTGAGCTCTACTCTCTGTGTGTTAGCTGAGCTCTACTCTCTGTGTGTTAGCTGAGCCTACTCTCTGTGTGTTAGCTGAGCTCTACTCTCTGTGTGTTAGCTGAGCTCTACTCTCTCTGTGTGTTAGCTGAGCTCTACTCTGTGTGTGTTAGCTGAGCTCTACTCTCTCTGTGTGTTAGCTGAGCTCTACTCTGTGTGTGTTAGCTGAGCTCTACTCTCTGTGTGTTAGCTGAGCTCTACTCTGTGTGTTAGCTGAGCTCTACTCTGTGTGTTAGCTGAGCTCTACTCTGTGTGTGTTAGCTGAGCTCTACTCTCTGTGTGTTAGCTGAGCTCTACTCTGTGTGTTAGCTGAGCTCTACTCTCTGTGTGTTAGCTGAGCTCTACTCTCTGTGTGTTAGCTGAGCTCTACTCTCTCTGTGTGTTAGCTGAGCTCTACTCTCTGTGTGTGTTAGCTGAGCCCTACTCTCTGTGTGTTAGCTGAGCCCTACTCTGTGTGTGTTAGCTGAGCCCTACTCTCTGTGTGTGTGTGTCAGGGATTCCGTTAACCGGCAATTACCGGTTTTTGTCCGGGAAAATCTGTTGAAGTCCGACATTTAAATCTCTCCGGTGATAATAATTCCCTTTTATGTGTAGGCTATAGGCCTCTGCCATGAACAAAACAGACACAATGTAGCCTGCTTAGCGAGCGAGAGGGCAGTCTACCATAAAGTGCATAGCCTAACCATAATGTTATAAATCTAGATGCATTGTGGTATTTCTTTATATAGCCCAGCCTGCCTATCAATTGTTTCTCAATAAACAGTTATGTCCTCCTCTGAGTCCGAATAAGTAGGCTATGATTTGACCGGCAGCTCTAAATGCCTTCCCAATCAATTAGACGTGGTTGTAAAAATGACGTTTTATTGATGAAAAGGGTAAAACTGAAAAACATGGAAAGAGAAACTAGAAAACTCACATTACTGTCGTTAGTCCCAAACAAACAGACTTGCGTAATGTGGAGTCATTGATTGATCGATGCAGTCCATTCAAATAGGCATCAAAAGATAGGCCTATTTAAAATGACCAATTACATCCTCAAATCCAATTCATACCATAAACATCTTAGCCTACTGTACATCCGTAATTCAAAGTAGCGAAGGTGACAAAATAAAGTGACAGGCTGTCCAGTGGTGCTTGTGCAGTTCTGGACATCTATAGAGCATGTGAATCATGAAAGCCTATAGCTTATAGATAACAAAAAGCTATCGCACACCAAGGTACTCTTGTGAGGTACCGATCACTGGAAGAACTGATCATAAGAAAGAAGAAAAAGTGTTGCACACTCTGGCTTCATATGCAGTTATTTGATTTTTACGTTTCTGCCCGTTGGTCTGATAGATTGAAGAAGGCCAACAGGCTGAAACGTCAAAATAAATTATATAATATAATGATGAGAGATCAGAAATCAGACAGTGAATAGCTTGCCATGGGAATGTTCCCCTGTGCCAGCGCTCTCAAAGTCTGAAAGTATCCTCAAAATCACGCTGACTCATACAGCGGGAGCACACAAGGTCAGTTCCGAGGACAACTTGTTCGTTTTCTGAGAGAAGCGGGAAGCAGGAATGAACTGATTTCTCTACATTTCAAACCAGGCCAGGTCAAGCCTGGCTTATGTGCGTGGCTGGCTTGTTTCTGTTCAGGACTGGTAGGAGGGAAGCTAGTCATGCCACTGAAATAGCTGTGAATTGAAATGACATGAAAATGTCTGATAAATTAAGATAGGTCTTGTTACCAGGACACATCAGTTCCAATGCTTCCAATGCTAATCCTGCACAATGTGGGATAGCCAGTTAGCTCATGAGCTCACAACAACTAGCAGCAGCTTCCATAACATTAATGGTAGCGGTCAGTGGCTAAAGTAGTTACACTAATGATTCCTATAACGTTAGCTATTTTGCTGTAATTGGTTCAACTTCTGTTTCTGGACAAAATGATGATGATGATGATAGCTAAATGTTTACAGGACATGGTAAAGCATGATGTTTTGTTTACAAGTTTAACCATTCCATTCCTTTCACCTCATTGAGGAGGGCTCTGCTGGTGGGCAACAAGCAGCTTCCCAGGAGGATGAACCTGCTAAGATGGTGGAGGAGGAAGCAGGAGATGAATAGTAGGTGATTCATATGAAATGAAAGTCTTTTATTGCTATTCAGCTGCTGAGACATTGGCAGATGTGAAATGAGAGGTGACCTTTGGAAACATACATGCAGAAGGGGCAGCGAGCTGAAGTCTTTCTCCTTAAACTAATTTCTACTTGTTTGTTTTTATTTTTAGGATAATGGAGTCCCTGTGTGGTTTAGGATTAATGATCAGTTATGACACATTAGAGAATGTCTACTCACTTTGCAAGACAGAGGAATGACACTCACAAAAGCAGACAAGCTCATGAGAAGAACCATTCGATTTCTGTCTTCAATGATAGCTACTCCAGGTGATAACAAGCAGGATGCCCTTAAAGCTGCAGAGAGACTGGAGTTTTGTGGCAACTCCTTAACTCCTTAACAACCAGTGTGAGGATAAGGCAGATAGATTCAACAGTCACTCATTGGGAACCTGGAGGACAGATTGTTTAGCACTGGCTCAAGCAGACCTCCAGGTGTATCAGCTGAGAACATGGCTCAGTATACAGACTTGCTTGATAAATTTAAGGCTTAATCCAGAAAACTGGCTTGTGCCCTTAGATGAGCGTTAAGGGGAGCTTTGCATCAAACAACTGGCACAGCAGTTCAGGCTTGGCCCAAGGAGAGTGATCTAGGGCTTCAGGGACTATGAAGAACACTCCAGCATAATACCTGACCCCTGACCCCACTCATTAATATTCTCAGCCTCATACCAGTGAGCAGTGCAGAATGTGAATGAGGATTCAGTTTAATGGATATAATAATCAGTCCACTGAGGTGTAGTCTGCTGATAAAGACTATCGTTGTTAATGTTTGTTAACCCGAATGGCCCTCCTTGGTCAAAGTGGAACCCAAATGAATATGGTCAAGTCTTGGCTGGTAAAGCAGACAGGCAGACAGGAAGTGACACGGTCACGCCCCTGCAAGCCAGCAACTCAGCTGGACAAAGAAGCACTCTGGGCAGTGTTGTGAATATTCTGCTTATTGTAAGACTTCAAGGAAATACAATGTGTCCTTGTTGGTCTCTGATTTAGCAAAAGGCTAAAAATTCAAAAATGTTTTCCATGTGTTACTAATGTAGCCTAATTGCAAAGGAAATCTAAATGTGTGGATGTAAACAGTACAATCATTTTACTCTGTTCACTGAAATCAAGAGTGAAAAGAATATTGAAACAGTGCATGAAAAGAAAAGTGTATAATATGTCTGTGCATGTAATAAGAGATGTTGAGATAAGAGATGCATTGAAAGCAATAGTGTTGCACCAAATTGTAAATTATAGTGTTGAGACATGATTGATTAACCAGCCTAGATATTTTTCTGATGGTAAAGGTTTCATGGAACCCTGTGTGTTAATTTGTGGATCTGCCCATTGATTTGGATCCGCTACAAAATGTAATGGGTTTAATGAGTTGGGCCATGCTACACCCCTGCACAGAGTTTCGGCTTTGATCGGTCTAGCGGTTTTTGCAAAATCCTGCTAGCAAAAAAAAAAAATAGACTGCACTCGGGCGAGGTGCCAACTTGAGCCTTAGAGCGGAAGTGACCACCCACTTTTTGTTTTTGCTTCCATTCAGAAAGTGAATTTCTGCTACTTTGACTTCACTGACGTTTCTGAAAATCACACAAAAGTGCAAACTTCTGATCTGCAGTCAAAAAACGATTTTTCCAAAATGTTCGCGAGGAGCTCAACATGAAAGCATGCAATGGAGAGAGGTAGTTGTTTCTGCCCTCTGCTGGCCGGAAGTATGAATAACTCCTATACACTTTAATAAGGAAAGAGAAAAATGATTTGTGGATCCACCCTGTAATTCCGCTCCATAATCTAATCAGGTCCAGGGTACTTTGGGCGGAATATATGTACCAAGTATGAACATCATAGGGTTATTTGTTTTCGAGCTATGGTGCGAACAGCATGCCCATCCAGCCACATACATTCCCACCCACATACTCACCTACCATAGACGGCCTTTGCTATGTTTTACCCGTTTCAACTGAAACGGGCCCCTCCCTCGCTAGGGCCCCCGACTATAATTCGAGTCACCCCTTTCCTCTCACTAAGAACATGACTGACGGTGTCAAAAATATGAACTAGTAAATTGGGGTTAAATAATCCTACCAGGCCAAAAGTTAATTTGTCGGAATTTCAGAAATATTCAGACTACAGTCTAAATTGAGTAGAATTTAATCTATAAACTTTTTTTATGGCCTGGCGACTTGCAAAGTCAAATAAACACATTTCAAACATCAAAAACATCTTGTGTGATCTGAATTATAGTTCAAATAATTAGTTTGAACTAAATGAGTACAGTGGAATCCGCTTATAGTGATCATGGTTATAGTGATCATCCGCTTATAGTGATCATAGTTATAGTGATCATCCGCTTATAGTGATCATGGTTATAGTGATCATCCACTTATAGTGATCAAAAAGACAGAATCATTCCTATACAAATGCAGTTTAAATAAACCGCCAATAGTAATCATGTAATCTGCTTACAGTGTTCATTTTGGGTCTTTGGGTCTGAAAGCACCCGTCTGCTTTCAGCTAGCTACCTGGCTTGTCCTAGCTGGCTTGTCCTACCTGTCTTGTCCTAGCTGGCTTGTCCTACCTGGCTTGTCCTAGCTGGCTTGTCCTAGCTGCGTACACTGTGCAGTGCAGCTATGTCGGGAAAAAGAAAAGCGCTTTCTCTCAGTGAAGAACAGAGTCTCCTCGAACGATATGACCAAAAACTAGTCAGCGAGATGCTGCAGAGAAGCTTGCTGTTCCCCAGGCTACCTGATGTAGTCTCCTCAAGCAGCGAGAATCTTTATGGAGTGGTTGAAGGAGTGGGATCGCTAATTGAGCCAAGAGAGGAAGAAGATTCTGCTGCTTGTTGACAACTGTACGGCCCATGATATGAAGAACACCACACTGAGAAACATCCGAGTTGAGTTCCTGCCGAAGAACACAACTTCAATTCTCCAGCCATGTGACCAGGGATAATCAGAACAGATAAAGCTTACTTTCACAAGGAGATGGCACGCACTGTATTGCATCGGATTGTATTTCTTTTTGTGTGGACCGACCGACTGAATGAGCTGGAGACAGGTGAGGCACAGTCTTTTTCAACAAAAAACAATTCGGCGATCTAGCGGTCAGGGACATTGAACAAATGTTGCGATAGGGACATCAATGTATTTGACTCGACCCACAGAATCCAACAAGCCCAAACATGACATGTTTTGAGTTGAATTCGGTTATAATAATCGCTTATAGGGATCAATTTGACCTGGCCGGACGTGATCACGATAAGCGGATTCCACTGCAAAAACAAAGCATGCCTTAATTAAAATAATCACACTGTTATGAATATGGGTTAATGGTCATTGAATATGGGTCTTTTATTTTATACATTTTTATCTTCTTATAATTGCCCCCAGATGGTTAAGGCCGGCTCTGCCACCCACACACAGACAGCACAGTGGTGTGTGTTCGTTTATTATTTATTACTTGTGCCGCGAGGCACACAAGTAATAAATAATAAACGAACACACACCACAAAAAAACATTACGGTACCTCTCACCCTGCGCTGTCGCTGGGGCGGAGGGAAAAAGAACGGTGCAATGCAATAGGACAGCGCTATACTATACAATAAAAGTTAAAGTATAGTGTGTGTAAGGTTTAGGTGTGTGAAAAGTGCAAATGTGCATTATTTGCATGTTAGTGTGTGTGCAGGGTCTGAGTCTGAGTTTGTCTGTCTCACAGGCAGGCAAGCAACAGTGTACATTATTCTAGAGGCTGGTTCCCTGGTGGAAAAAGCTGTCCCAGAGCCTGCAGGTCCAGGCCTTGTTGCTGCGGTACCGTTTTCCAGACATCAGCAGCAGAACAACGCCATGATTGGGGTGGTGGGGTCTTTGATGACCCTGCGGGCTTTACTGGCACTCCAACCATTGTATAGCTTCTAAATGGAGGGAAGCTCACACCCACTGAAGCGCTGGGCCGTCCGCACGACCCTCTACTGCGCTTTGAAACGCTGCAAGAAACGTGTAGAGCCGACGAAGAGGAACATTTTAGTGACATAGTTGCCAAAAAGGGTGAACCGGAAATGTCAACTACACCAAACGTTTTTCACAGAAATGTGTTCTATATAGTTGGAAAAGCCAAATTAGCTTGGTTGCTACTTGTGCAACTTCTCTGTATTTCTCACAATTCAAGATGGCGGCGGCGGCCATTGTTGAAATTGGCCAATTTTCAACTTTTGATCTTGATGACCTAGACCAGGGGTGGGGAACCTTTTTCCTGTCAAGGGCCATTTCGATTTTTAGAACATCCTTTGAGGGCCATACAAAATTATTGAACACATATATTGGACTCACCTAATGTGATGGCTGGAACTGTTTCTCTTTGGCGAGGTGTTAGGTGTCAGATGGTAGTGATGACGATGACGATGCGACTCGCAGCTGGTTTTGCAGGTTTGGGTCAGTCAGTCTTGAGCAGAACCGAGTCTTTGCAAGAGTCAGTTTTGAAAAGAACTGCTCACAGCGGTAGGTCGTCCCAAACAGCGATGCTGATCAGTGCATGTCTCCTCAGAATGGGAAAATCCTCAGCACGTATACATACAGTTCGTAGAACTCGAGCAGAGGGAGGTTGTTGTACTTAGCTTTGAGCTCGTCATTGCTTTGCAGCTCAATGATTTCGTGTTGTAGGTTGTCAGGCACATCAGCTGGTTCCACATTAAACAGCGTGGCAAATATGTTCAGTTCCCTTTGTTTACTTTTCACGTCCTGGAACCTCTCTCCAAATGCCTGGAGGGGTGTTGCACACTCAGCAGCATATTCAGATGTCACAGCGGGCTTGTGTTCTCGCAGAGCGGGGACGTGGACAGTGTTTCCCCTATCCAGTTGCACTTGCCACAGCTTTAGTTTAGCTTCAAAGGATTTCACATTTGATTGCAGAGAACTGAGAAGCTGGTTGGGACCTTGGAGCTTGACGTTCATCTCTGACAGATACTTGGTAATGTCCACCATGAAGCCCAAATCACACAGCCACTTGCTATCACTGAGTTCCATGACTGGTTTCCCCTTCATCTCCATGAACTGTTTCACTTCTTCTCTTAGTGAGTAAAACCGTATGAGCATATTTCCACGACTCAGCCACCACACCTCACAGTGGTAAACCAGATCTCCGTACTCTGACTCTAGTTCACTCAGTTGCTCCTTGAACTGGCGGCTGTTCAACCCTCTGCTTTTGATGACGTTTATGGTGGAAACAACAGTTGTCATCACATTATTGAGCTTCAGGGACTGTGCACACAGATTCTTTTGGTGTATGATACAGTGGCATACAACTCTCTTGGATCGAGGCTGAGATGGCTCATTTCTTTTTTGACCAATGCAGTC
The DNA here is from genome assembly GCF_949987555.1 of Borostomias antarcticus. Classification (NCBI taxonomy): domain Eukaryota; kingdom Metazoa; phylum Chordata; class Actinopteri; order Stomiiformes; family Stomiidae; genus Borostomias; species Borostomias antarcticus. The sequence goes on from NC_140262.1 coordinate 268,696, forward strand.
AATCCCTTTTGCGCACCAACCATGGCTGGGGCTCCATCCGTGACCAGGCCACTTACACTATCAAAATGCAGTTTGAATTTGTTCGTAGACAAAACAACTTGCTCAAACAAATCCTCCCCTTTGGTGGTGCCATGCATGGCTTGCAAAGACAGCAACTCCTCCCTCGTATCAAACTCAGCTGTAATCCTCCGCACAAAAATGGCTAGTTGTGCGGTGTTTGTGATGTCCGTTGTCTCATCGCCGGCCAGTGAGAAAAACTGGAAATCTCTTGTGGTGTCCTTCAGTGTTTTCTCAATATCTTGTGCCATGTCAGTAATCCGATCTGAGACAGTTCTTCCAGACAAAATGACACTTTGGAACAATTTGACAAGGCACTCCTTCACAAATCCTCCTTCTGAATGCGGCCTTAGCTTCTTAGCGATTAGCTCACTCACCAGAAAACTAGCATGCATAATGTTGTCTCGGTCAGATTGTGGTTTTATGAAGACTGCTTCTTGAGCACCCAAATTTCGCCAAAGAGGATTGACTTGATCCAAGTGCATTTGTCCTTTCAACTCGTCCAGTTCCTGACAAACTAGGCACACTGGCTTGCCTTTTACTTTCATGTTGCTATGTTCACTGACCCTGAACGTGACCGTTTTATCTCAGAGGGAAATATAATCGCTGTCTGGAGAATTTTTTGGGGTGGTATTTCTGAGGTTGCTTTTGTTTATTTTTATGAATTGCCTCACGGGCTGGATCAAATAGTCTCACAGGCCGGACACGGCCCGGAGGCCGGAGGTTCCCCACCCCTGACCTAGACGGTCATGTAATACCTCTTTTTAGGAGTTTACAATGGTGGGAAGTCCATTTTTGAGATATGGGGTCAAAGTCAAGGTCAAAATGAAGGTCAAAGGTCAAATGAACATCATAGGGTTCTGAGATGAACGTACAGTAATTAGTAACCCAGGAACATGTCAAGGCATTTAAAGATGACTTGAACGATATTTGTAGCTCTTTTTGTAGCATGTTCTATATTTGCAAACAATGATCTAGTGTGGACCTCAGATCCCTACTAGTGCTCATATGGGCAGATGAGTTATTAGCATTTAGCAAGGCGGGTATGGGTGAACAAACAGCTTACACACACACACACACACACACACACACACACACACACACACACGCTCAGACACACACACACACACACACACACACACGCTCAGACACACACACACACACACACACACACACATATATGTATAATCCACCCACCTACCAACACACGTCACTGTCCCCCCACAGGGACACATACAGTACAGTATACAGTACACATACCCACCAGCCTACTCACTCACTCACTCACTCACTCACTCACTCTCTCTCTCTCTCTCTCTCTCTCTCTCTTTCTCTCTCTCTCTCTCTCTCTCTCTCTCTCTCCCCCTATACTGACGTGCGTGCTGGAAGCCGGTCCTCATGCGTTTGTAGAGCCTGCTCCTCCACTCCCAGGCTCGGAGGGTCTTGTCCTTGCCACAGGCGTCCAGGCTCAGGCTCTCTCTCTGGGCCTGGCTTCCCAGTTCTCCAGCCCTCCTCTCTGCCTCCACCACGAGCCTGCTCAGGTGGGCCTCACGGCTCTCCACACTCACGACTACACACACGCACACACACACACACACACACACACGCACGCACGCACACACACACGCACACACACACACACACACACACACACACACACACACGAGATGAGATTAGAAAGGCTAGATAAAAGCACAGTACATCTTAGTATGAGTTACCAATGTACAGTCTATCACACACAGTCAATGTAACCACTACCAGAAACACACAAGGACCATTATTTTCCTCACATGTCACATCCGTCACACGTTCCTGCAGATTCATGCTCTACAACATCAGGAGGATTCGCCCTTTCCTCACTAATGAAACGGCGCAGGTACTCATCCAGGCCCTGGTCATCTCCCGCCTGGACTACTGCAACTCCCTCCTCGCGGGGGCACCGGCGTCAGCCATTAAACCTCTGGAACTTGTCCAGAAAGCTGCTGCTCGCCTGGTGTTCAACCACCCCAAGTTCTCCCACACAACTTCCCTTCTCCGTTCCCTACACTGGCTCCCTGTAGCGGCTCGCATCCAGTTTAAAACTCTGGCGCTAACCTACAGGGCAATGAAAGGAACAGCCCCCTCCTACCTCCAGGCCATGGTCAAACCCTACATCCCCTCCCGACCACTACGCTCTGCTACCTCAGGGCGACTGGTTGCCCCGTCACTCCGAGGCTCCTGCGGTCGATCGACACGGTCACGGCTCTTCTCTGTCCTGGCCCCGCAGTGGTGGAATGAGCTGCCCACTGATGTCAGGACAGCAGAGTCGCTGCCCATCTTTCGTCGCAGGCTCAAAACTCATCTCTTCAAGAAGTACTACAACAATCCTCCCACCTAAGCACTTATTATATTATATTGCACTGTACTTTAGATTGTGATTCTTGCACTTTGCTTCAGCACTAGATTATGCTCTTAGTCACTTGTTTGTTTTAGAAAGAAGATGCACTTGTGAGTTCTGGCAAGTAGTAGTACATTGGCTCTTCCTACGTTAAATGCAATTATTGTTAGTCGCTTTGGATAAAAGCGTCTGCTAAATGACTGTAATGTAATGTAAATGTAATGACCACTTTGGAGATACAGTATGTTTGAATGGTTACATGTGCTGCCCTCGGGATATAATGTATAATATGTTTTTTTACTTTAAACTCATAATAATAATCAATCAATGAACACAGTGAGCTAATGACAGAGAGAACCCAGCAGAACATAAGAGAACACAGTGGAGAACCTAGAGGAGAACATTCTGTAGAGGAGAACATACAGGCCAGAGGTATTAGAACACGGACACAGGGGCGAGGGGACGGAGCACATTGCAATGCAGGACACAGGTTGTCGTGGGCAACGCAACAGATGCTGCCCATGGTCTTGAAAGATGAGAGGAGAGGGGAAGAGAGGAGAAGAGAGGAGACGCATGCAGAAAAGAGGAGAGGAGGGGGAGGGGTTCTGAGAGGGGAGGAACACACACAGGACTGTGTACGTCTCTAGTCTGGCCTCCCAGATAGACCATGGTACAAGCCTGCCAACCCACCGGCACCCCTCCCCCCCACCCCCCCGGCCAGGGGCTGCATGTTCTATCTCTCTCTGGGAGCTGTGGTCACCGACCATGACAGCAACATAAACACACACAAACACCAGGGCAGAAGAAGCCCCTCTTTCACAGCATAACACCAGGGGAGGGAAGGAGGGAGAGAGAGCGAGGGAGAAAGGAGAAAGAGAGAGCTAACTGGGCAACTGAGCTGGCAAAGGCAAACTAGTAGTAGTTGGTGGTGGTTAACTGTAGTGGCTAGCTGGGGTTGTTAGCTGTGGTGGCTAGCTGTGGTGGTTAGCTGTGGTTGTTAGCTGTGGTGGCTAGCTGGGGTTGTTAACTGTGGTTGTTAGCTGTTGTGGTTAACTGTGGTGGTTAACTGTGGTGGTTAACTGTGGTGGTTAACTGTGGTGGTTATCTGTGGTTGTTAGCTGTGGTTGTTAGCTGTTGTGGTTAACTGTGGTGGTTAACTGTGGTGGTTAACTGTGGTGGTTAACTGTGGTGGTTATCTGTGGTTGTTAGCTGTGGTGGTTATCTGTGAGTTGTTAGCTGTGGTTGTTAGCTGTGGTGGTTAACTCTGGTGGTTAACTGTGGTTGTTAGCTGTGGTGGTTAACTCTGGTGGTTAACTGTGGTTGTTAGCTGTGGTGGTTAACTGTGGTGGTTAACTGTGGTGGTTAACTGTGGGTCTGCAAAATGAACACAAGGCCTCCTGACTGAGGGACCGACACACACAGTCTTCCATTGTCTGTCTGGCCGCTGGGGAGGTTCTAAATACCCACCCCCCTCCACCAGCCCCCCTGGGACCCCAGGAGCGCTCGTAAATTACCCCCACCCCCACCCGCCCCCTCTCCCACCTCTACTGTAGGAGCCGGGCTGTCAGGACCCTGCCTGACTGATTTACTCGCCAGTTGAGGGATGACATCAACATAAAGCATAACGCCCTGGAGGAGAAACACAGCACCGTTGACCCTGTGTTTGTTTAGAAGGAGGAGACGTACTAGTGGGGAGGAGAGGTGAGATGAGGAGAGTGGAGGAGAGGTGGAGGAGCAGAGGAGTGGAGAGGATGAGGAGTAGAGAAGAGAGGAGGAGAGGAAGAGGCAAAGAAGTCTCCAGTGTTTTTGCAGCTCTCCGCTGCCCTGGAGGATTATAAATCACTTAGCGCTAATTGCCTGGCGTTACATGCATCATTGGAAAAGTTAAACCATTAAACGACAAACCTTTTTTCTATGGGGACGAGGGAGGGTGTGGAGGAGGGAGGGGGTGTCTGGAGGGGCGTGGGGGTCTGGGGGTCTGAGTCTAAAGTGGCCAGTGTTTCATGTCAGACAGGACCACGACACACACATACACACACACACACAGAGGGGCTTGTGGGCCAGAGATGTTAGACCAGGTAGGAGGACCCACCTGTCTAGCTCCCACAATGCTCTCTACTGAGTGTGTTCTCATGAATCACCAAACACCATTCAGAGCGTGTGTGTGTGTGTGTGTGAGTGTGTGTGAGTGCGTGT
>NC_140262.1:275825-278325 GCF_949987555.1 Borostomias antarcticus
GGAGAGGGATGGAGGGGTGGAGACAGGGGGAGAGGGATGGAGGGGTGCAGGGGAGGAGACAAGGGGAGAGGGATGGAGGGGTGCAGGGGAGGAGACAGGGGGAGAGGGATGGAGGGGAGGAGACAGGGGGAGAGGGGTGGAGGGGAGGAGACAGGGGGAGAGGGATGGAGGGGAGGAGACAGGGGGAGAGGGATGGAGGGGAGGAGACAGGGGGAGAGGGATGGAGGGGAGGAGACAGGGGGAGAGGGATGGAGGGGAGGAGACAGGGGGAGAGGGATGGAGGGGAGGAGACAGGGGGAGAGGGATGGAGGGGTGCAGGGGAGGAGACAGGGGGAGAGGGATGGGAGGGTAGGGGTGGAGATGGGGAGGGCAGGGGAAAAGAGGTTGAGAGGGAGAGGGGGGGGGGGGGGAGGGAAGAGGAGAGATGAGGTGAAAGTAAAGATGGGGATTGAAATGGAGAGGGGATGCCGGGAGGAGAGACAGGTGCAGGGGGAGAGAAGAGGAGAGGGTGGGGAGGTGGGGGGGGGGGGGGGGGAAGAGGAGAGGGTGGGGAGGTGGGGGGGGGGGGGAGAAGAGGAGAGGGTGGGGAGGTGGGGGGGGGGAAGAGAGGTTACACTGACTCGATTAACAATAACCTTTACCAGGGCGGAACACCATGAAAGTATGATATTGGCCAGGGGTTCGGTTCCAGGAACAAGTGAGCGTGTATGTAATGACTTTACAGCCCTGCAGCCTCGTTTCCTAGAAACACACACACCCACACACCGCCACCGCTAGCCTGCAGCTCGCTAATTCCTGGCCCCCATCAGACCGACAAATTCAATCTGTCACTCCACGTGAAGGGAAATCCACACGGGGGACGAACTGGAAAGTATGAAATATGAAAGGACATTAAGAGGTTATTTTCAGCGCTGAACCATCAACCATACTGAGAAAATGCCGTTCGGTTGAGGCCTGATGAGATAGAAGACTGTTTAACGGGAGGATGGGACATCTTCGCTGGCACCAAAGTGCTGATTGACTGCGTGGCGGCGGCATGTGAAGTGCTTTTTTCCTGGTTTGACGCATCTGGAGCAGTGTGGTGCGGAGACACTGTAATCAGCGCCCCCTTTCATCTGGCCTCTATTATCAGAACCTTCCGGAGGTCACTTGTAGAACGCTAGTCTCCGGGCGCAGACAGACGCTAGAACCACCATCTCTCTCAAAGGGATGTTCCGTCACGGAACTGCAAACAACCAACAACAAAATTCATTCATTGACAAATTCATATTTTCTGCAAGCAATTTATTAATAAACTAGAAAAGACCTACACCTATGAATGCATTTGGTGGCTCTGTGGGCGGCCATGTTTGGGCGGCTCTCTGGCGCCCTCCTTGGGTTGCAGTCGACGGGGGGGAGGGGCTATTCGGTGCACTCTGGGTTCTCTCCTCGCACCCCCAATCCAAGCCCGGTGTCTCTACCGCCCTGCACGGGGAGCTGGCTTCGCTCCAAGTTTTGTTTTAATTTGTGGATCAGTGATTCAGAACCGCTCCCAAATGTCATAGGTTCAAAGTTGGCCCATGCCACACCCCTCCGCCGAGTTTCATAAAAAACGGTTTGCTAGTTTTGGCATAATCCTGCTAAAGAACGAACCTAACAACGAACACACACCACCGAACACATTACCTCTCGCCCTGCGTTGTGGCGGAGGTAATTAGAATTTAGAAATGACTGATAGGGGTCGGTGTGGCGTACCGGTCTAAAGCGTCATCCATTGTGTTGATTCACCGGACACCAGGGTGTGCGCCCTCGGGTACAGGGAGCGAATGGGAAAAGTCTGGATTTTTTTAAAATATATTTTTTTAAAGATTGACAAATGAGATTTTGGCTGATGATCACGGACTATCAGCTCTGCTTGGCTCCGTTTGCGTTGCCATGGTTGGTTGGTTGGTTGATGGTTCATCACGTTCTCTGTGCCTGTGCTCCAATGTTCTCCACATGTCACGACGACAGACAGCAGGGACATGGAGAGAGGCATGAGGCACTGCAGTGCATGTGTGTGTTTGAGTGTGTGTTTGAGTGTGTGTTTGAGTGTGTGTTTGAGTGTGTGTCTGTGAATATGTGTGTCTCTGTGTCTTGTCACTTATACCTCAACTGAGGATTTAGTCATTCATATGAGCTCTCGTGGGAGGAAGGGGAAGAAGAAAGAGACGGAGAGAGAGAGAGAGAGAGAGACAGAGAGAGAGAGAGAGTGTGTATGAGAGAGAGAGAGTGTGTGTGTGTGACAGAGAGAGATAGAGTGTGACAGAGAGGGGGAGAGGGAGAGTGTGTGTTTGAGAGAGAGGGAGAGAGTGTGTGTGTATGAGAGAGAGTGTGTGTGTGTGTGTGTGACAGAGAGAGATAGAGAGTGTGACAGAGAGGGGGAGAGGGAGAGTGTGTGTTTGAGAGAGTGTGTGTGTGTGTGTGTGACAGAGAGAGATAGAGAGTGTGACAGAGAGGGGGAAGAGGGAATGTGTCAGAG
>NC_140262.1:283325-300825 GCF_949987555.1 Borostomias antarcticus
TTTCCGGACAAATTAATCCCCCTTCAGAGCGTGTGGTTCTAAAGAAGCACACCGGAGATAACACCAGAAAAACACCGCTGCCAACCGCCACTGTAGACAAACCTCCGTTGATTGGCTAGAAATCGTCCATGTGGTTAAGCGGGCGGGGTCCTCGGAGGGACTCGGGCGTCCTGCAGGGCGTTATTGTTGTTGTCATCATTGTGAGTGATCAGTGTCTGTAATTTTCCACAGAGCGCTGGAGGGTTGGATATGAGGCTCAAAGCCTGGGGTCTCTGTCTTGTGTGTCAGAATAATGGAGTCCTCACCTAGCCGGAAAGGAAAGTGAGCCGTACGCACATTTTGTGTGTGTGTGTGTGTGTGTGTGTGAGTGTGTGTGTGTGTGCATGCTTTAACAGGCATTATGTGCTGTGTTCTAGTATGTTCCAGTAATTTAGCTCACCAGGCAGCTAGATTCAGACCACGGGAACTAAAGAATAAGAACAATGCTGATTGGTTAGGTCCTGTGGGCGTGGCCAGCAGCCTCCGCCCTGCCAGCTCTCTGGCTCAAGAATGCCTCAGATGTCCCTGTTTCCATGGTTCCCATTGAGAAGTAACAGGTGAGAGAAAATGGGGGGGGGGGAGGGGGTGGGAGAAAGGCGCAATATAATGTGAAAGAAATGTGTGTACGTGCGTGTGTGTGTGTGTGTGTGTGTGTGTGTGACTGCTCACCATTCATGCTGTCAATTACCCAAGAGAGGGTGACTGAGAGAAAGTGAGAAAGAGAGAGAATGAGAGGTGGAGAGAGAGAAAGAGCGATGGAGAGAGAGAGAAAGAGGGAATGAGAGATGGAGAGAAAAAGAGAGGGAATGAGAGATGGAGATAATCTTTATTGAGACATCCTTACAAAACACTTAACAGCAAATTGAAAACCACAGTTATCCTCTTAACCCCCCCCCCCCCCCCCGACAGCACACGATCGCAAACAAGCCCATCTGCCCCCCCTGTACAAATAGCCCCCCACAAAAGGTGTGTTCTACCCTAAGGCGATGGAGAGAGAGAGAGATGGAGAGATGGAGGGAGAGAGAGAGAGAGAGAGAGAGAGAGATGGAGGGAGAGGTAGTAGCCAACCACTCAGACATAGGAGAGGTGAAGCAACTACTGTATTACAACTCATCTTTAGGATTCTTGGTTAATAATAATAATTATTATTATTATTATTATTATACATACTGCTGCCTGCTCCTTAGTTATATTCTATTCTCTCTATATCAAACCCTTGAATTTAATTTAATTTGAACATACTGTTCTACTTGCCATTAAACATATGATCTATGTTTGTAATTAATGAATTATTAATGAAATCTTTATCTATGAGTTCATGGAACATTCAGGGTGTGTGATCCTCAGCTTTCAGACTGGAGAGCACACACCAAGAATTCATCTCTAGCGTCAAAGATCAAGATATTATCATATTATTAGAAACATGGTGTCGAGACGACACACACTCACTGTCCCTCAAACTATAGAGAGATATTACCACCATCCCTCAAGCACAAACACGTACTGTACGCCATGGTAGAGATGCAGGTGGGCAGGTGGGGTTATTGTGTGGTATAAAGAGGACCTATCATCCCATTTAAAAATAATGAAAAAAGTAAAAACGCTCATCTGGCTTAAGTTAAACAGAAATACTGCCAGGTGTGATAATGATGTGTATATATGTGCAGCGTACACTCCCCGCCTTGAGTCATCCTATTACCATGAACACCTTTTAGAAAATCTCCATAAAGAGATCCAACATTACCAGCTTTATCCAACATTACCATCTCTGTGGCTCCTTAGGTGTGTCTGTGCTTAATGGCAGGATGAAAGGGGATTCTCTGGGAAGGTTCACATCAAGGGCGTAGGTTTGGTTTCAACATTGGTAGGGACCATATAACAGTGTAGCTGCATACACAATTTTTGCTGGGGACGAGAGGACCTCTTAAATATGCATATACTTATGAAATTGAATAATACTAATACAATGTTCTTAATGTATCACATCCTGCCTGCTGCTGCTGCTGCGTCCCTCCACTCTCTCTTTCTCTCTCGGTTGCTGCTGCGTTTCATATATAAAAATGATTTGATAAAAATTTAGATTTTCATTCGATTTTTACACTGACATTCAACTCATAAATTTATATATCTGTCCATTCAGTTTCCCCTATAATTGTAACAAGAACCCCAGTCAGGCTAAAACAATGTATTTATTTTTAAATCAAAACTTACGACTTTAATACCACTGACGTTTTTTAGCATAAGTTAATGGGAATTTAAAATTAGAAAATTAGCATCACGTCTAGCACAGACGGGTTTGACAAAGCTATAGCTAATAGCCCATCAGCTAGTATGCTGACACTAACGGTCGTTAGTTGTGAGCGCGTGATGTCCCACTCAATTAAACCTCTGGTGGGCAGCTAATGTATAATAATGTAATGGCTGCTGCTATCCTAATGTTACAGGATGATAGAAGCCATCTTAACAGTTCGCTAGCTAGCCAGCTTATATCACCAGTTGATAATTTGCCACAATGGAAAGACAAGTGATGTTAGTTTAGGTAACATTAGCTAATTAGCACCAACCTAGCTGGTTTTCATGTGGCTAATGCCAACATCGTTAGCTACTTAGTTTACCAGTAACTAGCTAACCTAGCTAACGCTAACGTTACTTACAGTTGCGGAGAAAAAGCTCCTGATATCCCTCATCCTCTTCAGAGCTCCTGATATCCCTCATCCTCTTCAGAGGGCCTGATATCCCTCATCCTCTTCAGAGGGGGAGGCGACATGGTGGATGTACCTAAATGGCTGTCAGAATCATAGCTGTCAGCGTCTGTCTGTAAGGCTGTTGGTCTTCAGATCCAGCGAAAATGCAACAATCTATCTCAGCCAAATGAGCCAATCAAAAAAATATAAAAAACATACTGGGATGGCACATTCCCGGTGGAGGAAAGGGGTAGGCTAACGGTCTGTAACTCCGAACAATGCAAACTAACTCACTCAAAATGGTACGGCCAATTCTGTCCTTCCAAACTATGGGAAGGCCATCTAATATAACTGCACTCCAAAGATAATGCGAACAAGGTTGCTTAAAAGTTGGTAGGGACAATTTGGGCCTCCCAAAATGTTGGTAGGGACATGTCCCGACCGTCCATACGCAAACCTACGCCCTTGGTTCACATACTGTATTGTTCAGATCTTGGGACTAATGTAGTCGACTACGCCATCACTGACATGGACCCTACCCTCATTAGTGCATTTACTGTCAGTCCACAGACCCCTCTATCAGATCATTACCTGATACATTTATACATAAAACCATCTGTACTTAAGAAAATAACAGAATCTGAGCCCTGCAAATTATATACAATAGAAAATAAAAATAAATGGACTTCTGATGGTGAGGTTCTCTTTAAAAATGTAACCCGCTTCACCTGAATTCACTGATCTGGTCTAATGACTATACGTTTGCAGAGTACCTCTTCACTGTCAGAGATACAGAGCAGAGACAGATCTTGACCAAATACAGACTGAGTGAGCACAGTCCAGCCAGAGAGAAAGACTGAGTGACCACAGTCCAGCCATAGAGAAAGACTGAGTGACCACAGTCCAGCCAGAGAGAAAGACTGAGTGAGCACAGTCCAGCCATAGAGAAAGACTGAGTGAGCACAGTCCAGCCATAGAGAAAGAACAACACAAGAGGTCCTGGCTACTGTACCAACAGAGGAGAGAGTGTGTGGTCACTGTTGGACAGGTGAGGTAGAGACAGAGGAGAGAGTCTGTGGTCACTGTTGGACAGGTGAGGTAGAGACAGAGGAGAGAGTCTGTGGTCACTGTTGGACAGGTGAGGTAGAGACAGAGGAGAGAGTGTGTGGTCACTGTTGGACAGGTGAGGTAGAGACAGAGGAGAGAGTCTGTGGTCACTGTTGGACAGGTGAGGTAGAGACGGAGGAGAGAGTGTGTGGTCACTGTTGGACAGGTGAGGTAGAGACGGAGGAGAGAGTGTGTGGTCAGTGTTGGACAGGTGAGGTAGAGACAGAGGAGAGAGTGTGTGGTCACTGTTGGACAGGTGAGGTAGAGACAGAGGAGAGAGTCTGTGGTCACTGTTGGACAGGTGAGGTAGAGACAGAGGAGAGAGTCTGTGGTCACTGTTGGACAGGTGAGGTAGAGACAGAGGGGAGAGTGTGTGGTCACTGTTGGACAGGTGAGGTAGAGACAGAGGAGAGAGTCTGTGGTCACTGTTGGACAGGTGAGGTAGAGACAGAGGAGAGAGTCTGTGGTCACTGTTGGACAGGTGAGGTAGAGACAGAGGAGAGAGTCTGTGGTCACTGTTGGACAGGTGAGGTAGAGACAGAGGGGAGAGTCTGTGGTCACTGTTGGACAGGTGAGGTAGAGACAGAGGAGAGAGTGTGTGGTCACTGTTGGACAGGTGAGGTAGAGACAGAGAAGCACCTCCTCCTACACTGTGACAAATTCAGTGAAATCAGGAACATCTACTTTAAAGAGTTCAACTATGTTATTCCAGACTTTAAAGAGCTTAATGATCTCCTAGGTATTTGCCACGAGGGACCGTGAGTGACCTACACACACAGCACATGCACATTCACACACAGCACACACATGTATTCTATCTCACACACACTCACACAGAGCTTCTTGTCTTTGAAATCGAGTTTAACATGTTTTTTTAATTTCTATTATTTATTTTCAAGTTAATTCAAAAGTTCAAAGTTCATTTATGTATTTATTTGATTTTGTATGAATATATTTTTTCTATTGTTCACCTGACATTCATGCCAATAAAGCATATTGAATTGAGACAGAGAAAGAGAGAGGGAGTGAGAGATGGAGAGAGAGAGACTGATAGCCCTCTTCCACCAAAGGAACTCGGTTCTGTCCAGAGAACGGGCCCGTGTTTCGACCAGTTTTGAGCCGAACCGTTGTACGTCAGCCCACGCCCATGATGTCGTCACAGTTCGCACTGAAAAACCTACTATTTTGTGGTGCCGGTTCAGAACCAGCTTTCGGGTTCCTGAACTCATTTCTTTTTGGTCGAAATGCTCGGAACCATTCAAAATTAGGTTCACAAACCGGCACCGAACCGGTTCCCTCTTGGTGGAAAAGGCCTAAGAGAGAGAGAAAGACAGGGAATGTGAGATGAGAGATAGAGAGAAAGACAGAGGGAATAAGAGATGAGAGGGATAGAGAGAGAAAGAGGAAATGAGAGATGGAGAAAGGGGGAGAGAGAGAAAGAGAGAAAGAGAGAGAGAAGAAATGAGATAGAGAGCTATTATTTTTTAAAGTAGCTTTAGTGTAACTAATTATATTTCTATGAATGGTACAGTACAGTAGCTTTAGTGGAGCTACCCTTAGGCAAGACAATAAGATAGTTACTGACGCCTCCCACGTTCTGCACTCTGAGTACCAGCTACTGCCCTCTGGGAGGAGGGCCAGGGTTCTTCGCTGCAGACTTAATACTGTAGATATAAGAATTAATCTCTCCCAGTGTCAGTAAAACTTTGAAATAGCGTCAGCAGTGCCAGGGGAGACAAGGATATTTATTGTCCTAATAGGAGTATCTTAGCTTTGTAATTGTATTGTGTATTGTATTTGAACTGTCTTATGTCTGTATGGATGCACTAGGGCACTTTAGGTACTAATATGTTTGTACTATCTGTATTATATGTGAATGCTAGTCTTTTTACAGCTGCAGCGTGAGTAAAGACACATTTTCCATTTGTGGAATAATAAAGTTGATCTTGAGCTACATTTCTTCCTGTGTTAAATAAACTCAGAGTAATTTCCCTAATTGCTGCAATGGCTAAGTAGCTAACAGCTAACTAACATTACATTAACAGCTACAGTAACAGCTAATTAGTCAACACCAGCTGTAGGTAATCCCAGGCGGATTGATGTGCGTGTGTGTGTGTGTGTGTGTGTGTGTGTGTGTGTGTGTGCGTGTGTGTCTGTGTGTGGAGAGGAGGGGTTGAGCAGCTTAGGTCTGGTGAAGAGCTTTATTTTGACTGGGGGGTGTGAGGTGATGGCAGGCTGACCCTAACTCTGCACGCCATCCCAGGTCTCCCTGAGAGCCGACGGACAGGCCAGTTAATCTCTCACACACATCTCTAGCACCTCAACTCTTCTCACATACACACCCTGCAGACCCCATAATGCCTGCAACTATGTGTGTGTGCGTGGAATGTGTGTGTGTGTGTGTGTGTGTGTGTGTGTGTGTGTGTGTGTCTCTTGAATGAGACTTTCTACAGCAGAACAGGAGTGTTCTAGAATGGGACTTTCTACAGCAGAACAGGAGTGATGAGTGTTCTAGAATGGGACTTTCTACAGCAGAACAGGAGTGTTCTAGAATGGGACTTTCTACAGCAGAACAGGAGTGTTCTAGAATGGGACTTTCTACAGCAGAACAGGAGTGTTCTAGAATGGGACTTTCTACAGCAGAACAGGAGTGTTCTAGAATGGGACTTTCCACAGCAGAACAGGAGTGTTCTAGAATGGGTGTTCTAGAATGGGACTTTCTACAGCAGAACAGGAGTGTTCTAGAATGGGACTTTCTACAGCAGAACAGGAGTGATGAGTGTTCTAGAATGGGACTTTCTACAGCAGAACAGGAGTGTTCTAGAATGGGTGTTCTAGAATGGGACTTTCTACAGCAGAACAGGAGTGTTCTAGAATGGGACTTTCTACAGCAGAACAGGAGTGATGAGTGTTCTAGAATGGGACTTTCTACAGCAGAACAGGAGTGTTCTAGAATGGGACTTTCTACAGCAGAACAGGAGTGTTCTAGAATGGGACTTTCTACAGCAGAACAGGAGTGTTCTAGAAGGGGACTTTCCATAACAGAACAGCGTCATTCTAGAACATGACTTTCTACAGCAGAATACGAGTGTTCTAGAATGGGACTTTCCATAGCAGAACAGGAGTGTTCTAGAATGGGACTTTCTACAGCAGAACAGGAGTGTTCTAGAACATGACTTTCTACAGCAGAACAGGAGTGTTCTAGAACATGACTTTCTACAGCAGAATACGAGTGTTCTAGAATGGGACTTTCTACAGCAGAACAGGAGTGTTCTAGAATGGGACTTTCTACAGCAGAACAGGAGTGATGAGTGTTCTAGAATGGGACTTTCTACAGCAGAACAGGAGTGTTCTAGAATGGGACTTTCTACAGCAGAACAGGAGTGTTCTAGAATGGGACTTTCTACAGCAGAACAGGAGTGTTCTAGAAGGGGACTTTCCATAACAGAACAGCGTCATTCTAGAACATGACTTTCTACAGCAGAATAGGAGCGCTCCAGAACTACTGTATCTACAGTGGAGCATCAGTCTGCACAGAATCTTGCAGGTGACAGCAAAGTGTCTGTTCTGTCACCTCCAGCAGCTCAAAGACTGACAGTTTAATCCAGTATTTTCTCATCCCAACCATAGAAATGTTGGACATTCCAGTCAAAGGTGCGCTCACCTTAGTCCAGGCCAGGAGGAAGCGTGGGAAACGAGCTGGAGCGCTTGTCCGGCTTCAGAAGCGCGGTTCACGCACCCCTCTACCAGATATCATATTATCCACCCTGCGCTCTCTATGCAATAAAATGGACGAACTACAGCTACTACAGTAGTAGTGAAAAACAAAGACTTCTCATCATCCTCGATCCTGGCAGACATGGAGACATGGCTAGGTGACCATATCCCAAACGCTGCAGTAAAGCTGGATGGTTTTCAGTTGTTCAGAGTGGACCGTGTTTTCTCCGGTGAGCGCCGTGGTGGGAGTGTTTTCATGCATGACTCATGGCGCAAGTACATTACTGTGATCCAGCGGTAACGGTTTCAAGAGGCCAAGTACAGGGGGGCGGCACGTAGCTCAGGAGGTAGAGCGGCCACCTGGAGATCCAAGAGCAGCGGGGAGCAGACCGTAGGCAGGGGACGCGCCACGGGGACCGACCAAGTACTGACGTCCATCCCTGACGAAGACGGACAGGAGCACTTGGTCGGTCCCTGTGGCGCGTCCCCTGCACGCTGCCTACTGTCTGCTCCCGGCTGCCCTTGGAGCGGTAAGGAGCAGAGGACAATTTCATCGGTGGACACTCCTGTCACTCCGTGCATGTGTGTGTGTTTCAGCGTTGGCGCCCATCACCGTGTGCTGTGTGCAACCACTGCATCACAATAAAAAAGTTGTTTGTTTTGTTACAGGTTTAGCAAGGAAGTGAAGGAGGCTAAACGACGCTTCTCAGAGAAACTAGATCAGTTCTCAGAGGGGAACACATCTTCTGTCTGCGAAGGCCTGAGACAGATCACCAACTACAGTACAAGTCCCCCCCATCCAATGGCCCCAACAACCCAGCCCCCATTCCAGCAAGGACCCGGACCTCCCCACAGCCCCCCCCCCCCCCCCACACACTGCAACACAGACCCTCACCATCCTAGAGAAGGATGTGAACCGCATGTTCAGGAGACACAACCCCCGGAAAGCGGCCGGTCCAGACTCTGTCTCCCCCTCTGTGCTGAAGTTCTGGGCTGATCAGCTGTCCCCGGTGTTCACTGACATCTTCAGCACCTCACTAGAGGCATGCCATGTACCAGCGCTCTTCAAGACCTCCACCATCATCATCATCATCATCATCATGTCCCCAGGAAAACAAAGATCACCGGCCTAAATGACTACAGGCCCGTCGCCCTGATCTCGGTAGTAATGAAGGTCTTTAAGCGCCTTGTTCTGCTGCACCTCAAAATCCATCACAGACCCACCCCTGGACCCCCTGCAGTTCACCTACAGAGCAAACAGGTCTGTGGACGACGCAGTAAACATGACCTTTCACTACCATTCTAAATGGTAAATGGACTACACTTATATAGCGCTTTTCCACCTTAGCGGCACTCAAAGCGCTTTACAATGGCCTCTCATTCACCCATTCACACACACATTCACACACCAATGGCGGTAGCTGCCATGCAAGGTGCTAACCTGCTCATTGGGAGAAATTTGGGATTAGGTGTCTTGCTCAAGGACACTTCAACATGTGAAAAGTCGGAGCTGGGATTTGAACCACTGACCCTTCGATTACTGAACGACCCACTCTACCAACTGAGCTACAGCCGCCCCATTCTACAGCATCTGGAGCACGCAGGCACCTACGTCAGGATCCTATTTGTGGATTTCAGCTCTGCCTTCAACACCATCCTCCCGCCCACACTGGAGTACGAGCTCTCCCAGCTGCACGTGCCCAACTCTACCCGCAGGTGGATCACGACTTCCTCTCCGACAGGAAACAGCACGCGAAGCTGGACGAAAACATCTCAGACTCCAGATCCTTGTGGACGACACAACCCTCATCGGACTCATCTCTGAGGGAGACAAGTCTGCCTACAGGTGGGAGATCGACCAGCTGCTGTCCTGGTGCGGCCAAAACAACCTGGAGCTCAACGCTCTCAGGACAGTGGAGATGATTGTAGACTTTAGGAAGAAACCAACTCCCCTCCCCCCCATCACATTGAACGACACCACAGTGTCCACTGTCAACTCTTTCCACTTCCTGGGAACCACTATCTCCATGGACCTCTAATGGGGTCTAAACACCAGCTCCTTCGTGAAGAAGGCACAGCAGAGGATGAACTTCCTGAGGCAGATGAAGGAATTCGGACTACCAAAGAAAATGAAGGTTCTCTTCTACACCTTCATCATCGAGTCATCATCATCTTCACCTCCTCCATCGCCCTCTGGTACTCCGTGTCATATGATCCGCTAAGAAGGTGATCGGCTGCAACCTGCCCTCCCTCCTGGTCCTGCACAACTCCAGGACCCTGAAGCGGGCCAGGAAGATAGCGGCTGACCCCTCCCACCCCGATCATAATCTCTTCATGCCCCTCCCCTCAGGCAGGAGGCTGCGGTCAGGACCACATCTGCCCCCCACAGAGGCAGCTTCTTCCCCACGGCCATCAGCCTCCTCAACAAGGCTGGTGTCCCCCTCTGACACCCCCCCCCCCCGCCCACATGGACTCTACCACCGTTGAGAGACACTGCCTACTTGCACATGACCTGTATGTTCTGTAGAGGACACACCGCACTCACACACACACACACACACACACACACACACATATACACATGACCTGATTGTATGTATGTATAGGACGCACCGCACACACATACACACACTCACTTACACACTACACTCTGCATACTCACTGTATACACACTGACTGCACTACTTTAGTATATTGTTCTTCTCTCTTAGCTTGTCCCTTTTTTGTTTTTTGCTCTAGCATTTTGTACCCGCCCACCCTGTCCAATGTTGTCTCAATGCACCATGTCCGAAAGCAAATTACCAAAACTAGTATGTTGAAAAACTATAATGGCAATATATTCTAATATAGATTCTAATTCTGATTGTGATTACCGCGTCAAAGCCTCCCACAGCACAGGAAGCAAGTAACCGCAGTAACGCAGGAACACAAGCGTCTTCCTGTCTGACCGTGCGCTGATTCGTCACTTTCCTGCTCCCACATCCACAGCGATCAAGGCCACTGGAACTGCTGGCGCAACAGAATCTGCTCATCTACTTTGCATAGGAACACACACACACACATACACGCACGCACGCACGCACGCACACACACACACACACACACACACACACACACACACTATCTGAAAGACGATTATACTCAGCACAGTGTTAAGTGTGTGGGCGGGACGGCTGTCACGACTCATCCCTTCAGAGGAGCGACGCTATAATAGCATCATCGCAGCTCAGACACGCACACACACACAAACACAAACACGCACACACACACAAACACGCACACACACACAAACACAAACACGCACGCACACGCTTCTACGAGTCCGCCTGGCTTCTAAACACCATCATTAGCACGCTGACCCTGTGCTAATTCTGCCCCCTGTTCAGCGACCGGGGGACCAGATGTCCCAGCTGATGGGTGACATAACCATGCACCTTGTCAGTCTTGTTTGCCTTCATAACAGCGAGGGAATAACCAGCCTTGACACACCCCCGGCTCCACAGAGAACACAGAGAGGGTTTGTGTAAGACAACACAATATCAACACACACACACACACACACACACACACCGCTGACTGTCTGAGCCGCATTTTTCAAAAGACTAAGACGGTGAATACTGTATACAGGCTTTCCAATGCCAGGCCGTTGTTCAACAGACTGGGGGAGGGGGGGGGCACTCAGAGAGAGAGCTATTCTGGGATGAAGTCTGACACACACACGCATGGACACACACACAAACACACACACGCATGGACACACACACAAACACACACACACGCATGGACACACACACACACAAACACACACACGCATGGACACACACACAAACACACACACACACACACGCATGGACACAAACACACACACACACACACACACGCATGGACACAAACACCTGAGAGAGCTCGCGTCCTCGTGTGAAGTTCTAAAATGGAGCTAACAGATGTGATTCAACCTCTCTCTCCCCCACCAGCACACACCCTCTCTCTCTCTCCCCCACCAGCACACACCCTCTCTCTCTCTCCCCCACCAGCACACACCCTCTCTCTCTCTCCCCCACCAGCACACACCCTCTCTCTCTCTCTCTCCCCCACCAGCACACACCCTCTCTCTCTCTCCCCCACCAGCACACACCATCTCTCTCTCTCCCCCACCAGCACACACCATCTCTCTCTCTCCCCCACCAGCACACACCATCTCTCTCTCTCCCCCACCAGCACACACCCTCTCTCTCTCTCCCCCACCAGCACACACCATCTCTCTCTCCCCCACCAGCACACACCATCTCTCTCTCTCTCCCACCAGCACCATCTCTCTCTCTCCCCCACCAGCACACACCATCTCTCTCTCTCCCCCACCAGCTAACACCGTCTCTCTCTCTCCCCCACCAGCACACACCGTCTCTCTCTCTCCCCCACCAGCACACACCATCTCTCTCTCTCCCCCACCAGCAAACACCATCTCTCTCTCTCCCCCACCAGCTAACACCATCTCTCTCTCCCCCACCAGCACACACCCTCTCTCTCTCTCCCCCACCAGCACACACCATCTCTCTCTCTCCCCCACCAGCACACACCATCTCTCTCTCTCCCACCAGCACACACCATCTCTCTCTCTCCCCCACCAGCACACACCATCTCTCTCTCTCCCACCAGCACACACCATCTCTCTCTCTCCCCCACCAGAACACCATCTCTCTCTCTCCCCCACCAGCACACACCATCTCTCTCTCTCTCCCACCAGCACACACCATCTCTCTCTCTCCCACCAGCACACACCATCTCTCTCTCTCCCCCACCAGCACACACCATCTCTCTCTCTCCCACCAGCACACACCATCTCTCTCTCTCCCCCACCAGCACACACCATCTCTCTCTCTCCCCCACCAGCACACACCATCTCTCTCTCTCTCTCCCCCACCAGCACACACCATCTCTCTCTCTCTCCCCCACCAGCACACACCATCTCTCTCTCTCTCTCCCCCACCAGCAAACACCATCTCTCTCTCTCCCCCACCAGCAAACACCATCTCTCTCTCTCCCCCACCAGCAAACACCCTCTCTCTCTCTCCCACCAGCACACACCATCTCTCTCTCTCCCCCACCAGCACACACCCTCTCTCTCTCTCCCACCAGCACACACCATCTCTCTCTCTCTCCCCCACCAGCAAACACCATCTCTCTCTCTCCCTCCAGCACACACCATCTCTCTCTCTCCCCCACCAGCAAACACCATCTCTCTCTCTCCCCCACCAGCACACACCATCTCTCTCTCTCCCCCACCAGCAAACACTATCTCTCTCTCCCCCACCAGCACACACCCTCTCTCTCTCTCTCTCCCCCACCAGCACACACCCTCTCTCTCTCCCCCACCAGCACACACCATCTCTCTCTCTCCCCCACCAGCACACACCATCTCTCTCTCTCCCCCACCAGCACACACCATCTCTCTCTCTCCCCCACCAGCACACACCCTCTCTCTCTCTCTCTCCCCCACCAGCAAACACCATCTCTCTCTCTCCCCCACCAGCACACACCATCTCTCTCTCTCCCCCACCAGCACACACCATCTCTCTCTCCCCCACCAGCACACACCATCTCTCTCTCCCCCCCACCAGCACACACCATCTCTCTCTCCCCCCCACCAGCACACACCATCTCTCTCTCTCCCCCACCAGCACACACCATCTCTCTCTCCCCCACCAGCACACACCATCTCTCTCTCTCCCCCACCAGCACACACCATCTCTCTCTCTCCCCCACCAGCACACACCATCTCTCTCTCCCCCACCAGCAAACACCATCTCTCTCTCCCCCACCAGCAAACACCATCTCTCTCTCTCCTCCACCAGCACACACCATCTCTCTCTCCCCCACCAGCAAACACCATCTCTCTCTCCCCCACCAGCAAACACTATCTCTCCATCGCTCCACCCCCCTGTCTCTCCACTTACAGTATTTCCATGGCAACCCTTTGCCAGAAATCATCATTAATGGTAGACGTGGGCCCCTCTGGCTCCATACTGGCTACAGTTACTGCCGTTCGCCACACACACACATGCGCACACACACACACACACACACACACACACACACGCCATGACACAACGCACACACACACACACTAAGGCACACCCTTAACAACACCCTCTCAACACTCTCTCTTAATGTACCCCCGCAAAACAGAATCCAGACACACAACGGCACACGCACACACATACACACACAAACACACACACACAACACATGCTACAACACTGTGTGAATCCCCAGGTGCATGGTGGGTAATGCAGTGGGGCTGGGGGTGTAGTCAGGGCTTAGATACTGTAACGAAAGGCCATGTTGGTGTTGTCGTGGTTACACCGCGGGAGGGATCCAACAAACGACATAGCTGAGCGGAGAAACTAAGAGGACACCACACACACACACACACACACACACACACACTTTGAACTTCCCCCAGGGCCCCCACTCTTCACCTCTCTATTCTGTACAAGATCACTGTGAAATATGACAGTTTAATTTTCCTCAGACACATTCCTCACCTCTGCCTGTGTGTGGGCAGTGCCTGTCTGTGTAGTGGGGGAGGTGGGGGAGGGGGGGGGAGGGCAGCGGATCACTCTGAACGTCAGACCCTCCCGGTACAAGGACAGACAGTAATAATAATGGAAACGGTAACCACGGTGATGTCCCCCATGGAGCGACAGAGAGGGTCTCTGGATCTGGTTATCGCTGGATCTCTTCCTCGCCAGGTCAAGTGAAAGAGAATTTCATGATTGATATTTCCCTCTATCTGTAATTGACGTTTTCACACGGAGAATGAGTACAGACGATGAACGTCAGAGATGAGAAACATAATGCAATAACATAAGTCAATTCAGTTTTTACTAATTGTGTGGATGTGTCATCCCAGCTGATCTAATATGGGTTATTATTACAGAGAGCTGAGGGAACAAGATGCTGTGTGAAGTTACAAAGATAAAATATAGCTGCAAGCAGCAATGTGGGGGCCAAGCAGGACATGCGACCAGCGCATCAAAGACAACAAGCGAAACACGTCATAGGAGTCTATTCAAATCGCTACCGCAGTTTTGAAAATCGGGCGTACGGTTCAGAATATACGCACTTCCAACTTTGACAGGTTGGTGGCGCTAGAGACTTTGAGGTGTCGACATAGACTTGGTGACAGGGGTCTCGGGACCGTCCACGATGAGTGTGCCTAATGTGGTTATGATACATCAAAACCTTACTGAGATTTGACCACACTTCCTGTTTGGCGGCTTGGATGCCAAATTCGATTGGCTGTAGCGAGCGAACACCTTCGACAATCGAAAATCCCTCTAGGAGTTTTGTGGACATTGGTCTAAAGAATGTGTACAGCCAGTTTCATGTAGATTGGTGAAAATCCTTAGGAGAAGATACATTTTAAGTGTTTTACACAAAATACAAAATGGCGGGAAATCCAATTGGTGGAAAATGACATCATAGGATGCGATGAACTCGGCATGAGCGAGGGATTCCAACGGTACCTCATTTTTCAAAATCGGTTACACAGGTCAAAAGTTGTGTGCATTAACGCACTTCCAACTTTGACATGGTGGTGGCGCTAGAGGGTTTGAGCTGTCGCAATGCCACTTGCTGCCAGAGGTCATGGGACTGTCCCCGATGAGTGTGCCAAATGTGGCTTTAATACATTAACAATTTGCTGAGATATGACCACACTTCCTGTTTGGCGGCTTGGACGCCAAATTCGATTGGCTGTAGCGGGCGAACGCTTTCGAGAATCGAAAATCCCTGGATAACTTTTGTGGACATCGGTCTAGAGAATGTGCCTACCGAGTTTCGTGCAGATTGGTCGAAATTCCTAGGAGGAGATACATTTGAAGTGTTTTTCAAAAAATTCAAGATGGCGGAAAATCTATATAACCGGAAGTTATGGGTCCTTGAGGCAAATTTGTTCATCATGAGGAGAGACATATGTGTGCAAAGTGTCATGTCTGTAGGTCAAACGGGGCCTGAGATATGCCTGTTCAAAGTTCGCAACTTCAGTCGGCTGCTATAGCGCCCCCTATTGGCTAATCGATCTGGGTCGTGCTCCATGGACTCAGCACATCATCCTCTACCATCATGCAAATGTTGGTAAAAAGTTACCACTCCGTTCTATAGGCTGCCATTGACTTCAATGGCAGAAGAATAATAATAATACCATCAATTACAATAGGGGCTTCGCACTGCGTGCTTGGCCCCTAATAATAAGAAAAGGTACAAGAACAATGGGTTCCTTCGCAGCTTCGCTGCTTGGCCCCCAATAAGAAAAGGTACAAGAACAATGGTGGCCTTCGCAGCTTCGCTGCTTGGCCCCCAATAAGAAAAGGTACAAGAACAATGGGTGCCTTCGCAGCTTCGCTGCTTGGCCCCCAATAATAAGAAAAGGTACAAGAACAATGGTGACCTTCGCAGCTTCGCTGCTTGGCCCCCAATAAGAAAAGGTACAAGAACAATGGGTGCCTTCGCAGCTTCGCTGCTTGGCCCCCAATAATAAATAATAAGAAAAGGTACAAAAACAATGGTGGCCTTCGCAGCTTCGCTGCTTGGCCCCCAATAACAAGCAGCAATGTGGGGGCCAAGCAGGACATGCGACCAGCGCATCAAAGACAACAAGCGAAACATGTCATAGGAGTCTATTCAAATCGCTACCGCAGTTTTGAAAATCGGGCGTACGGTTCAGAATATACGTACTTCCAACTTTGACAGGTTGGTGGCGCTAGAGACTTTGAGGTGTCGACATAGACTTGGTGACAGGGGTCTCGGGACCGTCCACGATGAGTGTGCCTAATGTGGTTATGATACATCAAAACCTTACTGAGATTTGACCACACTTCCTGTTTGGCGGCTTGGACGCCAAATTCGATTGGCTGTAGCGAGCGAACACCTTCGACAATCGAAAATCCCTCTAGGAGTTTTGTGGACATTAGTCTAAAGAATGTGTACAGCCAGTTTCATGCAGATTGGTGAAAATCCTTAGGAGAAGATACATTTTAAGTGTTTTACACAAAATACAAAATGGCGGGAAATCCAATTGGTGGAAAATGACATCATAGGATGCGATGAACTCGGCATGAGCGAGGGATTCCAACGGTACCTCATTTTTCAAAATCGGTTACACAGGTCAAAAGTTGTGTGCATTAACGCACTTCCAACTTTGACATGGTGGTGGCGCTAGAGGGTTTGAGCTGTCGCAATGCCACTTGCTGCCAGAGGTCATGGGACTGTCCCCGATGAGTGTGCCAAATGTGGCTTTAATACATTAACAATTTTCTGAGATATGACCACACTTCCTGTTTGGCGGCTTGGACACCAAATTTGATTGGCTGTAGCGGGCGAACCCTTTCGAAAATTGAAAATCCCTGAACATCCTATGTGGACATTGGTCTAGAGAATGTGCCTACCGAGTTTCGTGCAGATTGGTCAAAATTCCTAGGAGGAGATACATTTGAAGTGTTTTTCAAAAAATTCAAGATGGCGGAAAATCTATATAACCGGAAGTTATGGGTCCTTGAGGCAAATTTGTTCATCATGAGGAGAGACATGTGTGTGCAAAGTGTCATGTCTGTAGGTCAAACGGGGCTTGAGATATGCCTGTTCAAAGTTCGCAACTTCAGTCGGCTGCTATAGCGCCCCCTATTGGCTAATCGATCTGGGTCGTGCTCCATGGACTCAGCACATCATCCTGTACCATCATGCAAATTTTGGTAAAAAGTTACCACTCCGTTCTATAGGCTGCCATTGACTTCAATGGCAGAAGAAGAATAATAATAATACCATCAATTACAATAGGGGCTTCGCACTGCGTGCTTGGCCCCTAAAAATTGAATGACTGACTGACTGACTGACTGACTGACTGACTGACTGACTGACTGACTGACTGAATGCTGGAAGACTGACTGACTGGC
>NC_140262.1:312727-355658 GCF_949987555.1 Borostomias antarcticus
CTCCAAGATTTTTTGCTTTTACGCACTGTTACGCACCACCAATCTTTTGTTCATTAAAAATATTTACAGAAAATGTGCTGCTGATATCTGCTGTTGTGAATTATGACGGCCGCAGCTACCTGGACGTATAGATATTAAAAGACAGGATTGGAATGTAGCATTATAAGATGTTATTAGGTTATTTACAATCATATACAACGGTGGATATCAAAGTTTCGTCAAACGGTGCACTCTCGAGATATAGCCCGTCGCCGCTAACTCAGTGGATCCCTTGTTGTTGCATTGTTGATTTGTATTGACAAAAAGCCAGAGATGTTTAGATTCATCCGCGTCCCATATTTGTTTTTATCAACAAACACTTCTACCTAACACTATCAATGAAAACCAAGCTGCAAAGCAATCCTAGGCTTCTCCACTTGTTGTTGTTGTTCTTGTGTAGACCTGTGACCCGGAAGCGGCTCTTCTTCTTCTACGGTAGCTTCCAAACTCAGTCAAGACCTCCCAAAGTTCAAGCGTAGGTTTACAAACATATGTACTGCGGGTGAAAATAGTTCTATACTAAATGATCAATAAAACCTGATCGGAAGCATACTTGGTGGCAATTTTTTTGTCAGAACATCAAAGGACACCAGTGACCACTTGAGGAGTTTACTGTCTTTGAAAACGGGAGTTGATGGTGTCTTTGAGGGATTGTGTCTATGCTCCTATGGATCCACTAAGTGTGTTAGCGGTAACGGGCTATATCTCCAGAGTGCACCGTTTGACTTTGATATCGGGCGTTGTAATGATCGTAAATAACCTTAAAACATGTCTTATAATGCTCAATTACGAACCTGCCCTTTAAGACTGGAAGTGCTTTGGATTCCAACAATTGCTACAATGTCCAGATAGACTACTAACAAAGTCAAGTCATATTCTTTGAATGTGTTTTGAGGGGTTGTGGGTGCTATGCCCCAGAACCTCACACATCTGCTAAAAAAGAGATTTAACAAAAAGAGGAGGAGAGGAAAGGAGAAGAGAGAATAGGAGAGGAGAGTTGAGGAGAGTAAAGGAGAGAGAGAATAGGAGAGGAGAGTTGAGGAGAGGAAAGGAGAGAGAGAATAGGAGAGGAGAGTTGAGGAGAGGAAAGGAGAGAGAGAATAGGAGAGTTGAGGAGAGGAGGAGACAGGAAGAGTTCATTATCATTCTCCAGGAGGGTGGAGCTGAGAGATATTCACTAACAAAGGAAGCTGTGTGTGTGTGTGTGTGTGTGTGTGTGTGTGTGTGTGTGTGTGTGTGTGTGTGTGTGTGTGTGTGTGTGTTTGTGTGTGTGTGTGTGTGTGTGTGTGTGTGTGTGTGTGTGTGTTTGTGTGTGTGTGTGCGTGCGTGCATGTGTGTGTGTTTGTGTGTGTATGCATGTTGATAATGCAGATCTTCAAAGAAGCACGTCCACTAAAATGACATCACAGAGAGAGAGTGTGTGTGTGTGCGTGTGTGTGTGTGGGGGGGGGGGGTCAGTTAGGTCACCTGTAGAGTTCCAGTGCAGTCCTCCAGGGCTGGCCGCCAGCCGACGCCGCTTCCTCACACTGACCCCGCCCTGGGAGGCGGAGTCTCCTGATGAGGTCAGTGCAGTCATGTGACAGGGCGTGGAGGACAGGACGGGGGCGAGGGGCGTGGCAAGAAACGGGGTCTCCTGGCCCGGAGCAGGGGTTGGGAACATGGACTCCTTCTCCGGAGGTCTAGCGGTACAGAGAGGAGAGGAGAGGAGAGGAGAGGAGAGGAGAGGAGAGGAGAGGAGAGGAGAGGAGAGGAGAGGAGAGGAGAGGAGAGGAGAGGAGAGGAGAGGAGAGGAGAGGAGAGGAGAGGAGAGGAGAGGAGAGGAGAGGAGAGGAGAGGGTCAAGGGTCAGGGTCAGGGTCAGGGACATGGATTGAATTGTATGACTGAAGGTAGACAGAGTGTACTGCTGACGACCAATCACATGACATGAACCAGGGTGAGCACACCAGCGTCACAGGCTCAGGGGACTCAACTGTCCCGGTCACAATCAGAAGGGGAACACACGGCTGTGTGGGACATCATGAGCTGTTCACAACCACACACACACACACACACACACACACACACACACACTAGCATATCACACAAACGCACAGGTACAGTGTACCAGCACTTCGTTGCAGGAGCTAAAATATTCATGACACCTCTTCACAGATGGAAAATCAGAGACAGGGTAAATGGTAAATGGTAAATGGACTGCACTTATATAGCGCTTTTCCACCTTAGCGGCACTCAAAGCGCTTTCCAATGGCCTCTCATTCACCCATTCACACACACATTCACACACCAATGGCGGTAGCTGCCATGCAAGGTGCTAACCTGCTCATTGGGAGCAATTTGGGGTTAGGTGTCTTGCTCAAGGACACTTCGACATGTGGACAGTCGGAGCTGGGATTCGAACCACTGACCCTTCGATCACTGAACGACCCGCTCTACCAACTGAGCTACAGCCGCCCCCACACACAGGGGTATATCATTCCATAACATGCACAGTCTGTTGCAAATATATTTTAAATACATTAAGATGTAGGGCAGATGCGCGTCCTCTTGGCTGTGTGTGTGCTCAGCTACAGTCAAATACTGACTGGAAAAAACCCCCACCAGATTGGCAATGATAGCGGCACTCCAAAAAGGAAAAAGATGCAAGAATGTAGGCTCAAGTTACTTTTTTAAATTAGGCTAATAAGCTGAGGCGATTCTGCATTGTGTCTTATTATGAATCATGATGAAGTATCTTGAGCCTAAATTCTTGCACATTTTTCCTTTTTGGAGTGCCGCTATCATTGCCAACCTGGTGTTTTTGCTTTAAAAACGTTACCATCGGTTTTTGAAGTGGTTATAACAGGTATGGGTTAGGCTAGGAGCAGGTTATAACAGGTAGGAGTTAGGCTAGGAGCAGGTTATAACAGGTAGGGGTTAGGCTAGGAGCAGGTTATAACAGGTAGGGGTTAGACTAGGAGCAGGTTATAACAGGTAGGGGTTAGGCTAGGAGCAGGTTATAACAGGTAGGGGTTAGGCTAGGAGCAGGTTATAACAGGTTGGGGTTAGTCTAGGAGAAGGTTATAACAGGTAGGGGTTAGGCTAGGAGCAGGTTATAACAGGTTGGGGTTAGTCTAGGAGCAGGTTATAACAGGTAGGGGTTAGGCTAGGAGCAGGTTATAACAGGTAGGGGTTAGGCTAGGAGCAGGTTATAACAGGTAGGAGTTAGGCTAGGAGCAAGTTATAACAGGTAGGGGTTAGGCTAGGAGCAAGTTATAACAGGTAGGGGTTAGGCTAGGAGCAAGTTATAACAGGTAGGGTTAGGCTAGGAGTTATAACAGGTAGGGGTTAGGCTAGGAGCAGGTTATAACAGGTAGGGGTTAGGCTAGGAGCAGGTTATAACAGGTAGGGGTTAGGCTAGGAGCAGGTTATAACAGGTTAGGTCATATCAGGGTACAAAGCCCTGTGGTACCTGGAAGTGACAGGATACCTTAGCTGCATCGGCAGGTTCTCACAGCTTACAGGTATAACAGGGTTACAACAGGCTTTAATGGGTTTAAACAGCATTATGACATGGTTAGAGCAGGTTAAGAAGTTAAGTTTTGATCCCTGTGGAACCTGGAGGCCCCTTACATGGGTTAGGAGCAGGTGAACCTGGAGGTATCTTATATGGGTGAGGAGCAGGTGAACCTGGAGGTATCTTATATGGGTGAGGAGCAGGTGAACCTGGAGGTATCTTATATGGGTGAGGAGCAGGTGAACCTGGAGGTATCTTATATGGGTGAGGAGCAGGTGAACCTGGAGGCCCCTTATATGGGTGAGGAGCAGGTGAACCTGGAGGCCCCTTATATGGGTGAGGAGCAGGTGAGGTTCCCGCTGGTACCTGGAGGTGACGGTTCACAACCCTCTGGTCTGAGGTCTCTTCTTCCTCCTCCGGAGAAAAAACTCCAGCAGCTGCGCCCAACTCAGCATCACTGCAACTCCCTTTACTAAGCTACTTACAGTACAACATAACATTACCTAACATTACCTAACACCTACAGCCCTCCAACACAACATAACATTACCTAACACCTACAGCCCTCCAACACAACATAACATTACCTAACACCTACAGCCCTCCAAAACAACATAACATTACCTAACATCTACAACCCTCCAACACAACATCACTTTACTAAGCTACTTACAGTACAACATAACATTACCTATTTTACTTAATTACTTTTTTTTTTTTTACAGCTCACTTATCTGGCCCCCGGGTGATTACTGTTTTTTTGCTTCCCTCTGGAATATGTAGGGGTGGGTCGTATGCCCACCTCCCTTGTTCTCTGTAAAGCGCATTGTGTTGCCTCTGGGTATGAAATGCGCTATACAAATAAAGCTTTGATTGATTGATTGATTACCTAACACCTACAGCCCTCCAACACAACTTCACCACAACTTATTTTACTAAGATACCTACAGCACAACTTAAAGGAGTAGTAAAGGGAAAATGCATGTTTAGCCCTGTTTTAGGTTACTTATGATCATATACAATGGTTCAGATCAAAACGTTGACAAAACTAGCACTTTTGAGAAAGTCTGATAATTGCTCTACGACCTTTTAGGTCATACAACGGATGTGGGTGGGCACCTTGAAAAATCTTTCAAAAACATGTTAAACTTATGACCAAAACGGTGGTAGAGCAATTATCAGACTTTCTCAAAAGTGCTAGTTTTGTCAACGTTTTGATCTGAACCATTGTATATGATCATAAGTAACCTTAAAACAGGGCTAAACATGATTTTTCCCTTTACTACTCCTTTAACATTACCTAACACCTCCACCCCTCCAACACAACATCACCACAACTCATTTTACTAAGATACTTACAGTACAACATAACATTACCTAACACCTCCACCCCTCCAACACAACATCACTGCAACTCATTTTACTAAGATACTTACAGTACAACATAACATTACCTAACACCTACACCCCTCCAACACAACATAACATTACCTAACACCTACACCCCTCCAACACAACATAACATTACCTAACACCTACACCCCTCCAACACAACATAACATTACCTAACATCTACACCCCTCCAACACAACATAACATTACCTAACATCTACACCCCTCCAACACAACATAACATTACCTAACATCTACACCCCTCCAACACAACATAACATTACCTAACACCTACAGCCCTCCAACACAACATAACATTACCTAACACCTACAACCCTCCAACACAACATAACATTACCTAACATCTACACCCCTCCAACACAACATAACATTACCTAACATCTACACCCCTCCAACACAACATAACATTACCTAACACCTACAACCCTCCAACACAACATAACATTACCTAACATTACCTAACACCTACAGCCCTCCAACACAACATAACATTACCTAACACCTACAACCCTCCAACACAACATAACATTACCTAACACCTACAACCCTCCAACACAACATAACATTACCTAACATTACCTAACATCTACACCCCTCCAACTCACCATCACCACAACTCACTACTTAGTTTCACCATTACTTATCATTATCTAACACCCACACTCCCCTCCAACTCAACATCCTCACTACTCACAAACTAAGACCCCTGCATATCACCACTTATTACCCAACTGAACACCATTACGTACCTTTTATAATGTGTTTCTTGCACTTTGTCTTGATGCTTTGAATGTCTCATGTAAAGCACTTTGAATTACCTTGTTGCTGAAATGTGCTATACAAATACACTTGCCTTGCATTACGTCTCCCAACTGAACAGAACTCCAACCACCGAGAATATCCTCATTTATACCCTATAGGATTTAGGTTAGAGTTAGGGTTAGGGTTGTGGTTAAGGTTAGAGCAGGCCGTTGTGCCTGTGCCTCCAGGGGGGTATTCCAGAAAGCGGGTTTAGTGAAAATCCTGACTTCATTAACCCTCAAATGAGGGAAAGTCTGGGTTTTCCGTTCCAGGAAGAGAGACAACTCAAACTCAGGAAAGAAAGGCAAGTCAAACCCGTTCCAGAAAGCGAGTTCACTGAAAGCGTGTGTTCTCATTCATTCTGTCCACCTAACCTGCTCGCTAGCAGGTTTACTCTAAAAACCCAGACTGTCTCCCTGTCTCTCCCTACCAGATGAGGAAGCGTATTACTTCGTGAAGTTTTAAATGCATGTTTCACCAGGAGAGGATTTTAAGACTGTGATGGAATGTCCTATCATTCCCCGAGGATTATCTAATAACGTTAGCGTTTTTCCGCAAACTCCTCTAATCTAATTAGATATATTTAAATAACATTATCCGGCCTGAAATCGCTATTATTAGACTACACAATTCACATCGTGGCCGTGGCCTTACTTCTTAGATGTAGATCAAAGCAAATTATGTGGGCTGCCCTGCATTTCTGCAAATGTGAGTTTTCTTATATAACATTGGTGATGCAGAACACATTAGGAAAGCTACTGTGTGTAGAGCCATAACTAAGGAAAGTGTCCCTTGCTCTGGACACAACTGACCATGAATTCCATAGAATAGCAGGTGACTGGCGAATAGCTTGTTGAAAGCATTCAGTTGAAGTTAATGATGATATTTTACATAATATTCTGGTAATGCTGCAACCTCATTGTTCCTACTGTACCTGTAGTCTAGTACTGTAGTACTGTAATGAGTGAACAGGAAGTCGTTCCACAGCGTTAATGTGCAGGTCATCGGTGCAGGTAGCCTACATTGACTAGGCTACCGTCTGAAAATTACAAACACTATTCACTCATATACTGTATACAATATAGCCTACCTGACCACTGATTGTAGGGCTAGGCTACTGTACATAGCCTACACGCACCTCCACACAGAATTTCACGCAGACAATTTTATAGCCTAGGCCGACACATCTCACTCCATTTGTATATTGTATTCGTATTTTGTAGTTCTCATTTACACCGTCTCATCTTGTCCCTGCACGCTTGTCTCCATCAATGGTATGCAGTATATTGACCAAAGCTAAATCCTAGTATGTTGTTAACTACTTGGCAATAAACCGATTCAGATTCAGAAACTAGCCCTCATTCTCTGCACTAAGATTGTGTGTGATGCTGCACACATTATAACAAATGTAGGCTAACGTTAGGTTTTTATATGCCAAGTGCGCTTTAATCAACATTAATCAATGAGATCCCACCACTTTTCACCTGTAGGCTAGCCTAATATTAAAACAATGTGGTTACACGTTCACTGAATAAACTAGAACTTTGACTCTTACGGATTTTGTGCCCGAAATCACCATATGCACGAGATAGAACTTCAAATTCCACCGGGGTGACGTAGGCCGATCTGTCTTCGGTTGCCATGGTGAATCATTATATCGTAGCTCTACTGATGATGGCTTTTTATAGTTCTCGTGCACGAGCTTAGCTCAATCTGTACATAGCCAAGGTTGATTGTGCCAGCGCGAATCAGCTGGGAACCGCGTTTCTGGAACCGAAAATGCGGCATTGCCGAGCTCAGCATAAGTCAATTCAAACCTCAGGCTGAGACACAGGCTTTACTGAACCCCCTTTCTGGAACAGACCCCTGGTCGCCTCCCTCTCCCTCCCTGCTGGTTCAGCTCATCATTCTCTCTGTGTCTGTGGCCTGCGGCCCTCTCTCCTCCAGGACTACGACTCCCAGACGGGATAGCCCCCTGCGTTCTCCAGAACTACAACAATGTAAGCCACGGGATGCGGTGCGCATGTTCTCGTCTCCTCCTCCACCCAACAAGCCCGTAGCGGGCGGAGTCGCCTACCTGTGCTGCAGCTGCCGCGCGTCGGTCACTCCAGTCTCGCTGCAGGTGGAGAGGCCGGGGGCGGGGCCGGGGGAGGTGGAGGAGGAGGGGGAGGAGGAGGTTGAGGACGAGGAGGAGGAGGCTGCAGACTCCAGAGTCCGGGGCAGCAGGGTGGAGGGCATGCACAGCCATGTCTCCAGGTCAGAGAACTTGGAGTAGCTCAGCATCTCCAACACGCTGCAGAACACACACACACACACACACACACACACACACAAACACACATTATACAGTATAGACACAGATATAGATACAGTATAGCCTATACACACACTAGAGGATGAACAGGACACACGTACAGTTTGGTAACACACACACACACACACACACACACACAGTGGCGGTCTCACCTGTCCTCCCCCACCCCAGGGATCTCATCCTTCTCCTCGACTGTATGGAACACACAGGAAGTTCGGGTCTCCCGTGGCAACAGCACACAGCTCTTCTCAGAGTCCACAGACATCTTCAGCCATAGCTGGAGAGACACACACCATGGAGATATTAGGCACGCACACATACACACACACACACACACACGCACACACACACACACACACACACACTAAGATGTCAAAAGGCGCTGAAGCAAATCCTATCCCTCCACGTGGGCAGTGTTATGACTGGTGAGACCCTCTGGTCAACATGCCAAAAGCTGACTGAGGCTGTTCACCCAACTATGCTGGACCTGAATGGGGCTCATTGTTAGCTCAGAGGGCATTAAGCACTCACACTGGGGTATCCCGTGAAGATGATCTGCCTGATCCTCACAATCTTCCTCCCCTGACTTTTTCTACCATTTTTAATGACTCATCTTCCCTACTTCCCTCCGCTCGCAGCGGAGTAAACAGGCTTCCGCCAAGAGCTGCCCGGACTGTTTACAGAGTCGGATTCATTACTGTTGCGGCTGAAACGTTTTCTAACTCAAAAGTGTTTAAACTGCAGGATGTTCCGAGAAATACCAGTCACGGTGTCTCCTAGTGAAACCTACACCCTCCATCAGTCTGTCGCTGGGGTTGTTGTGACGTTACCGTGTTTGTGTCTCTCCTCTTGAAATCTCTGCTTTTCCAAACAAAAACATCTGTCCTCCGCGCATTCCCACTGAGCAAAGACACGTCTAAAATACGTCTTTTACATGTCTTTTTCGTCTTTTTCGGACGTCCAAAGACATCCAATTAGGAGCCAGAATAAAGTTTTTTTAACGTTCAGATATTGGACCCGTGTTGCACGTCCACAGACGTCTTAGAGGGGTCCAAGCCAGACGTGTGAATATTGAGGGGTCCAGCAGACGAACACACGGGGTTCAGGACCGACGGACGTTATTAAGACCTGATCTGAACGTCTCCCTGACGTTGCGTGTTTGCTGAGTTCCTCCCCGCGTCCCCGCTGCGCGTCTTTGTCCGGACGGACCGCGCAATGCAATACATCCCCAAATACAGTGGAGCCGGATGCAGGTCATATTTCAGTAGGGGAAAAAAACGTATAGTTTGGAGAATTTACCACACATACGCCCAGATCCACATCAGCACGGGTTCGGATCTCAGCAGTGATCATGGGTTCAATAGCTGGAAGTGAAGATGATTGAGAGTTGAACCCGACGGGCTGTTTGGAAGAGGAGGAAGTGTCCGGTCTATCCGCGCTTGGGGAGGTCCTGGGTGAGAAACCGAGTGGGCCGCCCTCGCACTGACGTGTCCCAGAGACGGTTTCTCCTTCATCGTCAGTTCAAAGGAGCAGTCCGGGGAAACAGATAACTACGAACAGGAAATATTTATGTGATTGCTATCCGCCGAAAATTGCGGGACGTCAATTAGGTCTAGTCTAGTCTACTTTTGGACTGTTTGGAACAGTCCGTCTTGATGGTACCGACATGACCACATGAATGCCTGTACGAGGGACCATGGCACACATACGCAAATCACACGTCTGCTGTATTTTACATTAGACCAATGTTTAGGTCTGAATCTATTTGGAGCTCAGTATATTTCACAACTATAAAGAAGAACGTGATATTTGAATGCCCAATTAACAAGTGTGCTGTTCATCACTTGTGATAAATTGTGCACTTAATGCTTATTCAAGATATACAACGCTACAATATGTTGATTATGACATAACCTAGGCCTACACGATATGATCTGTAGCCTAGACCGTTGACATAGACTACAGTATAGTCTGGACTATGTAGGCCCACAAATGTCTGCATAAATTCCCAGACACCTGGCCAGTGTGTGTGCTGCTTGACATAATCTCTGGCCTGAGCGTGAGAGGTCAGTGATGGTGTTGGATTATAAAGACATTAATCCAATGAAATTAATTTTAGAGATTATATGACCTCTGGGTGAG
This sequence comes from Borostomias antarcticus, assembly GCF_949987555.1. NCBI lineage: Eukaryota > Metazoa > Chordata > Actinopteri > Stomiiformes > Stomiidae > Borostomias > Borostomias antarcticus. Next base: position 322,932 of record NC_140262.1, read on the forward strand.
GGCGGAGCTACAGTATAGGATATATTCCAGGAACCACGTTGAGGGCTTATATAATATCACACAGTGTAGTGTGCGTCTTTTGTTTCGTGCTACGTGTCTTAGCTAGGTTTTTTCGGTACTCTGGTATCTGGTTTTGTGAATGTGCAGGTCTGATCCTGTCTCATGTCACCCCTGTTTCAGGTCAACTGAATATTAATATACATTAATGCTTAATCTCTACCCTTCATCCTACTGTCATCTCATTAATGATAGTTATCCCTCCCTCTCTTTCCTCTTTCTCTCTCCCCCTCTCTCTCTCCCCCTCCCTCTCTCTGTCCTCCTCCCTCTCTCTCTCTCCCCCTTCCTCTCTCTCTCTCCCCCTTCCCCTCTCTCTGTCCCCCTCCCTCTCTCTCTCCCCCTTCCCCTCTCTCTCTGTCCCCCTCCCTCTCTCTCTCCCCCTTCCCCTCTCTCTCTGTCCCCCTCCCTCTTTCTCTCCCCCTTCCTCTCTCTCTCTCCCCCTTCCCCTCTCTCTGTCCCCCTCCCTCTCTCTCTCCCCCTTCCCCTCTCTCTGTCCCCCTCTCTCTCTCTCTCCCCCTTCTCCTCTCTCTGTCCCCTCCCTCTCTCTGTCCCCCTTCCCCTCTCTCTCTCCCCCTCCCTCTCTCTGCCCCCCTCCCTCTCTCTGTCCCCCTCCCTCTCTCTCTCCCCCTCCCTCTCTCTGCCCCCCTCCCCCTCTCTCTCCCATTCCCCTCTCTCTGTCCCCCTCCCTCTCTCTCTCCCCCTTCCCCTCTCTCTCCCTTTTCCTCTCTCTCTCTCCCCCTCCCTCTCTCTGTCCCCCTCCCTCTCTCTCCCCCTTCCCCTCTCTCTCTCTCCCCCTTCCCCTCTCTCCCCCCCTCCCTCTCTCTCTCTCCCCCTTCCCCTCTCTCCCCCCTCCCTCTCTCTCTCTCCCCCTCTCTCACCTCCTACATCAACATCCTCATTTTCCCTCAGGACCAGTTTCTATAAACTTTCACTTCTATTTCCCTTCTCTTCACCAGAGGGAGCCATAACCACAGAAACTCACTTCTGATCCCTGACATTATAGAGGGTTTTCACGGCAGGCCATGTTTAAGCTTAGGTTTAGCAGGTGTAAGCTCAGGTTTAGGCTAACGACTAGATGGATAGGTCTATCTACCTGCCTATTGATCTATCTATCTAGCTAGCTATCTACATTCAGTAGCGTCAACCTCCAACATGGCCAACAGATGACTGGCCATGAAAGCCCTCTACTGGTTGTCAGGTTGCACATTCATAGCGCTCTCTGAACACGGTGATGACTGGTACTGAGAGACTGGTTCTGTTATTTGTCAAGTGTAGCGTAGCTAAACAGGATCACGCTCATCTGAGTGGTATTACACAGTAGCCCCTGGCTGCCTGTGACTATTCACACCAAACGTCCACATCCTCGTTGCCCACGACAAGTAGTTGTGGTAGAAAGATCAGTAGAAAACCTTTGTGTCGGTTTAACCCATGTGAAGGCAAACGCAGAGAGGCGAGCTGCCTGTGAGGCTATATATATATATATATGAGAGACAGGAGCTGCCTGTGAGGCTGTATATGACAGACAGGAGCTGCCTTGTGTCCAGGAAACATCTGCCAGACTGCAAATCTTAAACAGGTCAGACACCATGTTTAATAAGCCAGCCAGATGACCAGACGAGAGGAGGGGGAGAGAGAGAGGACAGAGTTGAGAGAGAGAGGGTTTGACTGAGAATTACTGCTCAGAATGTCAAGAGTAGGCTGGGGGATGGAGGTATGGAGTTGAGAGGCTGGGGGATGGAGGTATGGAGTTGAGAGGCTGGGGGGTGGAGGTATGGAGTTGAGAGGCTGGGGGATGGAGGTATGGAGTTGAGAGGCTGGGCGATGGAGGTATGGAGTTGAGAGGCTGGGGGATGGAGGTATGGAGTTGAGAGGCTGGGGGATGGAGGTATGGAGTTGAGAGGCTGGGGGATGGAGGTATGGAGTTGAGAGGCTGGGGGATGGAGGTATGGAGTTGAGAGGCTGGGGGATGGAGGTATGGAGTTGAGAGGCTGGGGGATGGAGGTAAGGAGTTGAGAGGCTGGGGGATGGAGGTATGGAGTTGAGAGGCTGGGGGATGGAGGTATGGAGTTGAGAGGCTGGGGGATGGAGGTATGGAGTTGAGAGGCTGGGGGATGGAGGTATGGAGTTGAGAGGCTGGGGGATGGAGGTATGGAGTTGAGAGGCTGGGGGATGGAGGTATGGAGTTGAGAGGATGGAGGTATGGAGTTTAGAGGCTGGGGGGTGGAGGTATGGAGTTGAGAGGCTGGGGGATGGAGGTATGGAGTTGAGAGGCTGGGGATGGAGGTATGGAGTTGAGAGGCTGGGGGGTGGAGGTATGGAGTTGAGAGGCTGGGGGATGGAGGTATGGAGTTTAGAGGCTGGGAGGTGGAGGTATGGAGTTGAGAGGCTGGGGGATGGAGGTATGGAGTTGAGAGGCTGGGGGATGGAGGTATGGAGTTGAGAGGCTGGGGGATAGAGGTATGGAGTTGAGAGGCTGGGGGGTGGAGGTATGGAGTTGAGAGGCTGGGGGATGGAGGTATGGAGTTTAGAGGCTGGGAGGTGGAGGTATGGAGTTGAGAGGCTGGGGGATGGAGGTATGGAGTTGAGAGGCTGGGGGATGGAGGTATGGAGTTGAGAGGCTGGGGGTGGAGGTATGGAGTTGAGAGGCTGGAGGATGGAGGTATGGAGTTGAGAGGCTGGGGGATAGAGGTATGGAGTTGAGAGGCTGGGGGTGGAGGTATGGAGTTGAGAGGCTGGGGGGTGGAGGTATGGAGTTGAGAGGCTGGGGGGTGGAGGTATGGAGTTGAGAGGCTGGGGGATGGAGGTATGGAGTTGAGAGGCTGGGGGATGGAGGTATGGAGTTGAGAGGCTGGAGGTATGGAGTTGAGAGGCTGGGGGATGGAGGTATGGAGTTGAGAGGCTGGGGGATGGAGGTATGGTGTTGAGAGGCTGGAGGTATGGAGTTGAGAGGCTGGGGGATGGAGGTATGGAGTTGAGAGGCTGGAGGTATGGAGTTGAGAGGCTGGGGGATGGAGGTATGGAGTTGAGAGGCTGGGGGATGGAGGTATGGTGTTGAGAGGCTGGGGGACGGAGGTATGGAGTTGAGAGGCTGGGGGATGGAGGTATGGAGTTGAGAGGCTGGGGGATGGAGGTATGGAGTTGAGAGGCTGGGGGATGGAGGTATGGAGTTGAGAGGCTGGGGGATGGAGGTATGGAGTTGAGAGAGATGAGAAAGATGGAAACAGAGTTTCAGGTTTCCCTGGCGACCCTCTAGTGAGGACAGGAGAGGAAACGGTGCTATAATTCACTGTTTCCAAGGGGAATCCGCACGGCAACCAGGGATTACATAACTTCCCGGTTTTAAATGTAAATATACCAGCCCTTGTGGTGCAGACAGGAAGTGGCTGTCATGTCAGGGGTCAGTGTGCCAGAGGTAGAGCAATAACCGGAGGTAGTACCCTGATTGCCGAGGCCACTTTCAATACACACAACCCTTTCATGTCAGACCACGCTAAACTGTGTTGTGAAGGCATTACGTTGACCACCAGCTAAATAAATTACTTGAAAGTATTTAAAAAATAATTGGGGTGTTTGATTTATCTCGCAGATAGAACTCCTAGTAGGGACTGGTGCTTTGGTTTCATCACACTGGGTAATATAAATCAAGAAACTTACTTACTTAATCCTCTTCGTTCCTTGAGGAACTTAAGGACTATCTGCTTCCATTCGGTCCTGTCCTGTGAGGCGTGTTGTGCCTTGCCCCAAGTTAGGCACAGTTCTTCGCCAGATTGTTTTTGGCTTCCCTTGTTTCCTCTTTCCAGGTGGAGTCCAACTCAAGCAACAAATCAAGCAACACCCAGAGGATTTGACAATATTTGCAAATAGCCAGAGTCTGATGCCGACCATCTGTTGCACCAGAGAGCAGCCGGCCTCCTCCCTGATGCATGGTCCCAGGAGAGGGTCTGCCTGCTGTCTCCGTCAGCCAGAGAACCAGCAGAGGGTTGGCATACGCTCTCTGTCAGAGCCTCCCTCAGGCCTTATGGCACAAATGTTGGAACAATCAATCTCCCTCAGCTGCATCCATTTAATATCTCCTAGCTTTGGAGGGCTCCACTTCATGTTAAGGCTATTAATCAGGGAAATATGTGGTTGTACCAGAAGGATGTCAATAGTAAAAGCCATTTCTTCAAGTGGCCACTGTGTGTCAGTCTGAATACAGATTGAGATTCTGAGAGCCTGGTGCTACTGTGACTACCTAACAAAGCGCAGAACCTACACATACATGGTACAGTGTTTTTTCATTCAAGGAACATGTACATTACATTATAGTCATTAAGCAGATGCTTTTATCCAACGTGACAATAATTGCATTTAAAGTAGATAGCCATTGTACCACTACACAGCAGAACTCATGAATGCATCTCCTTTCTTAACAAGTGACTAAGACAGTAATCTAGTGCTTAAGTCAAAGAGCAAGGACAGCAAAATACAAATACAATAGTACTTAGTAGTACTAAGTAGTACTTCTTCAAGAGGTGAGTTTTCAGCGGCTCTGCTGAAAGAGCCTTGACCGGGTTAATTGACAACAGGGGCCTCGGAGCGACAGGGCAACCAATCGCCTCGAGGTACTGTAGCAGAACGTCATGGCCGGGCTTCACCATGGTCTGGAGGTAGGAGGGAGCTGTTCCTTTCATTGCCCTGTAGGCTAGTACTAGAGTTTTAAACTGGATGCGAGCTGCTGCAGGGAGCCAGTGTAGAGAACGGAGAAGGGAAGTTGTATGTGAGAAGCAAGAGCGTGTAACCAATGTGATATGTGTGGAGAACGACAGTTGGTCATCCAGGGTCACACCCTGATTCCTCGCAGTCCGAGTTGGCGGCACCACTGTGTCGTCAATGGTGATGGCCAGGTCCCGGTGCGGGCAGCCCTTCCCCGGGAGGAACAGCAGCTCAGTCTTGTCCAAGTTGAGCTTGAGGTGGTGTGTCACCATCCAGTCCGCGATGTCAGCCAGGCATGTAGCAATGTGTGCCTCCACTTCTGTATCAGAGGGGGGAAATGACAGGACCAGCTGGGTGTCATAACTGATAAGAGAAGCCATGCGAGCAAATGACCCAGAGATGTTGTGTAGAGGGAGAAAAGAGGACCCAGTACTGACCCTTGTGGAACTCCTGTAGTCAGACTGCGTGGTTGCGATACAGACCCTCTTCATGTCATCTAGTAGGAGTGACCCATCAGGTAGAATGCCAACAGGGAGAGTGCAGAGACTGTGATGCCCTTCTCCTCAAGGGTAGAGAGAAGGATCTGGTGGTCCACCTTGTCAAATGCTGCCGACAGGTCCAGGAGTATCAGGACAGAGGAGAGAGAGTCTGCTCTCGTGGCGTGGAGTAAATAAGGATGTGTCCAAGATGGCATCGTTTTGTGATCTACAATCAGCTCCAGCTGCACTGCAAGCTAAAATGCTGCCAGGGTTCCATTGAATTGGCCCCCACACCCCGGCCACAAGTGTGGCATAGCTTCCCTTTTCATATGTTCTCTGTAACCCCCTAACCTAATCTGCTGTGCAGCTCTCCTCATCCTTACCCGCCATAGTGTGTCCTGTTCTGGAAGAAAACAGACAAGCTGCCTCCGCCTCTCTCCAGCCCCACTGCAGGACCTGACGGTGGGGGAGAGCCTCTCCCGGCCATCCACCCCCTGCTCTGTATCAAAGAGGACTGGAAGGGCACATCTGTGTGAGTGTACCCCAGGATGAGGGCCTTAGAGGCGGGGGAGAGAGAGGCCCAGCTAGGCCCCTGCTGGAGCCTCACCACAGGCGGGCCCCGGAGCTCTGTCTGTTTTGGACCGGGGTTCCACACGGCACACGGAGGAGCTCAGTTAGGACAATAAACACATCAGGGACTGATTAACTCTGCTAACCCCTCCCAGATGTCAGAAATAGGACAACACTGTTTGCTGAGAAGCTGGGGGACAAAGAGGAGGAGATGTAGGGAGGAGAAGAGGAGGAAGTGTATGGACTATAGAGAGAAGAGAAGGAGGAGGAGGAGAGGGGTTGGAGGGGGAGGAACTAGTGAGATAGATTCAAGATTCATGATTTCTTTCTTACGTCCTTCATACAAGTGTAACGGAGTAAAATTATTGGGTTCTGGCTCCTCAGCCTTGCAGCAACAGCAGAATAATAATTTACAAGATGATAATAATAAAAAATAAATAGAACCACAAGCGGTAATGGGATGGGGTTCTACAGACACGCCCCCATAACCATAATCGGGAGACTGATAGACAGGGAGGCAGACTGACAAACGGGGCAGACTGACAGACAGCAGGAGGAGGGTCTGTGATGGATTTGAGATGCCACAGAACAAGGCGCTCGAAAACCTTCATTGCTACAGGGGTCAGGGCGACAGGTCTGTAGTTGTTGAGGCCAGGAGATGATGGTGGAGGTCTTGAAGCAGGCTGGAACATGGCATGTCTCTAGTGAGGTGTTGAATATGTCAGTGTACACCGGGGACAGCTGATCAGCACAGTACTTCAGCATGGGGCGGGGACAGGGTCCAGTCACTTTCTGGGGGGTTCTGTCTCTCTTGAATAGGCGGTTCAGGATGGTGAAAGGCTGTTTTGCAGTGGGCGGGTTGGGGCAGCTGTGGAGAGGTCCAGGCCCCTGCTTAGAGAGGGGGGGGGCTGGGTTGATGCAGCTGTTGAGTGTGGGGGGCAGTGGGGGGGGGCATTGTTTTTCAAACCTGCAGTAGAACTTGTTCAGGTCGTTCGCTAGGCGTGAGTCGTGACCTGAGGGGATTTCGGGTTTGTAGTTTGTAATCTGTCTGAGGCCTTTCCAGACAGAGGACGCATTACCATCTGAGAATTGGTATTGGAGTTTCTCAGAGTAGCGTTGTTTAGCCTCCTTCACTGCCTTGCTAAACCTGTACTTGGGCTCTTTCAACTGGACCTTATCCCCACTCCTACGTGCTTCCTCCTTCTCCAGCCTCGCCCTCCTGAGTCTGGCTGTGAACAAGGCTTGGTGTTGTTGTATATGATCTTGGTGCGGGGTGGAATGCATTCACTCTCAACAAAGCTGATGTGTGATGACAGTGTGTGTACTCATCCTGGTTATTACCAGCTTCAGTGCCTGCCCAGTCAAGATAGCCCCGATCATGGCCGGCCCGATCTAGCCACGCATGTGATTTCTCCTTAGCTTTGTCGGTCCACCTCTAACGACAGGCTTGGAGAATTTCAGCTTCTGCCTGTGTTCAGGGATCAAGTGGGCAGAATGGCCCAGTGCATCATGGGGGACGGGTGGGCGTGGGATAGTGTGGTTTAACGGTGGTCCAGAGTGTTCTAATTCCTGATTGGGCATTTTATCTGCTGGCAGTATTTGGGGAGTTCATGACTGAGATTAGCTCTCTTAAAGGTGCTCAGTTCTATTTCTTTCGGCCACTTGATGGGGCAGTGGTGCAGCGTATCCATAGGCGATTTTACCCTCTGACAGTAGGGGGGCAACATTTTGACGTGAGAAAAAAAAAAAAAATTCTGCCGTCCAGTCCCGTCCCATCTATTTACAAAGAAATGTATGCCAATCCATATGACAATTCAATATGCACAACACATCAAACTTCATCTAGACACCACGAGCATGTCAATATGACTTTATGACCGAGCACTAGGCCATACCCAACATCACAACATCAAACTGCAACTGCCTGCTGGTGCTAGCTTCCTCGCCGATGGTGATGTTGCTAGTGTGCTAGCTTCGATAGCCTCTGGAGCACTTCTGCATTCGGTTGCACCTGCTGTGGTGTCATTTCGAGTGGTAGCTTCTTCATTAGCATTGTCAGTTTTATTTTTTTTATGAAGAAGTGGTCAATTGTTTTTATAGCTCTTTTCTCCATTGTGAGCAGGTTGGCTGGTTGTAGCTTGTTGAGCACTGAGCAGTACAGTCAGATCTCATTTTTTTGCGGTAACAGATCAAACCGGAAATACTTGTCTACGGACAAGTTGTGCCATTGGTGGATTAAGATTTTTTTTTTTTTTTAAAGGTAGCCTAGTTTAAGTAATAAATACACTTTTAAAATGAATGATGATCTAACACAAACTGGTACAAACCACAATTATGTATTTAATAATTGTGTTAATTAGTAAAAAATAATAATAATAATAATAATTGAGCAGAGTTGGGCTTGCCAATCAGGGGGGGCACTTGCCCCCCCTATAAAATCGCCCATGAGCGTATCAGATATAGGGAGGGAAAGTGAAAACATGCGCCCCTAGAGGATTTGTTCCTATCGGAGAGGAGTTTCAATGTAAACTCCCATAGACAGGATTTTCTAATAATTACTACGAAGCCATTTCGGTAAGTTATCAAAACAAAAACTTGTGAGTGTCTTTACAGTAATAACCTACTAACCGTGAGAATTTCAAAGAGTATTTCGCCTTCTTTCAAATTTTCGAAATTGCTCCATTCCTCCAAGTCAATGGAATTTAAGAAAAATATTTTCATAATTCGGATTGTGATTGAAACTCAACTATGATCACCAGAATCAATAAAGTTTGTCTCCAAGTATTTGCCGTTTAAGGCATTCTACGTACTAACATTTCGGTGTCGACCAAGATGAGAAATCCTATTCATTCTCTCGGCATTAGGAATGCTACCACTAGGGGGCGATGAGATTACTTTCCCTCCCTATTAACAAGTGGGCGTTTTCCCTCCATACGGTGCCGTTCAGGGGGAGGGGCTCAGCGCCAGGCCGGCTTCGCTCATAATAAAAAGAAATTCTGCATTTGCTCCACAGCACTACACCGTTGGCTATATTTTCTGTACAGATAGTTATGACTCCCCTGGACCTATTTATTGCATATATAGGATTTTTTTTTTTTTTTTTTTACAAAAAGTGCAGTAAATCGAACAGAGCACCTTTAAAATCACCTTACGCTCACACCACTGTGCCTCTTGCAGCATGGGGTGGAATATACACCAGCCAAGTGTCAAAATGTTGATGTATAATATATATATATATATATATATATATATGTGTGTATGAGCTGTTAAAACTGTAGGAGCAAAAGCAGTTTATAAAATGTGTGGATATATTCAAAAAACTAGCTGCCATACTGTAAAAACTGATCATTCCATAGGCCTACTAAAACTAACTCACTTTTTACAAAAATTCCAATGTCTCTACTATCTTACACTGAATATCTTAGCTGTTAACAACCTATATGGAGACATGTGTGACGCCTCCCACTCTACCTACTGATTGGCCGGCCTGTTCCCTCTAGGAGTATGGTAGTGGGTATGACGTCAGCCTACTTGATTTCACCTGGAGTGCTGGGCGCGCGCATAAGAATGATGACTTGTTCTAATCTCAGTCTCTCTTCCATTCCCTGTCTACCAGCCTGGCTCTACGGCTCCTGCTGCAGGGGTTGGCCATTTGGGTTTACATTCTGCACCTTTCACACACACACACACACACACACACACACACACACACACACACACTTATCACTCATCCATGCACTGCACACACCACTAATTCTTTCATATACTGACATACTGATATTTATTAGTACCTTTAAATAAATGTATGTTTACTGTTGATTCATGTGTGGACTCCCCTTTGTGTTACTTCCTGTGGTCGTGACACCATTCACATACAGTTGAAATGTCAGACCAATCGGACTTACGGTTTATGAGGAGTTACTTTTAATAGGTTTTGCTAAATTTTCCAACTACAGCCAAATCCATCAGATGGACAATATGGATTTTGAACCGGTTACTATAGGGCCCTATGGACGAATCATTTCTGGCATAGTTATTCACGACCTCTAGTTTCAACATGCACATTTTGGGAATTTTTGGTTAAGGGCTTTTTGGGTTATTGGACCAAGTCAAGGAAAATAATAATAATAGTGGAAGAAGAAGAATAAAAGAAAAAAGAAAATACCAACAATAACAATACTGTAGGATCCCCTAATAATATTAAAAAGAACAGTGCAGTGCAATACAATAGGACAGCGATATATAGGCTACAGTAGGCCTACAATAAAAGTGAAGTAAAGTCTAGGTGCGTGAAAAGTTCAAATGTGCATTGTTTGCATGTTAGTGTGTATTTGTGTGTGCATGTTAGTGTGTTTGTGTGTGCACAGTCTGAGTGTATGTGTCACAGGCAGGCAGGCAACATTGAATGTAATTTAGTGTCCATTGTTCAAGAGCCTTGCCCGGTGAAAAGCTATCTAGGTCCGGGCCTCGAGGCTGGGATCCCGTTTTCCAGATGGCAGCAGCTGAACGATAGGAGTCTTGCGTAAATCCGGTCCTTTCCAAATCTATGGCGCAAGTGGACCCTGCTGCAGATTGAGGCATAACCAGAGTTCTGCGCTGTTGCAATGCTCGGTCGGGGAGCAGTGCGGTCCTGCGGGCGGATCTCCAGCCTGCTGTGGTAGGAGCGTGTGCGGCGGAGTCTGTGCTGTGAAAGCTCCTTCAGCCCTGTGGAAAGTCTGAGGCTGGTTATAGGAGAGGAGCCAGGGGCAGGAAGGAAAGGGTCAGGGCTACACCCCGTGCCCACTGCCACAGGCCATGTGTCCCACAACTGGACCCCGAGAGTAGGGGTTAAAATAATACACACGCAGACACGCTACGGACACACACACACACACACACACACACAACACACACACACACACACATACACACACACACACACACACACACATACACACACACATACAAACACACACATTATTATTGAAATACAATGAAATATTGCTGATCCCACAATGCAGGGGAACACCCAGTGTGTCCAGTGTAGAGAGGGTTAAAGTAGGTGGTGAGGCGAGAGAGCCGTAGTGCCCCAAGCTCGAAGACACTCCCCACTTCTGATATCCCCTCTCTTCCCAAGACGGGACGATGCAGACCCGCACAGACCTGTGCCGAGCAGAGAGAGACAGAGAGGAACAGAGATAGATAGAAAGAGAGAGAGGAGAAGAAGAAGAAGAAGAAGTCGGAACACTATCATTCATGGAAAACATCTGCGCCAATCTGAACAGTGACAAGAAGAGGGGTGTGAAGGGACCCGCATCTTTACTGGCATCTGTATTTGATCGGTAAACAACTGATAAGCAGAAGGATAACGCACTACTTTCCCCCAAACAAGTTGACGTATTCTGACATGGAGAGTGCATTCCAACAGTAAGTGTAATCCGTTCATTCAATATACTTTCTGTATTCAGACGTGTGGCTTACTTTTAAATTCTAATGAGCGATGGTTTATTAGTCTCTCCCAGGTGTGAGAAGTATTAGTTTATATAGTCGTTAATGAAACACCCTGATCAAGCAACAGGCAGTGATAATTAGTCTACCTGCGCACAGGGGGCGCCTCGTCTGAACTGACGTCATTCCGCTTGGATAGCTCATATCTTTAATTGCATCATTAGACCGAAGTGTTTATAAAATCTCCAGGTTCCGGTTTCACGGAGGTGTCTGAAACGTTACCCGTCGCTCTCCGGGGAATTAGACAGTTATGCCTCGCTGTCAGGGCCTCGGGTCCAACTTGAAGCAACAGATCCGGTGGTAACCGTACCCACGCGCAAGCACACGCATAGCTATTAGGGTTCCAGTATTCCGCGGAGGCTGTTATGTATGTTCCATGTCCTTATGTTCCCCATAGTACTGCAGGAGGCCAGTCTACCGGGTCTCTCTCTCTTTCCTCTCTCTTCTCCTCTCCTTCCCTCTCCATCTCTTCTGTCCCCTCCTTTCCTCTCCCTTTCTCTCCATTCCTGTCCTGTCTTTTCCTCCCTTCTCGTCTCCTCTCTTCTCATCTCCATAAGGGCTAAAGCATGATTTTAAAGGGCCTGAATTTGTAAAATTGCTAAAATCAGAAAAGGTTTTCTCTTACAGAATGAAATTGATCCCTAAAACATGAATTCATGATTTTCCCTTAGCCTATAACTGATGACTTTATTCGAGTTGTTTTTCTTTCTATAGTATATAGATCAATACATATATATATATATATATATATATATATATATATATATATATAGTATTATGATATTTTTGGTTCAATCTTCCCCATTTCGATCTACGAACTTTGAGCCCAAAGTGGTCGCATACAATTTTACCACCTACTGAGAGAAATGTTGTCTCTCTATCTGCAGATAGGAGCTTCAGACCAAACCAGAGATTCAGACCAGAACACCAGAGGAACCAGAGCTGCAAACCAGAGCATCAGAGGAACCAGAGCTGCAAACCAGAACACCAGAGGAACCAGAGCTGCAGTTCAGAACATCAGAGGAACCAGAGCTGCAGTTCAGAACATCAGAGGAACCAGAGCTGCAGTTCAGAACATCAGAGGAACCAGAGCTGCAAACCAGAACACCAGAGGAACCAGAGCTGCAAACCAGAACATCAGAGGAACCAGAACTGCAAACCAGAACATCAGAGGAACCAGAGCCGCAAACCAGAACATCAGAGGAACCAGAGCTGCAGTTCAGAACCTCAGACGCCCCCAGCGCTCCGGTTCTGATGGCCCACCTCTTCCTGGCCGGTAAAGGCTCCCTGCCGGACCACCCGGCGACCAAACCCTCTCCCAGGGTTCCCATGACAACCCCCCCGACGGCCTCAGACAAAATCGCCGGTTTGAAGCCCGGCAACAAGGACCGTGGCGTCGTCGTGACGACCGTGCCGCTAATCAACGAGGTCCAGCTGACGGCGGCCACGGGGGGGGCGGAGCTGTCCTGCTACCGGTGCATGGTGCCGTTCGGCGTGGTGGTGCTGATCGCCGGCGTGGTGGTGACGGTGGTGGCGTACAGGTTCAACTCCCACGGGTCCACCATCTCGGTGCTGGGCCTGGTGCTGCTGTCGGCCGGGCTGGGGCTTCTGGGCTCCAGCCTGCTCTGCTGGAGGGTCCGTCTGAGGAAGAGGAGGGAGAGGAGGAGGGAGAGCCAGACGGCACTCATGGCCGAGCAAGGCGACATGGCCTGAGAGGAAGCAAGGATAGAGGGAGGTGGAGAGAGAACAAGAGGATGGAGAGAGCATTCTACATGGGGAAGGATAGAGGGAGGTGGAGAGAACAAGAGGATGGAGAGACCATTCTACATGGGGAAGACCATCTGAGCTCAGAGTTTAGATAGGTAGGTGGGTAGTACATTATTGATCCCAGAGGATAAATGACATTTTGGTGGCTCATCCCAGACCTGGACTGGTGGGTGGCTGGAATGGCTGCAAACAAAGACACCCAGGCTGTGTTGACCTTCAGTGGACACCCAGGCAGTGGACACCCAGGCAGTGGACACCCAGCAAAGCAGGACATGTTGAGGGACAAGGGTCTTCACCAGCTTGAGGATCTGAAATTGAGTTTTTGGAGAAATCAGCTGTTGGAAGACAGACAATTCAGTTTCATGATGGTCATATATGGCATGATGTACAGTATCCATGACTCCTAATGCTGCTATGATGTTGATATTGCAACAGAACGTTTTTGGAAAAGGTACGCCAAGTTGAGGTTTAGATGTTGAATATTATGTGACATTACAGGGGAGAAACATTGGAAATTAAAACAGGTTTGCGATTCAGTGTTTGACAGTGATAACAGAATCATTGCAATGCACCTTTATAACACTTTGCTATTTCCCACCTTGATGATGTGTACAGTTTCCACAGTGATGTTGATCTTGTGTACAGTTTCCATAGTGATGTTGATGTTGTGTACAGTTTCCATCCTGCAAGCAGAACGTAGAATGAAAGTGTCTCACTGTCAACATGTCATGGCTTCTGTTGGATGCTTCCTGTAAACCATTTTATTCTCATCATTCAGATGTTATCCGTCATCATTTCCTATTTATAACAAATCTGTTGATATAATGTATATTGATATTTGTCATATTAAATTCAATGTCCCAAAGTGCCACCAAGAGATTAAGATTTGATGTCAGGTGTTGTATTTCTCTGTCCAGGGTATAGAGGCTAGCGGTGTGTTTATGGTCTGTATTTATGTTGCCTAGCAACACTCATACTGCAGACCAGATAATAATAATTTGAGGGAGTTGCGTCAGAGTGGGAGGACGGTGGTGGCAGAGGCACCGGCTACAACGTCTTGTCACCCCGGGAGCGCTAACTTTACCTCCGCTGGAATGGGGCATCTTGGGAATGGTATGGCAGAGGAGAGAGGGGGGTGGGAAGAAAGAGAGAGGGAGAGAGAGAGAGAGAGAGAGGAAGAGCACTGGTTCTAGTGGTCATCAGTTAGTGAGAGGTGCAGTCCCCTCTTGGCCCCACTGCGGCCGTTAGGGTCAACCGTTAGGGTCAACCGTAAGGTTCAACCGTCAGGGTCAACCGTCAGGGTCGACGTTCTACCGTCAGAAATCAAGAAATGAACCTCGGAAATTCTGTCATACGCTGGCGTCAAACGTGACACAACGGCTGCAGTGGAGCCGCTGTCATTAATTACTATGGATTAATTTCCTCTGATGGTTGATTGTTGACGCTCACGGCCACAGTGGAGCCAAGGGGTTTGGGACGGCACTGTTACCATGGACACATCACCCAGAGCTTGGTGTAACTGTCTCAGTACCATCAACACATCAACCCTCAGCTTAGTGTAACTGTTAACGACAACCACCACATCAGGGACCCTGGCGTAACCGTTACCACCAGCACATCACAGTTGCTTTGCTGACCGGCTCTGGCCTGATGGCGGTCCGGCGCGCTGACTGATTGACCGTCCCAGTCTCGTGTGAGCCATGTGAGCAGCGGAGCCGGGCGGGGGGCGGGGTCTAAAGGGGATATCCCATCTCCCTTCCTCTCAGCCGTCAGATGTGGGCGCCAGAGTAGGGACGGTGTCACCCTATCCCCCCTCCCCAATCCCACCCACCTCCACCCCATCACGCCAGGGTTAGGGCCTGACACGCCAGCGGGCGCTGGGAAACGGAAAAGGGAACAGGGAACAGGACTAGACAGAGGATCAGAGAGGGAACAGGAAGGGTTGTTCGTTTCATCCACGCCCTCTAACCCAAATTCTGAACAATGAGAGTCCCCCCCCCCGCCGTACACACACACGCACACACACACACACACACACACACACACACACACACCTCCATCCCTGGTGTCCCCCCAGATGCCTGAAGTCAGCATGGGCAAGGCCGGTAGTTTGGTTTGAACACCAAAATAAATCACTTCACACCTCTGATACGCTCCAGAATAACCCAGGATACCTCTGCAATAGGCTCCAGAATAACCCAGGATACCTCTGCAATACGCTCCAGAATAACCCAGGATACCTCAGCATTACGCTCCAGAATAACCCAGGATACCTCTGCAATACGCTCCAGAATAACCCAGGATACCTCTGCAATACGCTCCAGAATAACCCAGGATACCTCTGCAATACGCTCCAGAATAACCCAGGATACCTCAGCAATACGCTCCAGAATAACCCAGGATACCTCTGCAATACGCTCCAGAATAACCCAGGATAGGTTACATGAGTCAGCTAGAGGGGCTGGAGCTGATGTATAGGCTATATAGTCCATTGAGCTGAGGCTATATAGTCCATTACAATTATATAGTCTTGAGATCCATTAGTCTGTGCTATTACCACTACACTGTGTTTCACTGGTCAGATTTGAGGCTAATGTTCATGTTGGGTTCATCCTTTTCCTGAAGTATTTGTACAACTTGTGCAACACAAAGAGCCGGGTTCACTTGAGGACAGGGACAGTCTGTTCAGGGATTCAGGGATCGTCAAAGACTGCTTTTTTATAAATGCATTAGTGAGACATAAGTATTTTATTGAACTCCCCACAAATCACTCACTCGCTGATTCACACCAGCAGCTCAGGAACCGTGGGATCTGAACCGTGGGATCTGGCCCGGCCGTGTATCTGGGTTACCATTTCAAAAAACCACCCAACACTTTCAACAGTTGAGAGGCAGAGTGTGTGACTCGTGCCAACTTTGGTGTGAGGTGATGCTTCTACACGCGCTTACAGTACGAGCACGCACGCAAATACAAACACGTTTCTATGGGCCAACTGCTGATGTTCCAGCATGATAGAGGCAGGAAGTGAGCGCCTCATCCCAGAAGCGACCCTAGTATGAGAACATGACTGGACCTCCGGATCTCCTAGGGAACTCAACTGTGCCTTAAGGCTTAAAGGGAATTAGTATCTCTCTGTCAAGTACGTTTTCCCACAAGCCACTGGGATAAGGGGACAGCCAGTGGTTAAACCCTCATATCCTTCACCTAATTGGACAGTAATAACTGTTTACTTGCTCCATTCAGCAGGAAATGCCAGAGGACTTTCAATCCTCATTAGCAACATGTATTGAATTATGGCAAGAAGTTGCAGATCTTATTGGAATTATGCAGGAAGAGGTATGGTCCTCTTTTGGGGTGGTTTGAGGCCAGATTTCAGGCCATGGTAATGTAGTGTGGTACTGTACATCAGCCTCCGCGCGGATGCCCAACGTGGTACCGGGAAACAGCCCAGACCCAACCCACTTCTTACAGGAGCACTCTGGCGCCCACACCTAGACCCAACAATGGCCCAACCAGGTTCACATAGGAGGGGCTTTCCGTCCTGCCCAGCCCCGCTAGATCAGTCGTCTACACGCTTCTCATTTCTGTGGTGACAATGGATTTAAAGGTTTCTTGAAACAAAGAGTTGTCCAGCTCTAGTCTTACTATGGTGCATTAGGAGGGGTCGGTTGGTGGTGCCCGAAGCAAAAACACCTCAGTTCAGGAAATCCACATTGTGTTAAGAAGAATGGCCGACTCCATAACTGTGTGATAGTCATCATGACCCAGTGTCACTCAACGCTGCTGGCGGTAGCATGGTGACACAGGAAGAGGAATTAGGACAACTAGGACATTTCTGTCTGTTCAATTTGTTCTTTGTCTACCACTTCTGCCCCCCCCCACCCCCCTTCTCCCAGAGGTCCTGGCTGTACGTCCTTAATCAGCTGTTTCTCGTCCCTAATCAGCTGTTTCTCGTCCCTAATCAGCTGTTTCTCGTGTTTTTTTCAACATACTGATGGAGACGTGGTCACAGGAGGATCTCACAGAGTCTCGGAGATCTAAGGAGAACAGAGGGAGTTTTTCCTGTGCTTCAAGGGACGCCGGTCACTCGCAGGGCCCTGACCAGCAGTTCCTCTGTAGTCCTCTAGATGGCGACAGGCTCTGGGAGACTCTTGTCTCCATAGAGACCTTGCGGAGGCCAGCTGTGAGGTCCTAGTGAAAGTGAGTCTTGCTCTTTTTGCTCTCTCTCTGTCTTCTATTCATCCCCCAGCGGCCCCTGGACATCAGCAGAGAGAGGAGATTTCCGCCTGCTAATCCTTGGTTATCGTCATCACAGCTGATGGTCAAAATCTGAGAGGGTTTCAGCCGGGAGGTCCTCTTACTCACACACACACACACACACACACACACACACACACACACACACACACACACACACACACACACACATACTCACTCACATAGTACCAAAGCACGATATGGAGATTAGGGTGTATGCCCATTTTACCAAAGTAACCCAGCTGTACTACAGTACATAAACACACACACACACACACACACACAAGCCAATGCCCCTGAACTACGGCCGCTGCTCCTGACCCCTGCACTCTGAGGTAGGAAACCCCACAGACGGGAGCCCCTCCCTCTCTTCCTCTCTGGGATTGAATGTCTTTATACAGAAACATCCTACTAACATCAATTTGAGCTTCCTCTGAGAGACAACAGCTCCGAGAGACAAGTCCCACTGAGACATCCATGGTCAGGATCAGCCTATAGGACAATGTGCACATTTTCACCATTTGATTTGAAATTTAAACCTGTGCCCATTCTGCCCACGTGTGTTTTTAATCTAATTTGAATTCTTTATCAAACGTTAATCACCAGTGGTGATGTCATTCATACATGATTCCCAAAATCTCCAAAGTGACATGTTTGTGGCAAGCTGACAGGTTAGGTAGGGATGTGTGTGTGTGTGTGTGTGTGCGTGTGTGTGTGTGTGTGTGTGCGTGCGTGCGTGCGTGTGTGTGTGTGTGTGTGTGTGTGAACGTGTGCGTGTGTGTTTGTGAGTGTGTGTGTGTGTGTGTGTATCCTATCCTCCCCATATTGCTGTGAATGGTTGTGCCTCTCCCATCCTGTTACTGTGTGTGCAGTTGACTAAATTAAAATGGTGTCTTAAGTTATTAAACTGAGCAGCTTTAATCATTGGCTGCAGGAAGTCAAGGTTGAGGACCAGTGAGGATTATCATCCTTTAAGCACAAAGGCTCATATCCACTCTGGCCTGCTGCCGCTCTCCCATCTTTCTCTCTCTCTCTCTCTCTCTCTCTCTCTCTCTCTCTCTCTCTCTCTCTCTTCTCTTTCTCTCTCCCTGTAGCTGTCACACTCAAGCTCTCTGTTGATCCCTCTCATTTCATTTCTCTCCGATGCCTCTATCTGTTGCCCCCCCCCCTCTCTCTCTCTTTCTCTCTCTCTCTTTCTCTCTCTCTCTTTCTCTCTCTCTCTCTCTCCAGCTATATGACCATTCTCTGGTAGCCGACCCCCACTGTCCATCTCTCTCTCGCTCCGTCTCTCTCTCTGTGCGGCTCTGGCTCTAACGTCCTGTGGGTCTCTGTCCCTCTCTCCCTCCGCCTCCCCCCATCTCTCCAGCCCCGGGCTCCCCTCCTCCCCTCCTCCTCTCGCTCTCTCCCGGCGGCCGGGGCGAGGACATGCGCCGGCGCCATGGGCTTCATGGAATTCTACCTGGAGATTGACCCGGTCACCCTCAACCTGATCATCCTGGTCGCCAGCTACGTCATCCTCCTCCTCGTCTTCCTCATCTCCTGCATCCTGTACGACTGCCAGGGGAAGGACCCCACCAAGGTGTACGCCCCCACCCCTGCCGCCGACGCCGCCCCCACCCCTGCCGCGGACGCCTCCCCCGCCCAGACGCCCGTACGCCCGGTGGTCACGCCGAACTCCCCGCCTTCCTCCGGCCGCGAGCAGGACGACACGGCCGCCAGACACCTCAAGCCCCCCGACCCCCTCACCCCCGACCCGGGGAGGGAGAAGAGGAGCACCCTGGTGTGAGGACTCTCCGGGGATGGGTGGAGGTCATGTGGGGGTCAGGGACGGAGGTGAAGAAGGAGATGTTTGACTGATGGGTTGAAAGTCCTAAGAGGATCCGTGGTCCCAAAAATGCTGCTTTTCTGTTTTGTACATTTTTGTTCCGTCGCTCTTTACATTTTTTATTTTTTATTTTCGGACAATTTTATGTGTAAATAGCAGAGGATCACACAGAGAAGGTAAGCTGTGGTTAGTGTGTGTGTGTGTGTGTGTGTGTGCGTGTGTGTGTGTGTGTGTGTGTGTGTGTAACCCAATGTGTTCAGTGTTTCAAGGACATCATCTCATTTAATGAATGTTCAAACCAACATGCACTTGTGTGCATTAGCAAATGCGTGGGAATCAATCACTGGTGGACGGTATCTGGACTGGATTCAATATTCATCCTACAGTGATGCATGTAAAGCATATAAGCCACTGAGGTAGTCTCAGTGATGGATGGCGGTGATTGATGTGACACATTGGTGTGATGGAGCTGACATGAATGGAGGTGGTGTATAAGAGAGACTCTTCCTGCACACACACACACACGCACGCACACACACACACACACACACACACACTTGTCATGTCATTGGTACTTCTGGCTTCCCAGTGGAAATTTGTATTCCTAACACCCTTAACACACACCCGCAAGCAGGCAAACAGACAGACAGGACTGTAGGGGGCGGGGGGGGGGTGGGGGGGGGGGCGTGCCCAATGGACAGATCGGACAGGAATGGACGACAAGGACAACACGAACCTCTCCCTCCCCCTCCCCTCTCCTCGGTCCCAGACACTAAGCACTCAGCTGCCCTCACAACCTCTGTCACCAGCAGCTAAATCCCGCCTGAGCCCCCCACAGACCTCCATCAGGGAGATGGATGTGGGTTGGAGGTCCCAAAGCCTCACTGCATAAACCAATAGGATGAATGCTCGTCACTCTACACTCTGACGTGTGCTCGGGACATGAGACGGCTGCTGCTGAAAGGGTTAACGCTGCCACGGCTTTAGCCACGGAGCCATGTGCTTTCGTCCAATGGGACTGGCTCTAGGAGAGCTACATAGGATCAGGTTGTTGTGACAATGGGTTTTACTCAGACATCTGTTTGGCTGTCAGCAGTGACCACACACCAACCTTAGCCCTCCATCCTAGAATGGAGTCGGACTTAAAGGAACAGTCCGGTCTAGACAGGCAGCTCCACTACACGGTTGAATAAAAAGAGAGTGCACTGAGGAAAAGGGTGAGTGTACTTGGTATGACAGGATGACAGTCCTGGAACAAGGAGACCATGGTCAAATAGTATTTGAAATCATTTGATTTTTAGGTAGTATTTGGACCCAGGTCTGGTACCAAATCTCCAGCCGTTTATCAGTTCATTTCTCCAGGACAGATCGAGTAGGATAAGGGATTGTTGCTCAACAGGATTATATGGAATGTGCCTTTAATACTCCTTCCTGTTTCCTTTCCCCAGGACATCCACTGACTAAGCAAGACTCCAGATCCCAGAAGCACCCAATCCTCAAGGCCACCTGAGCTACAGAAGTACTGGGCAGTGACATCAGAGAGGAGACCAGACCAGACCAGACCAGACCAGGCCAGACCAGACCAAGCCAGACCAGACCAGACCAGACCAGACCAGACCAGACCAGACCAGACCAAACCAGACCAGACCAGACCAGACCAGACCAGACCAGACCAGACCAGACCACTCCCTGCCAAAAGAACAAGACAGCTTGCACGGCCACTGAACAAAAGGTCCAAGTAGGAACCAGAAAGTTTTCTCAGGAGGTCTTTAGAGGGCTGCTCCACAGGGACATCCAAACAGCACCTGTATTTAGCGTGCATGGAGACGCCTCTCTTTGTATATTGTATATTCCTCTGTTTTTTAGTTCAGGCTGTAATCTTCTTATATAACAACAATGGCCGACAGCTCAGCCCCCAGCCACTGACAGACAGCATCGACTCACTCTCAATATGAATAACACAGATACTTCCCAATATTTCATGTTTGGGGGATTATGGGCTAGTGCACAGCGTATTAGGGTATTGTATTATGTAGTCTGCTGCTGATTGGTTGCTCTGCAGGGGTTACATAAGGCTGAGCTGGTAAATAGGGAGCGTGTTGTCATATCCTGCTCTGACATAGAGGCTGTTCTAATGGGCACATCAGCCTGACATGCAACACTGACAGACAGACAGACAGACAGACAGACAGACAGACAGACAGACAGACAGACAGACAGACAGACAGACAGACAGACCAAAAGAGAGAGAGAGAGAGAGAGAGAGAGAGAGACAGACAGACAGACAGACCAAAAGAGAGAGAGAGAGAGAGAGAGAGAGAGAGACAGACAGACAGACAGACAGACCAAAAGAGAGAGTGAGACAGACAGAGAGACAGACAGAGATCATGTATGACAGCAGGCAGAAAAGTTGGGCCAAGTTCTCCACCAAAAAAAGGTGCTAGATCCATCCAGGGGCCTTCGTTTGGTCCTGTGGGAGAATCACTGAAAAATCCCCACTGTCTTTCAAGTTCAAGCTAAATAACAATATTTAACCAAAAAAGGTTCTACCACAAACCAAACAGGGCCTTCAAAGGGTTTTTAAATAGGGGTTCCTCCCAAAGGGGCAACAGAAGAACCCTTTTGGAACCCTATTTTCCACTACATGGCATCTAACTTTAGCCCTGGAGCATCAGTCCCGACCGATGAGCTCGTCAGGCCACATATGGCAAGTGTTGTAAAAAGTACATTTAAACTGGAAACTTTTACTTAAATGTTGTCCTTTCTCTGAAGTAATATGTGTGGTTTTGCAAAAAGCATATAATGAAAGTCAAAAGACATATTTATTGAAAAGAGGTTTCAAATGACCTTATCTGATGAAAATATGATTGTATAAAAGGATTAATAAAAACTATAAAACTGAATAAACATTATTAAAGTTTCCTGTGACTGTTGAACAGAGAGAGAGAGAGAGAGAGAGAGAGTGTGTGTGTGGGGGGGGGGGGGACTGCACTCTTTGTTTTTCCTACTGCTTGTCCTACTGCTGTGGCATCAGGTGGTCGTGATAGGAGAGAGGAGAGGAGGAGAGAGGAGGAGAGGGGAGGAGAGGAGGAGAGAGGAGGAGAGGGGAGGAGAGGGACAGAATACTTTGGTGAACTGAGAAAAGGAAAGAGGAGGTACAGCTGTGTCCCCGTACTACTCCTTAGTCCCTGTGTTTGATTCTAAACACAAACAAACATGATATTCAACAATTTCAATTATTTCACCCATGGTGATTGAGTGCCCTCTGGTGGTGGATATTGGAATTACTGCCCGGACCACCAGGCCGATTCTGAGTGACTTCTGACCAACAACCAGAATTATATCCTGACTAACAATAAGAGTTGGAGTGACGATCCCGACAACCAATCAGAATCAGAGTGACTATGCTGACCACCAACCAGAGTTGGAGTGTCCATCCAGATGACCAATCAAAGTCACGATGTAGGCAATGTCCCATGAACTCTATCTGTCTGTCTATCTACTCATGTGTCCGGTCAGTCATTCTATCTGTATCCAAAAAGATTTCTTGTCTTTCTGATTCCAGCCCCTCATTGGGGGGTCCTTGGATGTAGCCTGGCCCAAACACTTCTGATGTGAGCAGCATTAGAGATATCATTCAATGAATACACACAAACAAAATATTCATGTTACATTTTTTTTTATTTTGATCATGAGAAACATAATCAGACACAGGTAGACACAGATTCCAGAGTCCTGGGGAGCAGAACTGGGATCAAGATCAGGGGGAAAGTAGAAAAACTGCACAAAAGGAACAACTGAATGAGACAAGTGCTCGGTTGGGCTCGTACATTCCTCAACGCCACGTAAAGTCATTTCTGTATAAACATACATACAGAAACATTTTGAGCGGGAAGCAGCGGCCTCCCCTTGGGCCTTGTAGAGCACGACGCCTGGTCCTGCAAAACCCTCCAACAACCCAACTGAACATCCAAGCATTAATATATATATATAGCATTATTATAAAAACACCCTGGTCAGCTAAAAACCTGCTGAGACACCTCCAGAGCAGATAGGGGGTAGTCGCTATGAGAGGGGACGGGTGGGACTGACGGCCTGTTTGGAATGACGTAGTGACAGGCTGTGTGAGGACACCCTAATGCCCATCATGCAGGACCCAGACATGGAGGCCACTGTATCTGCTATACGTTCTGAATATAGAGATCTATACATCTACAATCCATATACTGTATATATAAGCATTTGCAAAATACACAGGAAATATCTATGTAGGAAAACATACTGTACAAAAAGCTTTGTATAAACATTAAAACCATATATATAAATATGTTATCTCAATAAATCCTCTGTAGACTGTAATCTTTTGGTCTGTAGTCAAGAGTTACAACGTGATCCCGAACTGCAGTGGGAGGAGCGGGGCGGCACGTGGATCACGGCTGAACGTGAACGTGAACGTGATCACGTCAGAACGTGAACGTAGGCTTAACATTCACTTTTCACGCTCCTCCGCCTCCAACGGCGCCACCTGGCGTCTCCCAAAGAACGCCTGTTACAGTCATCTCTCACTCCGCCACTAGAGGGCAGACTCACCGCTGAGCCAAAGTCATGAGTCATGAGGTAAAAACATTGAAGTACTATTCGAAATTTGGATGACTGAACAAAATAAATACAAAATAAACATGCCAGGTTATAGGTAAAGACACAAATGTAGCAATAATTATAGTCGTAATCATAGTTATTACTCTCATTAACACGGGTCAGCTATGCTCATTAAGTGAGGGCTGGCAAGGAATCACATTAACACTGAACCAGTGAGAACACCCGGGAGGTATCGCTCCGCTGGACAAAAACACAGCTTTGTACGACACATCCTAACACACCTGTCCTTTTCACCCGTGGTCATAGAAACAATCGGATCATCGGGCGGTCAGGGCCACGCCTAGCGGACGGCTCCGTGAGGGACGATGGCACTTATTGCTTTGGTTTTTGACAGTCCAGTTTAGCATGATCACAAATTAGAGTCAAATTCCAACAACCTCTGTTCCGCCTACATAACACTGCTCATAACACTGACATAGGGGTGACATAGGAGGGTGACTTATAGGGTGACGTACAGGGTTCATACGCACGACATAGCACTCTGAGCTAACCCGAACGCACGATTGGCGGATTGATATAAAGTGTGTTCAGTGATTCTTTAAGACAAAGTGCTACTAAGCTTAAAAAAAAAAAAAAAAAAGCTTATCTCTGATAATGACATTTAATATGAAAACCAAATAATGAAAACAAAAACACAAGGTAGAAGTGGAGCAGATAGCAAGTGAACGGTTCCACACAGGCCCTCTCCAGAGGGACACGAGACGCTAGCTGGACAGTAGCTGGACCAGTAGGACAGTAGCTGGACAGTAGGACAGTAGCTGGACCAGCAGGACAGTAGATGGACCAGCAGGACAGTAGGACAGTAGCTGGACCAGCAGGACGGTAGCTGGATCAGTAGGACGGTAGCTGGACAGTAGGACAGTAGCTGGACAGTAGGACAGTAGCTGGACAGTAGGACAGTAGGACAGTAGCTGGACCAGTAGGACGGTAGCTGGACAGTAGGACAGTAGCTGGACCAGCAGGACAGTAGCTGGACAGTAGGACGGTAGGACAGTAGCTGGACAGTAGGACAGTAGGACAGTAGCTGGACAGTAGGACAGTAGCTGGACCAGCTGGACAGTAGCTGGACCAGTAGGACAGTAGCTGGACAGTAGGACAGTAGTTGGACAGTAGGACAGTAGGACAGTAGCTGGGCTAGTAGGACAGTAGCTGGACCAGCAGGACAGTAGTTGGACAGTAGGACAGTAGGACAGGAGCTGGGCTAGTAGGACAGTAGATGGACCAGCAGGACAGTAGGACAGTAACTGGACCAGCAGGACACTAGCTGGACCAGTAGGACAGTAGCTGGACAGTAGGACAGTAGCTGGACAGTAGGACGGTAGCTGGACCAGCAGGACGGTAGCTGGACCAGCAGGACGGTAGCTGGACCAGTAGGACAGTAGCTGGGTCAGTAGGACAGTAGCTGGACAGTAGGACGGTAGCTGGACAGTAGGACAGTAGCTGGGCCAGTAGGACAGTAGCTGGACAGTAGGACAGTAGCTGGACCAGTAGGACAGTAGCTGGACCAGTAGGACAGTAGCTGGACCAGTAGGACGGTAGCTGGACCAGCAGGACGGTAGCTGGACCAGTAGGACGGTAGCTGGACCAGTAGGACAGTAGCTGGACCAGTAGGACGGTAGCTGACCAGTAGGACAGTAGCTGGACAGTAGGACAGTAGGACAGTAGGACAGTAGCTGGACCAGCAGGACAGTAGCTGGACAGTAGGACAGTAGCTGGACCAGCAGGACGGTAGCTGGGACACAAACACCAGAGAAAGACCACACAGAACTGGACGGGACTCACAAGCACAGCACTGTTCCTAACGTAAGTGGTAGAGTAGAAAATATAAATATTTCAGACAGAATTCCACCCCACCCGAGTTTCAAATATAACTGGAGTTTTGGGTAGTTAAAATAGTCGGGGGGGGGGGGTAGAGACTGCAGGGAGGATAGAGAGAGACGGGGGGGGGGTGGACGGGGGTGTTGGCTGCGCCCGTGTAGAGTTCGTATTAAAAGGCTGGTGGGGGGGCGTTCTGGGGGGCCCCGTCCGTCCTACAGGGGTCCATGCTGGGCCCGGTATTCGGACAGGATGCTCTTGGTGCGTCCCAGCTCTTTTCTCATGTCCACCACTTCCTGCCTCAGCACCGCGTTCTCCTTCTCCAGGAAGCTGGCCCGGATGGCGATCTGGTTCTCCTTCAGGCGACGCGCGTCGCGCGAGCGCTTGGCGGCCATGTTGTTCTTCCTGCGCCGTGCCCAGTACCTGTCGTCCTGCTCAAGAGAGGAAGAGAGGAGAAAAATACATATACTATAAGCATGTACCTCAGATTCTGTGTGTGTGTGTGTGTGTGTGTGTGTGTGTGTGTGTGTGTGTGTGTGTGTGTGTGTGTGTGTGTGTGTCAGGCTAATTCTATCACCACTTGTTGCCAAAGACAGAGCCGGACCATAATAATCATGGCTAATAACTGTGTCTGCATGCCTCACCAACCAGACAGGCCTGTCAATCACACAGATACGTTCACACACACACACACACACACACACACACACACACGGTTACACCCACACACACACACACACACGGTTACACACACACACACCTGTTACTATGTTCAACCAGCTCCAAATTACCTTCATGTCATCTGGCATCAACACCTTGCGAGCCTTCTTGATCATGGGCTGCGGCTTCAGATCCTGAGCGGAGAACTTGCATTTCCTGGGGTCGAACACCTCCTGCCCGGGGACACTGGACAGCACCAGGTCGGCTGGGTCGGGCTCGTACCCCGACACCACCTGGATGGACTCTGGGTCGATGGGGCCGGGCGAGCTCCTGGCTGAGGACACGGCTGGGGAGAGAGACGCATCATTACCGTCACATGACTTAAATACCAAGATACATACTGACTCCACCAGGGGGCAGCAGAGGCAGAGCAAAGTCAGAGTGCTGGAAAGGGAGTATGGTCAGTCTTCTCTTCTCATTACCTCTGCAGATCAGAGAGATGTAGACTGGTGAGACCATCCTGAACTCACAAGCTGATTATTCTGTTTGCAGCTACCGGTGTGGTTTAGGTGTGACGACAACGAGAGCGTTGATCTGATTATTGAAGTTAGCCCGTGATAGACGGTGATAGACAGATGGTTCATCCAATCACCTGCCAAGTATTTTTGAAAGTGCCTCCCCTTTTCTAAATGGCTTCCAATTAAGCTTTCCCAGATGGCTGTGTGGAACAAACCATCTGGCGCGTTAAATATTGACCGCGTCAATTTGCATGATTCAATTTTCACTATTCTGTGGGTCGCAAGGCAGTCTCACACTGTCAAGTCTTGAGTCACCTCCCCAAGACACAATGGCTTCAAGTCTCAAGCGAGTGTGGAGCCCCGAGCCCTCCTGTACTGAGCCGACCCCCCCCCCCCCCCCCCCAGGTGGTGCCTAAAACGTCCTCCTCCTCGAGCCCCTTTCCAGCTCCGCTCTGGACCCCCTCCCGGAGACCCAAGAGCTCCTGCATCACCGACACTCTCGCCTCACACACACACACACACACACACACACACACACACACACACACACACACACACACACACACACACTCAATCTCACCTTATCCCTCTCTCCCTCCCTCCCTCTCTCTCTCCTCCCTCCTAAGTGTATTCGTTGCTAGTGTGTGTGTTTGTATTCAGTGGCCTGCGCTGCCCTGAGAGCGCCAGGTCCAACACTCTGGGGCTTCAGCCCTGGGTCACACACACCTTCACCACACAGCCATGGTCCAACACTCTGGGGCTTCAGCCCTGGGTCACACACACCTTCACCACACAGCCATGGTCCAACACTCTGGGGCTTCAGCCCTGGGTCACACACACCTTCACCACACAAACACAGGCCCCGTCTGTCCCTAGTGATCCGGTTTTCCCAGTTCCACCCCCGCCCCCATCCGCAAACATCCAGGTAAACAGAGTTGTAAGTGGGGGTGAAGGAGCAGGGTGTTGTGGTCTGTAAGGCTGGGTATCGATTCGAATTTCAAGAATCGGTTCGATTCCGATTCACAACGTTCAGAATCGATTATCACGATTCAATTAGATTCGATTCGATTCAATATTGATTCGGTTAGTGTTACTAAAACCTTTTTTTTTTTTTGCTGTAACCTTAATAACATGACTGCCAAGTTATGCAACACATCAATACTAGGGCTGGGTATCGATACTGATTTCCAAAAATGAATGAATGAATCATTGAATGAATGAATTAACTATTCATTCCTTCATTTATTCATTCATTCATTAAATAAAAGATCGATTTTGGGATTCATGAATCGATTCAGAATCATTTGATTCAGAATCAATTCAGAATCGATGAATCTATGTTTTTAACCCAGCCCTGGGTGGTCTGGACTCTCACAGCAGTCAGACAATCAGTGAGATCAAAACAGGAATCAGCACCGCTTGTCTGCTGTGGTGTCATGACATCAGTGACAGAGGGGAGGGGAGGAGAGGAGGGGTAGAGAGGGATGAGGGGTGAGGGGGGAGGAGAGGAGAGGAGAGGTAGAGAGGGATGAGGGGTGAGAGGGGAGGGGAGGGGAGGAGAGGAGAGGAGGGGTGGGAGGGGAGGAGAGGAGGGGTAGAGAGGGATGAGGGGTGAGAGGGGAGGGGAGGAGAGGGATGAGGGGTGAGAGCGGAGGGGAGGAGAGGAGAGGAGGGGTAGAGAGGGATGAGGGGTGAGAGGGGAGGGGAGGAGGGGTAGAGAGGGATGACAGAGGGGAGGAGAGGAGGGGTAGAGAGGGATGAGGGGTGAGAGAGGAGGGGTAGAGAGGGATGAGGGGTGAGGGGAGGAGAGGAGGGGTAGAGAGGGATGAGGGGTGAGTGGGGAGGAGAGGAGGGGTAGAGAGGGATGAGGGGTGAGAGGGGAGGAGAGGAGAGGAGGGGTAGAGAGGGATGAGGGGTGACGGAGGGGAGGGGAGGAGGGGTAGAGAGGGATGAGGGGTGAGAGGGGAGGGGAGGAGAGGAGGGGTAGAGAGGGATGAGGGGTGAGAGGGGAGGGGAGGAGTGGAGGGGTAGAGAGGGATGAGGGGTGAGAGGGGAGGGGAGGAGGGGTAGAGAGGGATGAGGGGTGAGAGGGGAGGGGAGGAGAGGTAGAGAGGGATGAGGGGTGAGAGGGGAGGGGAGGAGAGGAGGGGTAGAGAGGGATGAGGGGTGAGAGGGGAGGGGAGGAGGGGTAGAGTGGGATGAGGGGTGAGAGGGGAGGGGAGGAGAGGAGGGGTAGAGAGGGATGAGGGGTGAGAGGGGAGGGGAGGGGAGGAGAGGAGGGGTAGAGAGGGATGAGGGGTGAGAGGGGAGGGGAGGAGAGGAGGGGTAGAGAGGGATGAGGGGAGGAGAGGAGGGGAGGAGAGGTAGAGAGGGATGAGGGGTGACGGAGGGGAGGAGAGGAGGGGTAGAGAGGGATGAGGGGAGGAGAGGAGGGGAGGAGAGGAGGGGTAGAGAGGGATGAGGGGTGAGAGGGGAGGAGAGGAGGGGTAGAGAGGGATGAGGGGTGAGAGGGGAGGGGAGGAGAGGAGGGGTAGAGAGGGATGAGGGGTAAACTGAGAAAGAGGAGAGGATAAGCTGGGCTCTAGCAGATGTGGTGGACAATAGGCAGCATACTGGTGGTCAGATGGCCTCAAACGTGACCAGAAACTGTGTGTGTGTGTGTGTGTGTGTGTGTGTGTGTGTGTGTGTGTGTGTGTGTGTGTGTGTGTGTGTGTGTGCGTGTGCTCGTGCATGTGTGTGTGTGAAAGAGAGAGAGAGAGAGAGACAGGAGTGTAGCTGCACTGAGCATGTGCGCCACCTGTGTGTGTGCCCCCTGAGCATGTGTGTATGTATTTCGGGGGAGCTGGCAGGGCGCGCTTCCTGTCTCAGCAGGGGGTGAAGGCTGAGGACTGAGATCAGCTGCTTCATGACCGTCACACAGCAGATGCATGTGATCATCCCATCACATCACAAACTCTCACACTGACATGTGATCATCCCCCATCACATCACAAACTCTCACACTGACATGTGATCATCCCCCATCACATCACAAACTCTCACACTGACATGTGATCATCCCCCATCACATCACAAACTCTCACACTGACATGTGATCATCCCCCATCACATCACAAACTCTCACACTGACATGTGATCATCCCCCATCACATCACAAACTCTCACACTGACATGTGATCATCCCCCATCACATCACAAACTCTCACACTGACATGTGATCATCCCCCATCACATCACAAACTCACACTGACATGTGATCATCCTCCATCACATCACAAACTCTCACACTGACATGTGATCATCCCCCATCACATCACAAACTCTCACACTGACATTTGACTCCTGACCATGTGTACGTCACTAATGATGTGAACATGTCATAGACATGCAATAAACATGTAATAAACCTGATATGAACATGTTTTACATATTAATCTATTACCTTCAAGATTGAAGATTGCTTTATTTGTCACATGTAATGTACAGTCACAGTGATGTCATGTTTCTTTCTTTTCTTATTTATTCTTGAATTCTATTTATGAATTGTAGTATTTTCTACTAATTGTAGTATTTTCTGCATTATTGTATACATTGTATGTATTGTACTGTATGTTTTAGTTGAGGACTCTTGGAAGACTAGCCGATGGCTAAAAGAGATCCTAATAAACAAACAAACAGTGAAATGTTGCTGTCGGCTCCAAGATTCTCCAAGATGCTCATTACAGATAAACTCCAATACTCCATTTACAAATTACAAATGTACAAATTACACAAGAAGTACCATTTCTATGCAGTATAAAGATAAGGGTAAAATAGATACTGGTCTGGATGGATTATGTGCATGCTATACTGTATATATCTACGCAAAACAGAGCCTACCGCTTGATCTTATCAATGGCCTCATCAATGAGATTGACGGCGCATTAATACTAATTGTTATGCGGTCGCAGCCGTGGGTTACAGAGTATTTTACCACGGCTGCTAGCCAATCAGAATCAAGTATCCAAACTCTCCGTTGTAGAAGAATAAATACATAATGGGTGTGTTATGTACATGCTATAGCTATAATAAAGAATCCTGGGGGGAGGGGGTATACTGATATTTGCATTTGGTTGTGTTATATACACTACAGATTCTGATCCACTGGATATAGTTGTACTATATGTTAGGTAGAGTCATTCAGACGCCGAACTGTTTGTGGAAAACAGCTGTTCCTGAGTCTCTCCATGCTTGGCATGTGTGTGTGAGGTATCTTTTCCCTGACCCTAGCAGAGAGAACAGTCCGTTGGCCTGGGAGGCTGGGGTCTTTCCCTGACCCTAGCAGAGAGAACAGTCCGTTGGCCTGGGAGGCTGGGGTCTTTCCCTGACCCTAGCAGAGAGAACAGTCCGTTGGCCTGGGAGGCTGGGGTCTTTCCCTGACCCTAGCAGAGAGAACAGTCCGTTTGCCTGGGAGGCTGGGGTCTTTCCCTGACCCTAGCAGAGAGAACAGTCCGTTTGCCTGGGAGGCTGGGGTCTTTCCGGATCCTGTTGGCCTTGGTCTTGCATCTTCTGGTGGTACCTTATGATATATCATCTCATATTCTTATCATCTTATCATCGTATCATATTTCTACAACTTACATTACATCTCCTGTTCCATCTCTGTACTCACACAGCTCTCTGAGGTGTTGATCAACCAGGCCCTATCCTCCTCTCTACAGGCCCTATCCTCCTCTCTACAGGGCCCCTATCCTCCTCTCTACAGGGCCCCTATCCTCCTCTCTACAGGCCCTATCCTCCTCTCTACAGGGCCCCTATCCTCCTCTCTACGGGGCCCCTATCCTCCTCTCTACAGGGCCCCTATCCCCCTCTCTACAGGGCCCCTATCCTCCTCTCTACAGGCCCCTATCCTCCTCTCTACAGGGCCCCTATCCCCCTCTCTACAGGGCCCCTATCCTCCTCTCTACAGGGCCCCTATCCTCCTCTCTACAGCCCCTCTCCTCCTCTCTACAGGGCCCCTATCCTCCTCTCTACAGGGCCCCTATCCTCCTCTCTACAGGGCCCCTATCCTCCTCTCTACAGGGCCTCTATCCTCCTCTCTACAGGCCCTATCCTCCTCTCTACAGGGCCCCTATCCTCCTCTCTACAGGGCCCCTATCCTCCTCTCTACAGGGCCCCTATCCTCCTCTCTACAGGGCCCCTTATCCTCCTCTCTACAGGGCCCCTATCCTCCTCTCTACAGGGCCTCTATCCTCCTCTCTACAGGGCCCCCTATCCTCCTCTCTACAGGCCCTATCCTCTCTACAGGGCCCCTATCCTCCTCTCTACAGGGCCCCTCCTCCTCTCTACAGGGCCCCTATCCTCCTCTCTACAGGGCCCCTATCCTCCTCTCTACAGGGCCCCTATCCTCCTCTCTACAGGGCCCCTATCCTCCTCTCTACAGGGCCCCTATCCTCCTCTCTACAGGCCCTCTCCTCCTCTCTACAGGGCCCCTATCCTCCTCTCTACAGGGCCCCTATCCTCTCTACAGGGCCCCTACCCTCCTCTCTACAGGGCCTCCTATCCTCCTCTCTGACAGGGCCCTATCCTCCTCTCTACAGGGGCCCCTATCCTCTCACAGACCTATCCTCCTCTCTACAGGGCCCCTATCCTCCTCTCTACAGGGCCCCTATCCTCCTCTCTACAGGGCCCCTCCTCCTCTCTACAGGGCCCCTATCCTCCTCTCTACAGGGCCCCTATCCTCCTCTCTACAGGGCCCCTATCCTCCTCTCTTCAGGGCCTCCCAGGCTCTCTTTACTGTATGAAGGCAAATATTGGTGGGTCAAAACAAATGAGTGGCAGCGTTTTTCCCGCCTGAGACCGGCTGGTTGACGTGAGGGTTTCCTCCTGCTGACCTAGTTTTGCTGAGGACAGTGTGATCCTAAAACACTGATCATCACACAGAGACAAGCCCAAGAG
>NC_140262.1:355858-400858 GCF_949987555.1 Borostomias antarcticus
CATGATTTGTCGTAAACACATTTGCTTTACTCGATGATAAGAGTGGTAATCGAGCGCTTCAGCTGTGTGAATGATCTCATTCTCTCTATGCTAAGTGACAACTATCTGAATAACCAGCCATCCAACTGACTTTATACAAATTATATCATTGACAATCCCTAAAACAATAGTTATGTTTGTATATAATACAATTATAATAGTAGTAGACTACGTAAGCCACTTTTGTGACACACCACCTAAACAACTTTACACATGCCTATATCTCCAGGCTAATGACGTACAACGGTTCCGCTCAAAACTGGTCGAAATGCGGTCCCGTTCCCTAGATAGAACCAAGGTTCCAAGAATTCTGAACCAAACCGGTTCACGAACCAGAATTACTTTGGTGGAAAAGGGCCATCAGAGGAAACAGAACCCCCACCCCCCCCGCCCACACACACACACACACACACACACGTGCACACACACACACACACACACACGCACACACACACACACACTCTCTCACACACACACACACACACACACACACACACACACACACGTGCACACACACACACACACACACACGCACACACACACACACACTCTCTCACACACACACACACACACACACACACACACACACACATAGACAGAGGACTAATCCGCACAGTCACAAAAAATAGGAGGCACACAGATGTCCTACACATACACCCTCTGTTGATGACATTTACGTCACAGACTCTAGCGGACCCTCACGGACCCTCGTGTACTTGCGGATGTGGTATAACCAGGGCTTGTGTGTGTGTGTGTGTATGTGTGTGTGTGTGTGTGTGTGTGTGTGTGTGAGAGAGAGTGGGAGTGTTACCTGATGTGACGGGACTGTGCAGGCTGTGCTGAGGCATCATGGACGAGGTGGTGGCACAGTCGCTAAAGTCCATCACCGAGGGCGACGAGGCTCGGGACATGATGGGCGTCTGGTGCTGGGCCTGTGATTGGCCCTGATGCTGCTGATGATGATGCTGGTGATGATGATGCTGCGGGTGGAGGTGCGAGGGAGTGGAGGGGATGCCGTTCTCGGACAGGAACTCCTCCAGGTCCATGTACTCCAGCTGGAAGCTGTCCCCATCGTACGGAAGCGTCTTGTCCCACAGCGTGGGACCCAGGAACGCGGACTGGGGGACGCTCCTCTCATCCTCCAGACTCTTCTCCTTCTCTCGCTCCTTCACAAACCCTGAGGGAGCAGGCAGAGGGAACAGTCACACACAACTCTCTCTCTCTCTCTCTTTCTCTCTCTCTCTCTCTCTCTCTCTTTCTCTCTCTCTCTTCACCTCTCTAAACAGCCTGGATACTGTCTGTCTACAGTTTACACACCATCATTTGAAAGTTGTGTCTTGTTGTCTTTTTAATTAGCTCTGGACTAGAGGCAAATCAACAAGTTGTACAACATGCTCATTGTGTGATGATATCATATATGTTATGTGTAATGATATTATTCTGCCAATCCAGTGTCATCATTAGGCCCCTTGGATGAATCCACTGCGCCAACTTAACAGAAGAAAAAAATAGTCAAAGTTGATGATGATTAATTATTGTAACCATCATGGCCTGGTAAACCAGCAAATCACTCAAATATAGCCAGTCCGTATCCCCACGTAGGCATAGGATATATCGCGATATTGTCTCCAGAAACCCCCGCAGCCTAATGTATGGAGCCCTTTTCAAATAATGTATTACTTTTCAACAAGCTCCAGGGAAGATGCTGAGAGGAGAGTGAGGAGGAAGGTGGAGAATAATGACTTTTAAAGGCATCCTTACAGACAGCGAGCTCATACCACAAATTCCTTTCAATCAACAAGAGTTTAAAGCAGTAAATAACACATATTCCCGGTTAACCCATCGGTCATTTACCTGGGTTTAAGACAGTACACTTGTCAAGATTGTCTAGGCCTATAATATTAGAAAAAAATATATGAACTGATAATTAATAAAAAATATAGGCTAGGAGTCTGGAAGTTGGATGAGCTACTGGACGAGCTAAGTCTTATTTCTTTACCTCCATGCTGGAGAGGGAGCTTCATCGGGTTTTCCAGGAGAGATTTAAGGACGCCGTGATTCGACGGCGGTAGAAAGCTTGGGTTCCCCAGGAGCCGTCGGGACATATTCTCCATCGCTTCTCTTGTGGATTGTTGAAAGTCACTGAACCTGTTCAGTCTGTTCCTTGAAGATGATCAAATATCGCATACAAAACAGAGCAACGAGCCTATAAAAGAAATAGGCTGAATATTAGATAGAAATGGAAATGTCCCGGGTGCGTCCGGAGCGCCTCTGTGCCACCAACGACTGAGCGATGAACGGGCGCTGCTGAACACTAATGCACCGATCACCGGATCACCGGATCCATGTGTACGAACGGAGGTGTGTGACGTCAGGCCGTGAGAGGCAGGGCATGAACACCAACGTGTGTGTGTGTGTGTGTGTGTGTGTGTGTGTGTGTGTGTGTGTGTGTGCGTGTGTGTGTGTGTGTGTGTGTGTTTGTGTGTGTGCGAGCGAGCGAGTATTTGGATCGATGGAAATTAATGGTGTGGCTTGACGATTCATGTGAATTAGCATAATTATACATATGCCTACTGGTGACATTGGTTCTATCCGTGTCAGACTGAGATTAAACTGCTAACTGCATCTTCACAGAGTGGCAGGCTGCAATAAACTCACACTGTATTCAATATGAACTTTTTTATATATTTTTATTTTTATCAAATAGACCAAATAAGCATTCAGTAGGGTAGTCTACAAATACAGTAGGCTTCGCGCCAAATGTGGTTTAATGTTTCAGTGTGCTTTGCCAAGCTTTTATCGCACCTTTTGTTACGCACACCCCTAATAGGAGAGGCCAAATGTGGTGGAACCCAGAGAACAGAGACAGAGGCCAGGAGATGATATAACCAGGATTTAATAGTTAAGGAATCTAATCTAAAGAGCAACGTCCGTGATCCAAGGGGGTAATCGAGGGTAGTCCAGAGGTCAAGCCAGGGAGATCAGTCCAAGAAGGGAAAAAAACAAGGGGGCAAAAAATACGAGGTCCGGGTGGGAACGGGTTCAGGAGACACAGGAGGGAGCGGGTCCAGGAGACACAGGAGAGGGAACGGGTCCAGGAGACACAGGAGAGGGAACGGGTCCAGGAGGCACAGGGGGTCGGAGGGAGCTGGAGGGTGACACAAAAATGACGGGGAAAAACTCAGCCAGGAAGAACACAAAAACACGGTAACTCGAGGAGAATGCAAGGAGATGTATACGAGGAGAAAATACGGGAGCCAGAACTAACCGTACAGCTTATTACGTTCAAGCGTCGGGTCTCTGTCTGCAGCAGCGTTATATAGGTGGCTGTCCTGATGGTGATTGGAAGCAGCTGGGCTGATGATAATCGCCAACACCTGAGCAGCTAGCAGAGCAGAGACCCGGCCCGCTCAATCCGGCAGGGATGAGGCGCCGGAACGAGGCTGACGGGGGCGTGTCCGACGGGGAGGCATAACAGAACCCCTCCCCTCAGGGGAGGCACCGGACGACGGACCCGGCACCCCAGGGTTGGCCCGGTAGAAATCGTCCAACAAGGACGGGTCGGCGAGGTAGGACGCCGGCACCCAACTCCGGTCCTCGGGCCCGTAGCCCACCCAGTCCACGAGGTACTGAAATCCGCGACCCCGGCGGCGGACCTCAAGCAGCCTGCGAACTGGCCACACAGGGTCCCCATCAGCCAGGATACGAGGCGGCGGCGGAGCCGGGCTGGGGGGAGACAAAGAGCTGGTGGCCACAGGTTTCAGCTGGGAGACATGGAACACGGGGTGGATCTTGAGAGAGGGAGGAAGAACCAAACGTACCGCCGTGGGGTTGATGATGCGGTCCACCGGATAGGGACCGACGTAACGGGGGTTTAGTTTCCGGGTGGAGGTTCGGGAGGTCTGGAGGGGCAGGTCCCGGGCCAACAGCCAAACCCTCTGACCAGGCTGGTAGTCAGGGGCCGGCACCCTCCGCCGGTTAGCGCTCCGCCGGGCGCGCTCGGTGGCACGGAGCAGCGCAGCCCTGGCGGTCCTCCAGACGTTCCGGCACCGGCGGAGATGGGCCCTGGTGGTTGGGACCGCCACCTCCAGCTCCTGTTGGGGAAACAGAGGGGGTTGGTATCCAAGTGAACACTGAAACGGGGACATACCGGTGGCGGCGCTCTCCATGGAGTTCAGGGAGTACTCCACCCACGGCAGGTACTTCGCCCAGGAGGATGGGTTGTTGGCGGTGACACAGCGGAGGGCGGCTTCCAGAGCCTGGTTGGCACGCTCAGCCTGCCCGTTAGACTGCGGGTGGTATCCGGAGGTGAGGCTGGCGGTAGCCCCAATGCCCCTGCAGAAAGCCTGCCAGACTTTAGAGACAAACTGGGGGCCCCGATCTGAAACCACATCCGAGGGGATCCCGTGGAGGCGGACGACGTGGAGGGTCAGGAGGTCTGCAGTTTCGGCCGCTGTGGGCAGCTTCGGGAGGGGAACAAAGTGGACCGCCTTGGAGAAACGGTCCACGATGGTCAGAATAGTGTCGCACCCCTGGGAGACTGGGAGCCCAGTGACAAAGTCCAGAGCTATATGGGACCACGGTCGACTGGGTACCGGGAGAGGCTGCAGGAGACCTGCAGGAGGCCGATGGGAGGCCTTACTTCGGGCGCAAATGGTGCAGGCGGCAACAAACTCCTTGGTGTCGCCCCTGAGAGTAGGCCACCAGAACCTCCTACCGACGAATTCTGCAGTCCGCCGCTCGCCGGGGTGGCACGCGAAACGACTGGAGTGACCCCACTCCAACACCCTTGCCCGGACAGCTGTGGGAACAAACAGACGGTTACGTGGTCCGGTTCCCGGGTCCGGTTCAGCCCGCTGCGCCTGTTTCACGACTGCCTCGATGCCCCAGGTTACGACACCCACCACCTGGGAAGGGGACAGGATGGTATCCCCACCCTCCGAGACATCCGAATCCTCCCTGGGAAACTGGCGGGAGAGAGCATCAGCTCTGATGTTTTTGGAGCCTGGACGGTAGGTTAGCGTGAAGTTAAAACGGCTAAAAAAGAGAGCCCAGCGGGCTTGTCGGGAGTTGAGCCTTTTGGCTGACCCAAGGTAGGCTAGGTTCTTGTGGTCCGACCACACCAAAAACGGCAGGTTGGCTCCCTCAAGCCAGTGTCTCCACTCCCTCAGGGCCTCGTGAACCGCCAGAAGCTCCTTATTGCCCACGTCGTAGTTCATAGCCGCAGGTTCGTAGCGCCGGGAGAAGTAGGCGCACGGGTGTATTCTCTGGTCCTCCCCAGACCGCTGAGAGAGGACACCCCCGATACCAGTGTCCGAGGCGTCTACCTCCACAATGAACTGTCTCTCAGGGTCGGGGTGGATCAGCACTGGAGCGGTAGAGAACAGATGCTTGAGTTGGGCGAAGGCAGCCTCAGCAGCAGGGTTCCAGCAGAAAGGCCGCGAGGTGGAAGTAAGCGCGGTGAGTGGCGCTGCGACCTGGCTGAACCCCTTGATGAACCGCCTCACAAAGCCCGCGAACCCCAAGAAGCGCCTCAGTTGGGTCCGGTCCGTGGGTTGTGGCCATTCCACGACGGCTTTGACCTTGGCTGGGTCTGCGCGCATCTGTCCGTCCTCCACCACATTGCCCAGGTAGGTGACAGAGCTGGTGTGGAACACACACTTCTCTCCCTTCACGTACAGCCTGTTCTCTAGGAGTCTTTGCAGGACAAGACGGACGTGCTGGTGGTGCTCCTCCATGGACCGCGAAAAAATAAGGATATCATCTAAATATACCACAACAAAAATGTTTAACATATCTCGTAGGACATCATTAACCAGGGCCTGGAATATGGCAGGAGCATTGGATAGGCCAAAAGGCATTACAAGGTATTCGAAATGGCCAAGGTGAGTATTAAAAGCGGTCTTCCACTCGTCCCCCTCCCTGATACGGACGAGATGGTAGGCATTGCGGAGGTCCAGCTTAGTGAACACCTTGGCATGGGTGAGGGGTTCGAAGGTGGAGCTAATGAGTGGAAGGGGGTATCTGTTCTTAACAGAAATGTCATTGAGAGCCCGGAAATCAATGCAGGGCCTAAGCCCGCCGTCCTTTTTAGACACAAAGAAAAACCCTGCCGCGAGAGGAGAGGAGGAGGGCTTGATTATACCCGAGTTTAGGGACTCCGTGATGTAATTCCTCATTGCCTCTTTCTCCGGGAGTGAGAGGTTGTATAACCGTCCTTTAGGCAGGGTGGCCCCAGGAAGGAGGTCTATAGGGCAGTCATACGGGCGATGGGGTGGCAGAGAGAGCGCCTCGTCTTTACTGAACACCTGGGCCAGGTCGTGGTAGGTGGAGGGAATTCCAGTGAGGTCTGGAGGGGTTAGTCTAGGCTTGGGGTCGCTAGAGGGAGACAGGGCGGAGCGAAGACAGGAGGCGTAGCATGTAGCCCTCCAGCCTAGGATCTGGCCTGAAGCCCAGGAGATGTGGGGTTCATGCTTCTCAAGCCAGGGTCTTCCCAGCACCAGGGGCGTTGTGGGGGCCTGAAGAACAAAAAAACGAATATCTTCCGTGTGATTCCCAGAGAGGGTGAGTGAGATCAGATCAGTGGTGTGAGAGATGGTTCCTAGGGAATGACCATCTATGGCCCTGGGCATGATGGGTCGGTCTAGGGGAACTAAAGGGATGCCCGCCTGGCGGGCTAAGTTTTCATCTATAAGACAACCATCTGCCCCTGAGTCTATTAGAGCGCTGACAGAAAGGGTGTCCTTGCCCCAGGTGAGGGTAGCAGGGAAAAGGCGGCTAGGAGTGACCTGGAGCTGAGAAAAAGAGGCTTTGCTCACCAGTATGCCCCCTACTAGTGAGCTGAATCTTTTGGCCGGATGGGACACGCGCGGATGAAGTGCCCCTCTTTACCGCAGTACAGGCATTGTTGGTTGTTAAGCCTCCGGTCTCGCTCCTCCCGCGAGAGCCGAGAGCGGCCGATCTCCATCGGTTCTCCAGACCCGGATGTAGCCGCGAGAGGAGGCAGCGTGGACTGAGATGGGGGCGGGGTTGTTCCTGCGTGACGAGGAGCGGGGCGCGTGACAGCTCGCTGAGCCCGGTCGGTTCGTCGTACCTGGAGGCGTGCATCCATCCTAAGGGCCAATGTGATGAGGTCGTTTAGGGTTCCGGGATCATCGCGCACCAAAAGGTCTTTGATGGAGTCGGTTAATCCCTTATAAAAAATATTGAGGAGAGCTCCGTCATTCCAGCCAGTCTCCGTGGCTAGAGTACGAAACTCGACCATATACTCCGCTACTGAGCGCGAACCCTGGGATATGGCTAGCATGCGGCTGGCTACGTCCTGCCCGTCCTGGGGGTGGTCGAACACGAACCGGAACTCAGTTTTAAAAAGGGAGTAGTCCGTGGAGTAGGATGTACTGCCCCCGACCGCGGCTATGGCCCAATTGAGAGCCTTGTCGGCTAGTAGGGACATAATAAACGCTATCTTGGCCCCATCGGAGGAGTATTTGGACGGCTGGTGCGTAAACATTAATTCGCACTGGGTTAGGAAACCCCGACACTGGTTAAAATCACCATAAAACGGAGCAGGACTCACTAAACTGGGCTCCGAGCGAGCGACTGGAGGAATGGGCAAAACGGGGTTTGCAGGATCGACCGAGGGATTAGCCATTTGCCCTGGTATGAATGGTCTGCTGCCAGCGGCGATGACGTCCAGAGAACGCTGGATGGAGGCAAGAGCCCCGGACAAGGCGTCCACCTTTGCCTCGAGGCTGTTTACAGACCCGACGGTGGCTCGGGTGGTGTCCTCCAGAACGGCTATCTGGCTTTGGACCGTGGGGAAGGCTTTCTGGAGCTCGGCCTGCAGACTGGTGAGCTGCGCCGCATGGCTAGTTATCTCTCTGCGTAAATCGACTACCAGAGGGAGGACCCCTGTTCCCGGGGAACCACCTTGGCTCATGTTGGCTTGAACGTACTGTTACGCACACCCCTAATAGGAGAGGCCAAATGTGGTGGAACCCAGAGAACAGAGACAGAGGCCAGGAGATGATATAACCAGGATTTAATAGTTAAGGAATCTAATCTAAAGAGCAACGTCCGTGATCCAAGGGGGTAATCGAGGGTAGTCCAGAGGTCAAGCCAGGGAGATCAGTCCAAGAAGGGAAAAAAACAAGGGGGCAAAAAATACGAGGTCCGGGTGGGAACGGGTTCAGGAGACACAGGAGGGAGCGGGTCCAGGAGACACAGGAGAGGGAACGGGTCCAGGAGACACAGGAGAGGGAACGGGTCCAGGAGGCACAGGGGGTCGGAGGGAGCTGGAGGGTGACACAAAAATGACGGGGAAAAACTCAGCCAGGAAGAACACAAAAACACGGTAACTCGAGGAGAATGCAAGGAGATGTATACGAGGAGAAAATACGGGAGCCAGAACTAACCGTACAGCTTATTACGTTCAAGCGTCGGGTCTCTGTCTGCAGCAGCGTTATATAGGTGGCTGTCCTGATGGTGATTGGAAGCAGCTGGGCTGATGATAATCGCCAACACCTGAGCAGCTAGCAGAGCAGAGACCCGGCCCGCTCAATCCGGCAGGGATGAGGCGCCGGAACGAGGCTGACGGGGGCGTGTCCGACGGGGAGGCATAACACCTTTCAATATTGTGTTGTCGAAATGGATAATGGATTAACTGATCGCAGTTGGCGTTATATGCCTAATTTAATTGGTTTAAACACATTTAACTCACTTTTCATTATTATTTGTTTATCTAATATTCTCAAGAAGTGCTGCGCGTGAACCATCCAGGGCCAGAGGCGCGCGGACGCGCGGACACGAGCCAAGCGCGTGAATGGCGGGTCACGTGAGTGGGCGGGACTGACCTACTTCTGTCCAATGGCAGAACGCGAAGTCCTGCTCGCTGCCTGTCCCTCCCACCCCTGAAGGGCTGTCACATTGAACCTCATGTGCTCTTGCCACGGAGAAAAACAACTCAATCATAAAAGGAGAAAAGTGCCAACTCAGCCTTGTACACATGAAATAGTACAAGGATTAGGCCAGGTTAGGCCTCCAAAGTTCTCAAGAGCTGCTAGGTACTCCAGGCTCAATTAAGCCGCTTGTTTATGTTGGTGGATGCAGTTGAATTCTAGCAAGGAAGACAAATAGGCTACCTATTGAGATTAGACAGTGAGGATGTCTTTATTCTTATGTAACCTGTAAGTGTCAGTTACACTCACCCCCCCCAACCCTAAACTCATTCCATCACCACAGGGCATCCGTGTCACAGGATGATGCGTTTCAAACCCGGGTAAAAACACCGCTTTAACCAGCTACGCCGATGAAAAGCTAGCTCGTCATCGGTGCAGGTGGACCATGGAAGGCTGGCTATTTATACTAGGAGACCGAGTTTAACCAACGACTCACTACCTACACGGAGTCAGGATTCACAAGAACTCAGTTTCACTCGATTACACATCGGATCACTGTCAAGGCTGATTCACCTTGATAAAGCATTTCTGTTATTTAAATATAGAGCATGACCAGTCTTGTGTCTGTAATAGAGTGTGACGTTAGAACTAGCGACATGTGGCCGGTAGGTAGCGGAGGTGGTAGCGGCTAGAGAATCAGACCAGGGGCTGCAGGTCATAGGTTCGAGTCCCGAACCAAGCCACTTGACAAGATGAGAGCTTAACCAGTGTCTGTCACCAGCAAACAAGACCAAGGTTAGTTGTGGACTTCAGGAGGCAGACAGGACAGAATACATACGCGTCACCATTGATGGAACAAGTTCTTCAGTGTCCACATCAGTGAGGACCTCACATGGACAGGACTCACAGAGGCCGCAGTGAAGAAGGCACAGCAGCGCCTCTTCTTCCTCAGACGGCTGAGAAAACACAAGATGAATCCCCGCCTCTTCAGGACGCTCTCCACGTCCACCGTGGTGAGCCTCCTAGTTGCATCATGGCGGCCTGGTACCGGAACAGCACCGTCCTCGACCGCAAAGCTCTGTCGAGGGTGGGGGGACCGGCCCAGCGTAGCCTCCCTCCCTCCAAGAAATGGACGCCAGGCAGTGAGCGAGGAGAACCCTGAAAGATCCCAGTCACCCCGACCACAAACTCTTCACACCACTGCCGCCCGGCAGACGACACCGCAGCGTCAGGACAAGCAGCCGGCTGGGGACCAGCCTTTTCTCCCAGGCTATACTGGGCTGTTGTGTGCACAGATTTATATGCCATACGACAACAGTGCAACCATTCACCCACAATGCATCATTCATGTATCTGAGTTTACAGTTATGCCATCTGTAATGTAATGATGTTAGTATTCCACTTATGTTACAACTGTGATGTCTGCCATATCTAGCTCTCCCAGTCAAACTTGCTTGGCCAAATCGGTTGGTAAAGCACTTCAGGGTTACTGGTGCAGTGAAAGTAGGACAGCGCTCCTCCACTCCGGCTCCTCGGGATAGAACAGGCCACTGAGGTAAGTGTGTGGGCGACGCCATCCTGCGCTGCATTTCTAGCTGTAGGCCTATCCCTGAGCTCAATACTCCACATACAAGGACTCTACCAGCAGCTCCCTGCACCCCTAACTAAGGACACAGGCTCCTGTCCACTTTGATATGAGTCAGGATTTTATCGATCAGGCTGAATTGAGAGATCACTCCAACATCAGAACTTCGCCTCCTAGGCCTGTCGTCTAAAAAATATACATTTTGATGATATAATCTTCACTTCTCCTCCACCTGGACTCTTGGGTCAAAACCGGGGCTCTTGGGTCAAAACCTGGGCTCTTGGGTCAAAACCGGGGCTCTTGGGTCAAAACCTGGGCTCTTGGGTCAAAACCTAAACTCATTCCATCACCACAGGGCATCCGTGTCACAGGATGATGCGTTTCAAACCCGGGTAAAAACACCGCTTTAACCAGCTACGCCGATGAAAAGCTAGCTCGTCATCGGTGCAGGTGGACCATGGAAGGCTATTTATACTAGGAGAGCGAGTTTAACCAACGACTCACTACCTACACGGAGTCAGGATTCACAAGAACTCAGTTTCACTCGATTACACATCGGATCACTGTCAAGGCTGATTCACCTTGATAAAGCATTTCTGTTATTTAAATATAGAGCATGACCAGTCTTGTGTCTGTAATAGAGTGTGACGTTAGAACTAGCGACATGTGGCCGGTAGGTAGCGGAGGTGGTAGCGGCTAGAGAATCAGACCAGGGGCTGCAGGTCATAGGTTCGAGTCCCGAACCAAGCCACTTGACAAGATGAGAGCTTAACCAGTGTCTGTCACCAGCAAACAAGACCAAGGTTAGTTGTGGACTTCAGGAGGCAGACAGGACAGAATACATACGCGTCACCATTGATGGAACAAGTTCTTCAGTGTCCACATCAGTGAGGACCTCACATGGACAGGACTCACAGAGGCCGCAGTGAAGAAGGCACAGCAGCGCCTCTTCTTCCTCAGACGGCTGAGAAAACACAAGATGAATCCCCGCCTCTTCAGGACGCTCTCCACGTCCACCGTGGTGAGCCTCCTAGTTGCATCATGGCGGCCTGGTACCGGAACAGCACCGTCCTCGACCGCAAAGCTCTGTCGAGGGTGGGGGGACCGGCCCAGCGTAGCCTCCCTCCCTCCAAGAAATGGACGCCAGGCAGTGAGCGAGGAGAACCCTGAAAGATCCCAGTCACCCCGACCACAAACTCTTCACACCACTGCCGCCCGGCAGACGACACCGCAGCGTCAGGACAAGCAGCCGGCTGGGGACCAGCCTTTTCTCCCAGGCTATACTGGGCTGTTGTGTGCACAGATTTATATGCCATACGACAACAGTGCAACCATTCACCCACAATGCATCATTCATGTATCTGAGTTTACAGTTATGCCATCTGTAATGTAATGATGTTAGTATTCCACTTATGTTACAACTGTGATGTCTGCCATATCTAGCTCTCCCAGTCAAACT
This sequence comes from Borostomias antarcticus, assembly GCF_949987555.1. Lineage (NCBI taxonomy): Eukaryota > Metazoa > Chordata > Actinopteri > Stomiiformes > Stomiidae > Borostomias > Borostomias antarcticus. The sequence goes on from NC_140262.1 coordinate 367,839, forward strand.
TGCTTGGCCAAATCGGTTGGTAAAGCACTTCAGGGTTACTGGTGCAGTGAAAGTAGGACAGCGCTCCTCCACTCCGGCTCCTCGGGATAGAACAGGCCACTGAGGTAAGTGTGTGGGCGACGCCATCCTGCGCTGCATTTCTAGCTGTAGGCCTATCCCTGAGCTCAATACTCCACATACAAGGACTCTACCAGCAGCTCCCTGCACCCCTAACTAAGGACACAGGCTCCTGTCCACTTTGATATGAGTCAGGATTTTATCGATCAGGCTGAATTGAGAGATCACTCCAACATCAGAACTTCGCCTCCTAGGCCTGTCGTCTAAAAAATATACATTTTGATGATATAATCTTCACTTCTCCTCCACCTGGACTCTTGGGTCAAAACCGGGGCTCTTGGGTCAAAACCTGGGCTCTTGGGTCAAAACCGGGGCTCTTGGGTCAAAACCTGGGCTCTTGGGTCAAAACCTGGGCTCTTGGGTCAAAACCTGGGCTCTTGGGTCACCTCAACAGAACAGGACCTCAAAGTGAGGAAGGCGCTCACTCTAAACGTCATGAGCAACGTGTGGAAATCCAACCTCCCTTGTGAAACTAAGCTCCACTTCTTCAACGCCACTGTGGAGGTCGTTCTCCTGTATGGCTGAGTGCTGGACCCTCAGCCACTCCCTGCAGAGGTCACTGGACCCTGAGCCACTCCCTGTAGAGGTCACTGGACCCTCAGCCACTCCCTGCAGAGGTCACTGGACCCTCAGCCACTCCCTGCAGAGGTCACTGGACCCTGAGCCACTCCCTGCAGAGGTCACTGGACCCTCAGCCACTCCCTGCAGAGGTCACTGGACCCTGAGCCACTCCCTGCAGAGGTCACTGGACGGACGCTACACCAGAATGCTACGTCCAGCACTGGACATAAGTCATAACCCGCACGTCAGTATTAAAGATCTGTACGGAGAGAGGTCGAGGGTGAGTGGGAAGAGAACAGCGAGGAGAATGAGGCTGGCTGGGCACTGCTACAGACACCGTGAGCTTCCGGCCAGCAGGCTGGTGTTATGGGAGCCATCTCCATGGCGGAGACACAAGTCGCGAGGACGTTCTTCTAAAACATTTGAGGACATAATCAAGATGGATGCAGGAGTGGAGACCACTGATGAGATCGCCAGGTGTGTGGAGGACCGGGATTACTGGAGACAAAGATGGGAGGCCCGTCTGTGGACGACCTAATGACCCCCGTCCCCCCAGTAAAGTCTCCCTCCGGTATTGACCAATCAGAGGCTGAAAATGCACTTGGCATGGAGGCTGACCTAAATTAGCCCCGGTGTGTTATGTATTGCTGCTGTATAATCTTTATCTCCCACATCTAACCAGTTTGTTGTTGTCAACCCTGGACTGACTGAAGGTTGATATTGCTTTGGCAGGGATGCTGCCTCTACAACAGGCATCCAAAGTTAAACAAAACTGCATTCAAAAGGTTAAACAGGCAAGTGGATTATTTTGTAATTTCCCTTTCGAACAAACGTGCACGCACACACACACACACACACACACACACACACACACACACACACACACACACACACACACACACACTATCCTTGCTCAAGTGGTGTTTGAGTGGAATCTCCAGTGAAGCAGAACCAGATGTGTGAGGTATAGAACAGATAAAGTTGCTGTAACCCTCTAACCCTGGAGAAGGCAGACATGATAACAGTCATGTGTGTGTGTGTGTGTGTGTGTGTGTGTACACGCGTGTGCATGTGTGTGTGCATGCGTGTGTGTGTGTGTGTGCATCATGTGATTAGCATCTCCAAAGGGAAGCAGCAGATATATTTAACCACACCTGTTCCAGAGAGAAAATCAATACTCAGCCCTGGGCAGGGTGAATATTGGTTTGAGCTTTCCACACACGCACGCACGCACACACACACACACACACACACACACACACACACACACACACACACACACACACACACACACACACACCTGCAGTTGACTTTTTCCAATGCCCACACCAGCCCCTAGGACAACAATACAACACTTTTGTTTTCACAAGCTTTATCAGGTTACCCTTCAATAACATAAATCACAAAAAGAACAAAACACAACATAATTTCGTTAATTTCCTAGATCACAGGGAAACGAGTTCCTGGTACAGGCCTACTGCTATGATGCGATCAAGGAAGGTTATAGGCTAGCTAGACTACAGTATATGAGGCTGGGTACAGTCTATGCCATAGGGTGTTGACTAGGTTATGTCCAGCGCACAAGGAAGAGGTACACGGTAGAGACTAGGGGACTGTAGAGCAGGGGGTTATAACATGTTAATAGCTAGGGGTTATAACATGTTAATAGCTAGGGGTCTCACACATCACATATACTGTTAGGACAAGGTACCGTCTGGAATAGAGTGCTGAGTAGGATCACAGGAAAGGGAAGTTGTCTTTCCTCAGCCTCCTTCCAGATCCCATCTGCCTGTTCTGAGCACACCAATATATCCAGACCTACAATGATGCGTGAGCTTAGAATTATAAGGTTCTTTCTCACATTTTTGTTCAAATTGAGTTATTTACATATACTGTACTGATCCATTGGATGTTTATTAATGCCTGTGTCGTGTTATTTTATATATTTATTATATATATATTTTATATATTTTTTAGTCTGTATTTCATTGAATATAAAAGTTCTCCAAAAACACATACTGAGTTATAAGGTTCTATCTCCAATAGATTCTATCTCCAATGCACGAAAGAGACATAATTCCTATTGCGACGTAATCCCTAATGTTTACTTTCTTTTCTGACATAGACAGTAATAGTGGTCGGTAAATTGAATATATCTGGATCTACAATGGTCAGTGACCTTCCTGGTCTGTGGAAGCTGTCTTATATCTGCTCTCGGCCTCCTCCGAGGCCTTGGTGCTGAGCGTAGCGGAGAGAGGAAACACAATGCTGGTTTGTCTGAGCTCCCCGGTGGCCTTGGTGCTGAGCGCAGCGGAGAGAGGAAACACAATGCTGGTTTGTCTGAGCTCCACGGTGGCCTTGGTGCTGAGCGTAGCCGAGAGAGGCCCATTCAGAGCTGGGTAAACATGTTTCAAGGTGCAGTTTAACAAACAAACCCAAGAAAAGGTTTCTCTCTGGGCGACGGGAGAGATGGTCTTTCTCTCTCAGACCGAGCTCTCCTGGTCTGGAGACTGAGACAGGAGTTAGAGCTGTTTAGACAGAAGAGGCCAGCCTATGCCCATGGAGGTCAGAGGGGAGAAACAGAGGAGGAGAAGAATAGGCAGGAAGGAGGAGAGGCAGTTCCAGGAAGAACATCAAGAAGAGATTAGCAGGTGGAGAGAGACTAGCAGGTGGAGAGAGACTAGCAGGTGGAGAGAGATTAGCAGGTGGAGAGAGATTAGCAGGTGGAGAGAGATTAGCAGGTGGAGAGAGATTAGCAGGTGGAGAGAGATTAGCAGGTGGAGAGAGATTAGCAGGTGGAGAGAGACTAGCAGGTGGAGAGAGATGAGCAGGTGGAGAGAGATTAGCAGATGGAGAGAGAGATTGATGGGTAGAGAGACAGAATAACAGGTGAAGAGAGAGACTGGCAGGTCATCCAGATGTCACACCTGCCAGTCCACCAGCCAGTCTCTTATCCTCACTAGTCTCTGTCTTCTCCCCCCAAATGTACAACTAAAAACTGACGGCATGTACGGGAACTCTCAAGTCTCATGTCTTCCTCGTGGTGGCAGAATTATATTTGACCGGAGTGTGTAGATTTAGTGGAATGCCAGCCTACGTCTCTGTCGCTATTGGTGGGTCCACCACTTGCCCCTCCCCCTCTCGGTTGATCCTGTCCACGGTGCTGGTCACTGGATGAGTCCATGACGTCGTCTGGGTCACATGGCTGTCAAAGCACAACACAAAGCACTACTCTTACTGGTCTAGCTGTATTAACTTGGTCTAACTGGATTAAGGGTGTTAGTGGCGGTGATGCAGTCAAGCACTTCGCCTTCAGATTAGTCTCAGCCTCAATCATCTCTACTTCCAGCCTCTCACAAGCAGCATGTTCCTCCACACCAGAATCAACACTGGAAGTGCTTGATGAAAGCATCATTTATCAACCAAACTTCAGTAATGTGTATTTTTCAATTAATTACTTCAGTGCTTGTCATTGTTATTGTCTGCAACCTGCGGCTCCAGAGCCAAATGCGATTCTTAAGATGCTCTCCAGTGGCTCCCTGGCTTTGACAAACAATTATCCATCCATCCATCCATCGTCGTCCGCTTATCCGTGGTCGGGTCGCGGAGGCAGCAGTTCCAGCAGTGGGCCCCAGACATCCCTTTCCCTAGCAGCATCAACCAGCTCTTCCTGGGGAATCTTTAGCCGCTCACAGGCCAGTGCGGAGATGTAGTCCTGCCACCTGGTCCTGGGTCCTCCTCCCAGCTGAACACGCCTGGAACACCTCCCCTGGGAGGCGCCCAGGAGGCATCCTCACTAGATGCCCGAACCACCTCAACTGGCTCCTTTTGACGCAAAGGAGCAGCGGCTCTATTCCGAGCCTCTCCCAGATGACTGAACTTCTCGCCCGATCTCTCAGGGAGACCCCAGCCACCCTCCGGAGAAAACTCATTTCGGCCGCTTGTATCCGTGATCTCGTTCTTTCGGTCATGACCCATCCTTCATGACCATAGGTGAGGATGGGGACGAAGATAGACCGGTAGATCGAGAGCTTTGCCTTTTGGCTCAGCTCTCTTTTCGTCACAACAGCGCGGTAAAGCAACTGCAGAACCGCACCAGCTGCTCCGATTCTCCGGCCAAACTCCCTCTCCATCTCCACAAACAATTATATGGAAATGAATAACAAAATAAATGTATTACTAATAGATTTAATTCAGCACAAATTGGTGCATAGAAATTCATCAGAATGCAGGAAATTAAGTGTTTGACCCTCAAAATAACCCAAACATCCCTTAACGTGTCCCTTCCCCCGGGTGAGTACCACCAAGCCTGAAAACAAATCTAGGGGAAACATTTTCTTCATTATAAGGCTCAAATATGTTTTGCGGCTCCAGTCAGATTTTTGATTCATTTTTTGGGCCAAAAATGTCTATTTTGCTCATAAAGGCTGCTGACCCCTGTTCTGGCACAATAGAACTGCTGTGCTGTGATGTCCCCAAACATGCAAAACCCCAATCCACACAACGCTCCAGGCAGAGACGAGGTTTGGTCTAAGCATTGATCTGAACATTGATCTAAAACACTCCCCCTCGGCGTCGGTGTCTTACTTGATGAAGTACCTGACTCCATCTGCGGTGTAGGCCTCCTCCCAACCGTAAGGCAGACCTGGGGAGAGAACGCGGAGGAGAAACCATCATCTGGTCTGATCTACTGACCGCACTGAGGAGGTCTGATCTATGGCTAATGGTTTGCCAAAGCTAGCCGGTGTAATCGGGGGTTGATTGGTCAAAGTCTCTCCTCAGGGTGGAATACAGCCCCATGCCCACCGCCATCGAATTGTTAGCTTTACAGTGGCGCCATCAAGTTGTGTGTTGGGTCACACGTGTTTGAGCCCAGGGAGCTGCCATCCTGCCAGCCTGGACACTGGCATCACCACCAACGACATTACTCCAGAATCTCTGGGCAAAAAGTCAGACTGCCACACCCATATCAGGTCCCTCGAACCTCCCCACAGCGGTGTGCATCATCCCTCCCCAGAGCCACTGGTCTCTTTTTACGGGTTAATGTAAATGGGATCAACCCTTTTTTGACAAACAAAACCTGATAGAGTTTCGCATGATGCCCCAAGGGTATTGAGGCAGATTTTGACACTTTTTGGAGACAAGAAAAGGAAAAGTTCGGTAAACCTGTCTGCTGTCTGCCTGCCTGACAGTCACGCCTCCTGTAAGGCTAGAACCAGAGTTACTAGAAAGGATCTTCCTGCTTTCTTAGACGTTCCCTAATGGCACACTGGCAGTGTGTACCACTCACTGTGTTCAGAAAATAGTTGCTCATCCGACTGTCTCTCACAATAAAGATACTGTGAGTAGATGTGTTAATATTCTACACCTGAACATGTCTCGTTCTGCTGTGCTGACAAAATGGCTTTGCTGTGTGACAACCTGCATATGTCAGGAGTGTGTCCGACTGTCCGATCTGGAGATAGTGGCTCTATGTTGAGGGGCTTGTCTCAGCGAACACGATCCTAGTCTCTTACTGTACACAGGAAGCACCAGGACCACGAACTGTGCACATCACAATACCCACAATGCAACTACAGTGACCTGACAATAGAGTTCTCACCCTTAGAAACAAAGAAACATGATCTCATTGAGAGATCGCCTTTGTGTCCAGCAGAATGTAAGAAGTGTATATTGGCGATACATTTCACAGACAGGGTTTCACACCTTGAGTTAAATGTTGACGGTGGATAGTGGAATAAGCCATGTTACAGTAGCTCCAAGCAGGTGGTATCTTGCTAGCCAAAACATGGAATCAAAGGTTTACTATGTTCCATAAAGTGGCATACATTTACCAAAGGAAACAATGGCAAAATCAATAGTTCAATATTTAAGGAAGTAACAAGACCAATAATTGATTAATTTCTAGAGAGGGTCGAAAACTATTTCTTCCCCCAAAAAGTATATTTTTAATTCCAACAGCGAACAGCATCAGTGTTGTGCTGGACAGATATCAAGGGGGGAGTGATGATCCTCCTCCAGAGGGGACCAGGGGTATGGAGCTGCTAACCTCACAGAGGAGGGGCCCGGCTTCAGAAACCCTGGGGGGCGGATGGGGTTCAGCCACAAGGCTCAATCACTGCTTCAGAGGCTAAGGGCTGACAGCTGAACTCTGCGGGTACTGAGAATCAAGGCTTGAACTCTGCTGGTACTGAGAAACAGGGCTTGAACTCTGCTGGTACTGAGAATCAAGGATTGAACTCTGCTGGTACTGAGAATCAAGGCTTGAACTCTGCTGGTACTGTGAATCAAGGCTTGAACTCTGCTGGTACTGTGAATCAAGGCTTGAACTCTGCTGGTACTGAGAATCAAGGATTGAACTCTGCTGGTACTGAGAAACGAGACTAAGGCACGGAAGCTGCTTATTAGAAAAATGTCACACAGACACAGAGGGAGAGGAAATTATCTATGGGAGATGTTGGGTCAGTGTGTGTGTGTGGGTGTGTATGTGTGTGTGTGGGTGTATCTGAAATCCGTCAGTAGGCCACGCCCACAAGTTGGGGAAAACATTGGGGTATCCCCACAGACTGCAAAATAGCGTATTTTGGGTTTCTTACCACTTTGGCTGTGATTGTTTGTTTTTTGTGGGGATTTTATAATCTTTCTGATATTCAGGTATTTTATGTACTGTATTACTGATGACAAACAGTATTTCACTGTCACCGTTATCACTAAAATTACATTTCCCCATGCTTTAAACAACTTGATACTGAGAAGCCTTTAGAAGCCTTGATACTGAGAAGAGGACTAGACAGAAGAGAAGAGGACTAGACAGAAGAGGACTAGACAGAAGAGAAGAGGACTAGACAGATGAGAAGAGGACTAGACAGAAGAGAAGAGGACTAGACAGAAGAGAAGAGGACTAGACAGAAGAGAAGAGGACTAGACAGATGAGAAGAGGACTAGACAGATGAGAAGAGGACTAGACAGAAGAGAAGAGGACTAGACAGAAGAGAAGAGGACTAGACAGATGAGAAGAGGACTAGACAGAAGAGAAGAGGACTAGACAGAAGAGAAGAGGACTAGACAGATGAGAAGAGGACTAGACAGAAGAGGACTAGACAGATGAGAAGAGGACTAGACAGATGAGAAGAGGACTAGACAGACGAGGAGGACTAGACAGACGAGAAGAGGACTAGACAGAAGAGGACTAGACAGAAGAGGACTAGACAGAAGAGAAGAGGACTAGACAGAAGAGAAGAGGACTAGACAGAAGAGAAGAGGACTAGACAGAAGAGAAGAGGACTAGACAGAAGAGAAGAGGACTAGACAGATGAGAAGAGGACTAGACAGACGAGAAGAGGACTAGACAGAAGAGAAGAGGACTAGACAGAAGAGAAGAGGACTAGACAGAAGAGGACTAGACAGAAGAGAAGAGGACTAGACAGAAGAGGACTAGACAGAAGAGAAGAGGACTAGACTAGACAGATGAGAAGAGGACTAGACAGAAGAGAAGAGGACTAGACAGAAGAGAAGAGGACTAGACAGAAGAGGAGAGGACTAGACAGAAGAGAAGAGGACTAGACAGACGAGGACTAGACAGATGAGAAGAGGACTAGACAGAAGAGAAGAGGACTAGACAGAAGAGAAGAGGACTAGACAGAAGAGAAGAGGACTAGACAGAAGAGAAGAGGACTAGACAGAAGAGGACTAGACAGAAGAGGACTAGATAGATGAGAAGAGGACTAGACAGACGAGAAGAGGACTAGACAGAAGAGAAGAGGACTAGACAGAAGAGAAGAGGACTAGACAGAAGAGGACTAGACAGATGAGAAGAGGACTAGACAGAAGAGGACTAGACAGAAGAGAAGAGGACTAGACAGAAGAGAAGAGGACTAGACAGACGAGGAGAGGACTAGACAGAAGAGGACTAGACAGAAGAGAAGAGGACTAGACAGAAGAGAAGAGGACTAGACAGAAGAGGACTAGACAGAAGAGAAGAGGACTAGACAGAAGAGGACTAGACAGAAGAGAAGAGGACTAGACAGAAGAGGACTAGACAGATGAGAAGAGGACTAGACAGATGAGAAGAGGACTAGACAGAAGAGAAGAGGACTAGACAGAAGAGGACTAGACAGAAGAGAAGAGGACTAGACAGAAGAGAAGAGGACTAGACAGATGAGAAGAGGACTAGACAGATGAGAAGAGGACTAGACAGATGAGAAGAGGACTAGACAGAAGAGAAGAGGACTAGACAGAAGAGGACTAGACAGAAGAGAAGAGGACTAGATAGATGAGAAGAGGACTAGACAGAAGAGAAGAGGACTAGACAGAAGAGAAGAGGACTAGACAGAAGAGAAGAGGACTAGACAGAAGAGAAGAGGACTAGACAGAAGAGAAGAGGACTAGACAGAAGAGAAGAGGACTAGACAGAAGAGAAGAGGACTAGACAGAAGAGGACTAGACAGAAGAGGACTAGACAGAAGAGAAGAGGACAAGACAGAAGAGAAGAGGACTAGACAGAGGAGGACTAGACAGAAGAGGACTAGACAGATGAGAAGAGGACTAGACAGAAGAGGACTAGATAGATGAGAAGAGGACTAGACAGATGAGAAGAGGACTAGACAGAAGAGGACTAGACAGACGAGAAGAGGACTAGACAGACGAGGAGAGGACTAGACAGATGAGGAGAGGACTAGACAGAAGAGGACTAGATAGATGAGAAGAGGACTAGACAGAAGAGAAGAGGACTAGACAGAAGAGGACTAGACAGACGAGAAGAGGACTAGACAGACGAGGACTAGACAGATGAGAAGAGGACTAGATAGATGAGAAGAGGACTAGACAGAAGAGAAGAGGACTAGACAGAAGACAAGAGGACTAGACAGAAGAGAAGAGGACTAGACAGAAGAGGACTAGACAGATGAGAAGAGGACTAGACAGAAGAGGAGAGGACTAGACAGAAGAGAAGAGGACTAGATAGATGAGAAGAGGACTAGATAGATGAGAAGAGGACTAGACAGATGAGAAGAGGACTAGACAGAAGAGGACTAGACAGAAGAGAAGAGGACTAGACAGAAGAGAAGAGGACTAGACAGACGAGGAGAGGACTAGACAGAAGAGGACTAGACAGAAGAGGACTAGACAGATGAGAAGAGGACTAGACAGAAGAGGAGAGGACTAGACAGAAGAGAAGAGGACTAGATAGATGAGAAGAGGACTAGATAGATGAGAAGAGGACTAGACTAGACAGAAGAGAAGAGGACTAGACAGAAGAGGAGAGGACTAGACAGATGAGAAGAGGACTAGACAGAAGAGAAGAGGACTAGACAGAAGAGGACTAGACAGATGAGAAGAGGACTAGACAGAAGAGGAGAGGACTAGACAGAAGAGAAGAGGACTAGATAGATGAGAAGAGGACTAGACAGATGAGAAGAGGACTAGACTAGACAGAAGAGAAGAGGACTAGACAGACGAGGAGAGGACTAGACAGATGAGAAGAGGACTAGATAGATGAGAAGAGGACTAGATAGATGAGAAGAGGACTAGACTAGACAGAAGAGAAGAGGACTAGACAGAAGAGAAGAGGACTAGACAGAAGAGAAGAGGACTAGACAGAAGAGGACTAGACAGATGAGGACTAGACAGAAGAGAAGAGGACTAGACAGAAGAGAAGAGGACTAGACTAGACAGAAGAGGAGAGGACTAGACAGAAGAGAAGAGGACTAGACAGAAGAGAAGAGGACTAGACTAGACAGAAGAGGAGAGGACTAGACAGAAGAGAAGAGGACTAGAGGACTAGACAGATGATGAGAGGACTACGAGGTGCGACCGAAGAGTCCCCGGATTGTGTCAGCCACGCTCATGCCTCTATTTGAATTGAAAAAACAATTATATCCCTTTGTTGCCCTATATCTCACGACTATCTCACGACGTCCTGGGTCCTCTCCTGTTTTTCCTCTACACTACATCTCTGGGCTCTGTCATTCGCTCGCATGGCTTCTCCTATCACTGCTATGCCGATGACACCCAACTGGTTCTGTCATTTCCCCCTTCTGATACAAAAGTGGAGACACGCATAGCTGGGTGCTTGGCTGACATTTCGGAGTGGATGACGACACATCACCTCAAGCTCAATCTGGACAAGACTGAGCTGCTGTTCCTCCCGGGGAAGGGCTGTCCGCACCGGGACCTGGCCATCACCATTGAAGACACAGTGGTGACCCTGACTCGGACTGCGAGGAATCTGGGTGTGACCCTGGATGACCAACTGTCATTTTCCTCACATGTCACATCCGTCACACGTTCCTGCAGATTCATGCTCTACAACATCAGGAGGATTCGCCCTTTCCTCACTAATGAAACGGCGCAGGTACTCATCCAGGCCCTAGTTATCTCCCGCCTGGACTACTGCAACTCCCTCCTCGCGGGGGCACCGGCGTCAGCCATTAAACCTCTGGAACTTGTCCAGAAAGCTGCTGCTCGCCTGGTGTTCAACCACCCCAAATTCTCCCACACAACTTCCCTCCTCTGTTCCCTACACTGGCTCCCTGTAGCGGCTCGCATCCAGTTTAAAACTCTGCCGCTAACCTACAGGGCAATGAAAGGAACAGCCCCCTCCTACCTCCAGGCCATGGTCAAACCCTACACCCCCTCCCGACCGCTACGCTCTGCTACCTCAGGGCGACTGGTTGCCCCGTCACTCCGAGGCTCCTGCGGTCGATCGACACGGTCACGGCTCTTCTCTGTCCTGGCCCCGCAGTGGTGGAATGAGCTGCCCACTGATGTCAGGACAGCAGAGTCGCTGCCCATCTTTCGTCACAGGCTCAAAACTCATCTCTTCAAGAAGTACTACAACAATCCTCCCACCTAAGCACTTATTGTATTATATTATATTGCACTGTACTTTAGATTGTGATTCTTGCACTTTGCCTTCAGCACTAGATTATGCTCTTAGTCACTTGTTTTAGAAAGAAGATGCACTTGTGAGTTCTGGCAAGTAGTAGTACATTGGCTCTTCCTACGTTAAATGCAATTATTGTTAGTCGCTTTGGATAAAAGCGTCTGCTAAATGACTGTAATGTAATGTATTCTGGTATAATATTGTTCATCTCACTCAATCGGTGCTTCTGTGACAGGCTGTTTTGTAGAGTGTCGCAGGGGGAGCTTGTCACAGTTGTGGCACTTTTCTCTACCAACTCCCAAAACTCAACAATGTTATTACAATAGAGAAAGTACACTCTCAAAACATTTTTATTATAGAATCTGCAGAGAAATTACACATTGTCCCCCTCAAAGTAGTCCCCCCCAGAGTTAAAGCACTTCTGCATTCGCTTTTGCCACCCACCTCCGTGGAAGAGATCAAAGCCACCGTGAGTGGGGAACTAAGAGGAGGACTTTGCCAAGTGCTTCCATGGGTGGCAAAAGCGAATGCAGAAGTGCATTAACTCTGGGGGGGACTACTTTGAGGGGGATAATGTGTAATTTCTCTGCAGATTCTGTAATAAAAATGTTTTGAGTGTACTTTCTTTATTGTAATAAAATTGTTGAGTTTTGGGAGTTGGTAGAGAAAAGTGCCACAACTGTGACAAGCTACCCCTGCGACACTACAAAACAGCCTGTCACAGAAGCACCGATTGAGTGAGATGAACAATATTATACCAGAATAGTCGTGAGATATAGGGCAACACAGGGATATCATTGTTTCTTCAATTCAAATAGAGGCATGAGCGTGGCTGACACAATCTGGGGACTCTTCGGTCGCACCTCGTATACAGAAGAGGAGAGGACTAGACAGAAGAGAAGAGGACTAGACAGAAGAGAAGAGGACTAGACAGAAGAGAAGAGGACTAGACAGAAGAGAAGAGGACTAGACAGAAGAGAAGAGGACTAGACAGACGAGGAGAGGACTAGACAGAAGAGAAGAGGACTAGACAGAAGAGAAGAGAAGAGGACTAGACAGAAGAGAAGAGGAGAGGACTAGACAGAAGAGAAGAGGACTAGACAGAAGAGAAGAGGACTAGACAGAAGAGAGAGGGTGATGACTAGGGAGAAGAGAGAGTAAAGCCTGGACTATACTAATGCGTATTTGCATGGCCATGTATTCCTACCGCGAAAACAATCCACAATCACACGGGCGTTTTGGGTACAGCTCAAACAACGCAGCTCCGGATTTCTATCCCGAATACGCAGCTCGGGGTGTATTCCAAAGCCTCCGGATTCGAGGGTCGTTATCACGGGGGTAGTGTAATTGCTAGGCGCCAACAGAGGAAAATGTATGTTTTTTTTTGCCGAACACGCATTAGTATTATTCAGGCCTTTATAGGACTACAGAAGTGAGAGGAAAGGACAGGGAAAAATAAAGAATAACACTGACGTGAGACAGTTTAGTAAAGAGGGTACTTTATTATCATTCTGTCCAACTCCTGGATCTGTTTATTCAGAGTGGTGAACCACAGGCTTACCACCCTGACTCCCAACACCAAACACAAGACATGACACATCTGCATACATACTGTAAAGTACACGCTCATAGTCACGACCAGATAGAAAATATGTTTTCCCCAAATTTAAAAGTACATTTTAACTCAACTTAAAATAATGAGTATCGGAAAATAAAATTGGTCAGTAAAAAATGTTTGAGATTTTAGTGGTATTGATATTTTATTTAACTTGATACTCAGGAAGCTGACAATTCTTTATGGGATTAAGGCAAATTACATTTCTATCAGAATCAAATTATTTTGCCAAGCTTTAAATGCGACATCTTTGTCTTGAAGCGATGCTTAATGTGTGGCTCATGTCTCCTGCCTGTGAGAGGAAGGAGTTGTTGATGATTCCATTGAGTTGAACCCTAAAACTCACCATCTGTCATAATTTACTGTTATAGTCATATGAGATGGGACATGAGCCAGGATTTGTAACAGTGTGCATAAATGTATGTTTTAACAGTGTATCAGTGTTCTAATACAATGTATGACACTAATGTGTTATTACACATTATTACTGTGTAATGAGTATTGTGTTGTTACAATGTGCAACATGTTGTCATAGTGTATGCTATATGTGCTGTGGTAGACTACAGTGTGTGTGTGTGTGTGTGCGTACGTGCGTGTGTGTGTGCGCGTACGTGCGTGTGTGTGTGAGCACGTGTGTGTGTGTGAGCGTGTGCTAGCGCTGACCCCATTTAGTAAACTGGTCGATTCTTGGGCTGTTGATCGACTGATTAGTTTTGGTCGAGAGAGAAAAGAAAGAAAGTGTAATTCTCCACACAGCATGAAACACCTACAGTAGATTCATGCCACAGTTCGGTGCGCTTGTCAGTTGAAAAATCCATTCTGGGTTCTGTGTCCTTCACTCTTAACATGGCTAGGCATTGAACTCAGTCAAATATGTGTCATTCACTTAAGAAAGTTATAAAACATGAGACAAGCACAGTGTAGATATAGTTTTATTTCAGTCGAGATCACTTTAGTCAAAATTGACCCATTTATTAGCATGCAACAATATATACAGCATATTAATTTTTTACGCATATGAATTTTGGTGGTGTGATCTGTTCGGGGGCCCCTTGCCTTCCACGTATGTGGAAAGTGGCAATCTAGATGTTCCCTCCCTCTGGGCCGCTTGGCCCAGAGTGCCGGGCAGGAAGAGGGAACGGCATCTAGCCCCCTGCCTCTATGACGATCAGAGTGGGCCGCGATCGGGAAGACGCTCGGAGGTAACTCAGCCCACTAAGACCGTCAGAGAGCCACAGGGGGACTGCTGTACATTATAGTCCCTGGCCTCCACAGGCCGACGCTTCGTGGAGTCCGAAGGAGATACAGCCTAGTGTCTCTGCCTCCATGGTGACCGGAGGGACCGCTTCGCGGTGCCTATTGCCCTCCCGTTATGGGTGGATGGAAAACAACCAACCGAATGTTCATATTGTTCAGATATTTGTAGGCTACAGCAACATAAGAGTGGCAGCCCGACAGCAACCCAAACATGAGCTAATCCCACAGCTGCAGCCTACCATTGCTAGCCATGAACGAACTGGTGGATACTGCATATCGCTGCGCAACGTAGGCCTATCCATCGTCCAGTCGACAAACCGATTATGCCCGCAGCCTTATTATTCTGGTGATTAGTCTTTGATATAAACGCAGAGAGGCTAAATGCGAAGAGGCAATTGCAGGATTCCAAACGCAGCATATAATGACACATCCGACACTGAAGCGTGAAAAGCGTAGCATACATTACTTTTAAATGAAGAAATAAAAGCCGTAAACCCTGCCCCAAACACCGGCGCAGCGGAGGTGCAGGTGACGAAACGTAAATGTTGGAAAGAATAAGCACTGCGTTTTACCTAATACATCCATGATAGTTACACACACGCAGCAGATTGCAGAGCATAATCGCTTGTATTAAATTGATTGCAATGCACAACTAACATTACGTTGCCCTAAGTAACCATTGCGGGTAGCCTGATGCCACGGACCCAAACTATTTAGAAAGCTAATAAATTGCAACAATTGCTAAGGTGCATCATCGTTGTTGTTGTTTCCGAAACTAGGTTTGGACACGGCTGAAGGCAATTCGGCTAACGTGACCCAGCTAGCATTAGCTACACCGAACGGCTAACGCCAGCTGCGTGGTGGCACTCGCAAATCATGGGTGCTAGCGAGTAGAGCAGCAGTTCTGCTGGAACCCTCGGGCTTTATTACGATAGTTGAGTAATTGCGGTGGATGAGGCATGAACAACCCGTGACATCAGCGGCTCATGAATGAACCCAGTGGCTGGCGGCGGAGGCAACGCTTCAAAAATGGACTTCCCAACTCCCAACACAAGCTACACGAGCAACGCGACGCAACTGAACCATACGCAACCACAAGCAAAATTATCGCACAACGGTGCTACAGAGGGACGTGCTCCGTGGCCTCGGAATCCAGCGCTCCACGACGCCACTAAACGGACCCCCCAAACCACGGACCGGAGAGGACAACTTGGGCAGCAGGTAGCAAAAACGCACCAAAACACAAACATGAGCAAGGAACGCAAAAGCAGAGAACGCAGAAGCAGCGAGGACATCGCGGGCAGCAGGTAGCAAACGCACCAAAACACAAACATGAGTGTGCGCGTGCGTGTGTGCGTGTGCATACAAAGCATCTGGATGAAAGCTGAGGTAAAATGTTTTTTCTAAGTAGAACACCGTATCCAGGCAACGATGACGCTGGTGAAATCACTTTGAGTGCAAATATACAAACACTTAAGGAAACCTGATATCGGACTGACCTACTTTTTCTACATCAACACAAACACACACAAAAGCACAACACAAGAAAACAATTTGATACTTCAATAAGCTTGATTGCTTTTTACAGGCCATTTCATAGCAGATGGCCCTATTCCAGAGGAACCTGCAGGGGGCCCCCCCTCAGAGGGCCAAGAGCCCTGTGGAGTGTGTCCTCTTCATGTTATAACAGAATTAGGTAACTGTGTCACAGCACAGCCCATATTCATGGAGTTTGGACACCTTCACGTCTGGTCATAAGTGTGACACAGTTACTTAAGAAAGGGATCACAACAAATGACTATGCAGGAAATTACTGAATAAAAAACGTAATTTATTGTAACAGGAATACTCCAGTTGTCAGTAATGGGCGATAACTGTTACATAACAGCAAGCTAATCTGAAACATTTCACAGCACCTCATTGACGAGTCAAGTTGCCAGTAAAACACTGTAAATTCTCCCAAAGCACAATTGAATGACTGTTTTTCTCATGCAGCTGGTAAAAGGTCAGTTTATTGCTTTTGTTGTCACCTCCAGATCGTTCTATTTAGTAGTGGAGTGACTGCTTCTGTGATGGTTTATTTTATTTTAATAAGTCTTTACTGTGGTACGGTGGATTGAGGGGAAAAATTTGCACTTTGAGATTGTGTCCCAATGAAATGTGCTCTATAAATAAAATACATTTTTATTTTATTCATTATTAAATGACCGGATAGAGAGGATCACACTAGATACACAACTGGGAAGAGGTGCTGAGGAAGATGAGAACAGTGGATTACTGATATTCACTGTTGTTTAGCTACCGGTTCACACTACAACATCTTGGTAGACCTGGGACTTGAACCTACGACTTCCTGATCACCGGTCCTCGTCTCTGACGCCCCGTTTTCCTGGTTCGGTGCACTGTGTGCAGTGTAATGGTCAGAAATAACTGTCTTTTACTGTACAAATTATAATAAATTTGTTTCAGTCTAATACAGTAATACATACTAATACAGTACAGGCTACTGCGCTCAAGACTTGTGTTGGTTGGTTGGATGGACGGACAGCTGGTTGGTTGGTTGGTTGGTCGGATGGTTGGGTGTTCAGTTGGTCGGATGGTTGGGTGTTCAGTTGATCGGATGGTTGGGTGTTCAGTTGGTCGGATGGTTGGGTGTTCAGTTGGTCGGATGGTTGGGTGTTCAGTTGGTCAGTTGGTTGGCAGGTCGGTTGGTTGCGCATGCGAGACCGTCTGGTACCAGAGAGATATAGCAGGAGACAGGAGGACATGCAGGCATGCACGGAGACGCAAAGAGATCACTTACAGTCCACCTCCAGGATCGCTCTAACCGCGCGGGTCAGTTCTTTAGCCTCAGCCACCAGCGTAGCGGCCGTCCAGGGAGGCTTCTCCTCGTGGCAAGCGGCCGGAGGCAGTCCGGCCTTCATGTCACCAGAGCTGGGGGCAGAGCACCGACAAGGACCCGTCAACACAGCCGTCACCCACGGACAATATGGACATCGACAATGTGGAGTAAACAAGCTGTATTCAGTCTCTGGTCAACCTACATTTCCTCTGGTAATAATGCCTTAAAAAGAGAGAGAGAATGAAATTGTGTCATTTAATATGACTTCATTCAGGATTTTTCATTTTCTTTAATCCCAGCTTCTCCAGTTGTCCAAGTGACCTGTGGACCAACAAAGAGGTTCTACGTAGGGGGTGTCAGAGACTGACGCACATCCAAACCAGACTTACATAACGGACAGTAACAGCTGTTAACGGATAGGAAATACTGGCTTCACTGGCTTACGAAGCCAAACACCAGAGACTCAACCGGACCAGGTCAGAGATGCTATCTTGATGCCGCCACTGACCCAGAAACAGACAAGAGTCAACAGCCAGAATCTGGGCCTGTACTAATCAACCCTCTGAGAGCAGGAGTGCAGCGGATCTAGGAGCAGTATCATAACATGGACAGTCTGACCAGTGCCCCTACTGCTCGACAATGGCTCAGGTCTTGTTTCTTAAACAAAACATAAAGATCTGGTATCTACTTCCGATCCAGTCGTGAGGACAGAGCTGGTGTGTTACTGAAGTGTGTGTGTGTGTGTGTGTGTCTAGGAGGTTCTTTGGGGTGGTATGTATGTGTGTGTGTGTGTGTGTGTGTGTGTGTTTGTGGGTAAGAAGTTCATTGCAAAGACAGAGCTGGACTCGACTAATGGGCTCGGCTGTCTGCAGGGTCCCTCATTATAGAGCCACAGTCCTACCACCCACTGAGGTGTCTGAGTCAACACACACACACACATGCACACACACATACACACACACAACACACA
Source organism: Borostomias antarcticus (assembly GCF_949987555.1). Lineage (NCBI taxonomy): Eukaryota > Metazoa > Chordata > Actinopteri > Stomiiformes > Stomiidae > Borostomias > Borostomias antarcticus. The sequence continues at coordinate 386,083 of NC_140262.1, forward strand.
CACACACACACACATACACACACACAAACACACACAAGGGTATCTACAGGAGGTTTTGTAGATTGGCACCGTGTGCTGTTGTGAAGGGGCTATAGGTAGAGAAAATGCAGCACAGTTAGCCAGAGAGAGAGAAAGAAAGTGAGTGAGAGAGAGTGTGAGAGAGAGGGTATGTGTGTAACAGAGAGAGAGGGAGAGAGAAAAGGAGAGAGGGTGTGTGAGAGAGAGTGAGTGAGAGAAAGAGAGAGAGGATGTGTGTGTGTGTGTGTGTGTGTGTGTGTGTGTGTGAGAGAGAGAGAGAGTGAGAGAGGGGGAGAGAGAGAGAGAGGGGGGGGTGTGTTTGTGAGAGAGAGTGAGAGAGAGTGTGTGTGAGAGAGACAGAGAGGGGGAAAGAGATAGTGTGTATGTGTGGGAGAGAGAGAGAGAGAGAGCAGCGTTCGTGTCTCTCTAGTCCATGGAAGAGCAGGATGGTCTGAGAGAGAGAGAGAGAGAGAGAGAGAGAGAGCAGCGTTCGTGTCTCTCTAGTCCATGGTAGAGCAGGATGGTCTGAGAGCTCTTCTGTTCTACAAGTGTCTGAAAACCGGCTGTTGCTACTAGCAACACGCTTATGTCTCTCCATCATTTAGCCCTTGAGCGGCCTTGTGAATGAGTCCTACAGTGAGGAAGCCATTAGCAAGGTGTGTGTGGGTGTGTATGTGTGCATGTGGGTGTAGGTGTGTGTGTGGGGGGGGGGTGGAACACATTTCTCACCTATGGCTCTTCACAGGCCCTTGGTTCTCCAGGAGAAAGTCCTGTGCTGTCTGGGGAGAGGAGAGCAGCACAGATTACACCTTCTGAATGTAACTGAGCCCCATGTACAAACAACTGACATTGCAAATAAGAGCTGATTATACTGTAGTCTGACTCACAGGATGTATGTTTTGGAGACAAGCTTCTCATTGGTGCCACTCAATGCCAGTTCCAACTGGACCTGGTGCTCGGAGAGCACACACCTCCGCCCATTAATGCATTTCGTGGCTGTGTGTGCGCACGTGCGTGGGAGCACGACAGGTTTGGTATTGCTACAATCGTTAAGTTGAGAGCTTTATGAAAGTCAAAACCTCTCGTCTGAGTCTCTGTGATCTTCCCACGTCGAGATATGGCCGTTTTAACTCTCCCCATTGGCCGTTTTAACTCTCCCCATTGGCCGTTTTAACTCTCCCCATTGGCCGTTTTAACTCTCCCCATTGGCTGTTTTAACTCTCCCCATTGGCCGTTTTAACTCTCCCCATTGGCCGTTTTAACTCTCCCCATTGGCCGTTTTAACTCTCCCCATTGGCTGTTTTAACTCTCCCCATTGACAATGAATCTTTGGCTCCTGAGCACAAGAGTTCCCTCGCTTATTCTTATCCTGGACAAATAAGCAGTCCTGAGCCCAAGTCCAAAAAATGACTGGAGGTGAATGGGCAGCCGTGTTTGGGCGGGTCTGTGGCGCCCCCCTCGGGCCGCAGCTGGTGGAGGGCAGTGCTGTGCACTCCGGGATCACCTCCCGAACACCCCAGTCCAAACCCCTCATCTCTTGTGCACCCACACAGGGAACTGGCTTCGTTCAAGGTTTTGTTTTCATTCGTTGACCCGGCCCATTATTCAGATCTGCTCCGTTCTACTGTAAGTTGGCCCATGCTTCACCCCTCAACCCAGTTCCATAAAAATCAGTCCAGTAGTTTTTGCGTAATCCTGGTCCAAAAAATGAATGGCGGTGAATGGGCAGCTGTGTTTGGGGGTCCCGTGGGACCGCCCTGTGATTCAGATCCACTCCAAAATGTAAAGGTTTCTAAGTTGGACCGTGCTACACCCTTCGATAGAGTTTTGAAAACCGGTCTAGTATTTTTTGCATAATCCTGCTAATAAACGCACGCACCCACCTACACACGCCACCGAAAACATTACCTCTCGCCCTGTGCTGTCGCTGGGGCAGAGCCAATCACGCGAGGCTAATCAGACTGTAATGTTAAGTACTGCAGGACCACTGTTCTTACCGTGCTGTTTTCCATAATGTCTTCGTTGAAAACCTATTAATTACAAGAACTCAAAAAGTGGCAGCATCACATTGAAGAAATCGTAGTGAGAACTTTGACTGAGGCAATAGCGGCCTACCTCCACAAACTTGAGCAGTTTGCTGGTGGCCACCTCGAAGGCCTTTCTGGACCTTTTGCTCTTGCGAAGCTGGCACTCCAGGACGGACGCTCTCCTCCTCAGCTCGTCCAGCTCGTCCTGTATACCGCAACAGAGGTCGAAGGTCACAAGTCCTTTACTGACTCCTTGCTTCCTTTCCTGGTGTCCTCCTCAATCCTCCTCACCTCTTCAGTGAACAGAGCAGACTAGGGGAGGTTTTTAAGCTTTTGAGTGGCTCTAGTCACTTCCCAGGCCACTATTGTAAATAAGAATTTGTTCTTAATGACTTGTCTGATGAAATAAAGGGGAAATAAATAAAAGTAAATAGGTTTTTATCAACATGATTTTGATATACCACTAAAATAAAGGCTTTTAAAATAGAACTCAGAATGCCTTTTTCTTCATGACATCTAAAGAGTACCCACTCAACACCTTTGCCTGACATTAGAAGCTAAATCCTCCAGCCTCCATGGCTAATCACCTTTACTGGATCTCTCTATGCGCACTGAGAGATGATGTGAATGTGGTCATTTGCTGTCCATTCAATTGAAGTCCAGGACAGTTAGTCACCTTCCAGGACAGTGGTGTGACCAGTAGGGTTGCTAGGATGACGTCAGTGAGATCTCATCTCTCCACTCAGAATCCCTGTCACTGAATAATACATCTGCTGTATGCATCTGGACCGTACCAAGGCCAGAGGAGAGGGGAGAGCTGGAGTGGACTTTGCAGGGAGACCTGAAGTGGACTTTAAAGACCAGAGCAGACGGGAGAGCTGGACCTGAGTCCACCAAGACCCGGGGAGAGGCGTGGCGTCGGTTACCTCGGACCGGGTCGGCTGCACTGCTCGCCGGGCCTTCAGCTCGGCGATCTCAGCCTCCAGGAGGTGGACCACCTCCTCATAGTCCATCTCCATCTCCCGGGCCTGCTTCTGGGCTAATTCAGCCAGGTGGACCCGGCTCCGCAACGCACGGCTCGCCTCCTCTCCGGCCTTCACCTCCTACCAGGAGAGGAGAGGAGAGGAGAGGAGAGGAGAGGAGAGGAGAGGAGAGGAGAGGAGAGGAGAGGAGAGGAGAGGAGAGGAGAGGGGAGGGGAGGAGAGGAGAGGAGAGGAGGAGAGGAGAGGAGAGGAGAGGAGAGGAGAGGAGAGGAGAGGAGAGGAGAGGAGAGGAGAGGAGAGGAGAGGAGAGGAGAGGAGAGGAGAGGAGAGGAGAGGAGAGAGGAGAGTCAAAATGACTTGTCCTTATCCTCTGAATCAGGTGAATAAGTTAAAGAGCTCATGTCTCAAGCACTGTGTCCAGAGAAGGATAAAATGGTGCGCTCAAATTTGCCCTCCACTTCTGCCTCTCCCTAACCCGTGGCCAGTCCCTCTCTTCTTCTCTCTCTCTCTCTCTCCCTCCCTCTCTCCCTCCCTTCCCTATCTGCGTGTGTGTACATCACATACCTGCAGTTCATCATCCCATCTCATGCTGTATTTAAACCCTGGCTTCCCACCCACTCATAGTTGTTGTACTACTGCACATGTTAGTCCTGCTCTTGGCCGCTCAGCATTATTTCATAGTAGTGAGTCTTCCTAGTACCTTGTTATCGTGCGTGTGTTTTTTTTTCTCTTGTGTTTAGTTCCAGTATGCCCACCTATCCACCTGACCCGCTTGCCTACTGACCTCCCTGTCCAGTCTAGGCTGTATCTGCCCTCACCTGCCTGCCTATACCGACCTCCCTGTCCAGTCTAGGCTGTATCTGCCCTCGCCTGCCTGCCTATCTACCGACCTCCCTGTCCAGTCTAGGCTGTATCTGCCCTCGCCTGCCTGCCTATCTACCGACCTCCCTGTCCAGTCTAGGCTGTATCTGCCCTCACCTGCCTGCCTGCCTCGCCTAGTGGACCCGCCCAGCCAGCCCTTCCTATCCCACCTGCCTCGCCCGCCATCCTCCTACCCCTTGATCTCACAACTAAAAACCCCTTCTGATTCCATCAGCCAGTTTGTCTCCGTGTTCTGCATTAAAGGGGGAATTAAGTGGTTGAATGTGACACATGCCAGTTATCTTTAGGTGACATAGAACGGAATATGCCCATCAATTTTGTTATTCAGTCATTTTTAAGTACTGTAATACTGCTTTTAATATGCCCAAATTTCCCCCTCTACAAGTTCACCTCGTTTTGTGGCCGTGTCAAGAAAACTGGCAGTCAATATGATTGACAGTTTGGTAACCATGTCTACTGACTCGCAGAAGCTTTGCCAGCTGTGCTGTTAAGTACCACTACCGCTACTGAAAAATGGATGCTCCGGACACTCACAACTTTGTGGTACAACAATATACTGTATGTTTGAACCCGAATTGGATCCAGAGGACATACAAGACTCAGAGAGTCAACAACCTTGTTTGTTTCAGCCTGTAACAGAATGGTAGGCGAATTTACTCCCATTTAATGCAAGTTAGCAATAACGTTATCAGCCTATTACTGGCTAGCATAGCTCTAGCTAGCAAAATTAAATGAGCTAACATAGACTGTATTCCGAGTCCAACATTCGGGACAGTTGACAGTTTCATAAATTGAATTTGCTAGCTAGCTATAGCTATTCATTTCCAATTCACCTTATTCACCTCAGGTCAGTCTGACATAATTGGGGGTGGAGATGAGGAAGTGCCCGTTGACTTCAATGTTAAAAGTTCACTGTAAAAACACCACTTCAAGAACCAAAATAGTCAAAATAACAGGCTGAATACACTATCGGGGTTACAAACTCCTTCTATCGAATCTGTCTAAAGTTCTTAAAACCCGTCCACTTGTCAATGTTCCAATCAAATTCCTCTAAACATATTTCCCACCCTCATAGCTTGTTTGCGTCGGAAATACGTCAAACTACGGAAGTTAGATGATCTCAAACGTCCGTTTCAGTGCGACTTTAAGGTGGAAGGCCACCGACACCGGCTTTGCCTCGCTGAGCTTCAATCTCCATTTCCGGAGGTATGCCGCTAGTGTCTGCATGTCCTGGCTCAGTGTCTCCTCCACGGCCTGCTAGTCTCCAGCTGAGTACACCAGCGCAAGGTTGTCTGTGTAGGCATACTTCCTGGAGACTGTGTTTGGCAGGTCGTAGGTGTAGATGTTATAAAGGAGGGGGGCCAGGACAGATCCCTGGGGGACGCCGTTCTTAAGGCGTCGCAACCTGCTTCGCTGTCCTCTACCGGTGGTGAGGGTGAAGCTGTGGTTTGGGACAAGCTCCATGATCATGCTGACCATGTGCCTGTCCGGCAGCAGGCGGAGCAGCTTGCAGGTGAGGCCACGGTGCCATACGGTGTCATAGGCAGCCGTCAGGTCTATAAAGACGGCTGAAAAGCCGAAAAGCTGTCCTCGATGTCTTGAGTCATCAAAGTGACTTGATCTACGTCGATCTCCCGCGTCGGAATCCGGCCTGCTCCTGTGGGAGCAGCAGGTCGATGATTGGTTCAACGCGGGGGTAGATGAGACACTCAAGGATCTTGAAGGGGATACATACTGTAACAGAGAGATGGGGCGGTAACTCTTGGGGTCCCCTTCAGGCTTGTTCGGCTTAGAGATTGCGACAACTAGGGCTCTCCAGATTTTGGGGATCTTGAGTTGGCGCAAACAGGAAAAGAGGAACGCTCTTAACCAGGACTTCAAGGCAGGCGCGGCGTGGTGCTCTGATGCCTGATCACTCCACTGAGATGAGGAGCCATGTGTCGTCTAATGGAGATTTACCACAGTTCAGTATCATAAGAATGCAGACGTGGAGTAAATCTTGGGCCTCCACAGATGACTGAATGCAGTGCAAAAATGCAGTGCAAAGATCGACTGACTCACTGAATGAATGAATGAATGAATGAATGAATGAATGAATGAATGAATGAATGAATGAATGAATGAATGAATGAATGAATGAATGAATGAATGTCAAAGCAGGACAGGCATTCTCTCTTTTGTCTACGGTCTTTGTTAGATGCTGCTCTCCCGGCCTCTACTGGGATCACTTCACCTATAGAGCCTCCCACGCTCTTTTGTTTGAGTGACAAACACGGCTCGCCCCTCAACTTGAGACGGCACGCTAACACTGACACGCCGACAACACATGATGGACGGGGTGACGCCCGGCGACATGTTACGTAACTGTCAGAGTATAGCAGCTGACGCAGGATCAGACGCCTCTTCCGGGACTCGGCCGCCCCCGCCAGGAGCCTGTAGCTGAACTCAGACAGGTAAAGGACTCCACTGTTATGTAAGCGGGAAGTGAAGAAGACACCTGCTACCTGCTGCCATTAGAGACATCGATAACAGTTCCTGTTACAGCCTCTAAACCTCAGCCACGCCTTAGCAATAAGCCCAGTCCTTTCTCTAGCCCTGGCCCAGAGCCTAGGCCGAACCCTGGCCCTGACCCTAGTCTTGACCCTAGCCCTAACCCTGTCTGACCCTACTATGATCATGTTAAGGAGAAAGTGTGTGTGTTTGTACCATGGCTTGTACATCCACGATCCAAACCGGCCATGTTAGTCCATAGAAGGTTCCGGTGTTCCATAAAAGCCCAGTTCTACAGAGATGAGAACTCAACGGTGCCTGACACACTCATCAAATATGCAGGAAGGAACTGTATAGAGCTTTGGCGTGCATGTGTCTGAACCCAACAACCCTGCTGTGTGTGTGTGTGTGTGTGTGTGTGTGTGTGTGTGTGTGTGTGTGTATGTGTGTGTGTGTGTATGCGTGCGTGGGTGTGTGCTACCTGATAGCCAAACACTAATTACAAATGCAATCAGATGCAATCTGTGTTGTGACAGAGGAGATGGGTTTATGTGTGGTCCGCTGATCTGGGCTCAGTTTCATGTGCAGAGATGATCTTTGTTTGATGTGCTGGAGCCCAACACTGCTCCCTGCCTCTGCTACTACCCGTTAGTAAAGTACAGTAGCTTCGTTACGTAACGACAACCAGACTAAACGCCATGCAGGTGAAGACGAAGACGAAGACTGAGCAGAAATAAACAAAACTTGTGTGTTTCGATCTGGGTGTTTGATCCGTATCTATGTGTGGGTTCTCAAAGGTGCGGTTTATGCATCCCAGCGGAGCCAGCATAGAGGTAGAGGAGAGGAGGAGAGGTTGGAGGATGAGACTCTCTGTTTCTGACTCACCACAACATGGACATATTTATATCCACAGCTACTGTTTTAACTCTGGCCCTCGAACCCATACAGCGGGCCTACGCAGCAGCTATGCCTCTCCCTCCCACACACACACACACACACACACACACACACACACACACACACATCAGCTTTTACCACTGCAGCAGAGTGAGCTAGAGTGTCCCTGTAAACCTCTCTGAAAGTCAACCACTTCACACACTCTTAATTCTGGGGTTGAAAACATGATGGATACTTGTGTGTGTGTGTGTGTGTGTGTGTGTGTGTGTGTGTGTGTGTGTGTGTGTGTGTGTGTGTGTGTGTGTGTGTGTGTGTAGCTCCTCCTAGTGGATGAACCACTATCACAATGGTGTGAAAGTGATTTTCTTTCCCGGGCCCCATCCATTGCTCAGCTTAACAAACCCAAGGCCAGGCTGCCTGAAGAAAGGTGGCGGACTATACCTTTAAGGCGGGACTATACCTTTAAGGCGGGACTATACCTTTAAGGCGGGACTATACCTTTAAGGCGGGACTATACCTTTAAGGCGGGACTATACCTTTAAGGCGAGGTGATTGGCCTGCTCGGCCTTGGTGAGCTCGTCCTGCATCTGCTGCTGCTGCTTCTGACACTGAGCCAACTGCTCCTGGGGACGCACAGGACACACACAGACACACACACACACACACACACACACACACAGGCACACACACACACACACACACACACACAGGCACACACACACTTATGAGCAGTGATGGGATTTACTTAAGTAGAAATACTTCGTTACTGTACTTAAGTACAAAATGCCATTACTTTGTACTTTTAAGAAGTTTTTTTTTTTCTGACAACTTTTTACTTTTACTCCCTACATTTAAAACAAAAATATCGTACTTTCTACTCCCTACATTTTTAAAAAGGGCTCGTTACTTTGACATATATATATATTTTTTTTTTTTCAGTATCTTTGCGTAAATCATGTAATCCGCATTTGATTTATCAGCCTGGCTGCCGCTAAAATTTCAAAACGCGCATGTAGCCTACGGCACGCAAGTCGACAGTGCCAGCAGTCAGTCAGTAACTTAGGGACCTAAGTAGTGTGACTGTGACACATCAGAGCGGGTTGAAGTGGAAGTCAGTGTTAGCTTGCTGCGATCAGATCAATCCATCACACCATGGACAATGGCGAAGAACCAGAGCAGGCTGAGCCTGAAAGAGCAGAACCTCAGTTACCTCACCCATGGCCGTATCTTAGTGATCTTTTCGGGTTTGTATGGGAAAAAAACCAATCATGGCGAATGGTGTGCTTGCTGTGCAAGCCAAAACGGCATGAGGTGCTTGCCTTCAAGAATTCTCCATCGAATCTCAGGAAACACATCGAGGTAAGTTTTAACTAGCTAGCTTGCTAGCTATTATTAGCTTAGCTAAGATATATGTTGTAACAAAACAGCTTACGTAACGTTAGTTAAAAGTATAGGCTTAGTAGTGTACTAGCATGTTGCTCAGTCAAACGGATACTACGCAATGTTTGTGTGGCTAGATATGCTAAAACGATGATGGCCTGCTAACGTTAGTGCCGTAGTGGTAGTGCTAATTTTGTTGCTGATGACGTTAGCCCGCGTCTAGCTAGCGTGGCTAGCATGATCGGCTAAGACTTGTTCACCAGAATCACCACTCGTTTCACGGGCTGGCTACATGGTGATGTTTTCGCAAAACTAAGCTAACGTTACCGTTAGTTTAGCGGGCTCGCTCAAGCCTAACCAATGCCATCCATTGTTTGCTAGCTAGCTAGCTAGCTAGATTGCTACGGGGATCTCTTCATACAGTCTAGACGTTGCTAAAAAGCAAAGAGCACCGCTCTGCGTTGTTGCAGAATAACGTTAGCTAGGTCTAGCCAGTAGCCAACAGTGATGGGAAAAGTACACGGAATGTTTACTTGAGTAGAAGTAAAGATACCCATGTAAAAACTGACTTGAGTAAAAGTAATAAGTACTGATCCAAATATCTACTCAAGTGAAAGTGAAAGTACAGACTCTGAAATGTACTTTAAAGTATAATACAAAGTAAAAAGTAGTTTTTCGCGATCCAAAGATCACAATTCTAAATTGGTTACCTTTGTGCTGTTAAGATCAATATTGCCAGTTCTGTTCAAGAAGACCTACCAGACAAGATGGTAGTGTACTTCACTATAATGTTAGTAGCATTAGATCCATTTGTTATTCACACATCACACTTCTGTGTACTGGATGAGTTCAGGATTATCTTAACCGGGATGAAATCATACTCATAGGCCCATCTTTTAATCAACATTTAATCAACATTTTTAATAGTACAATTTCTTCTTGAAGGTTACAGTAGTGCTTTTTGTTATTCTCATGGCGTGAGCATTGAGTGGCAAAGATTTTTATCTGTAACAAAGTGCATCGTCCCATTGAACGCAAATGAATTTAAACTGCCCACTGTGCAAATTAAATACTTACTGTCCCATTTTAATTAAATAACCAAATATAAAGGCACATATGCATGTCGTGCACATAAAACTTAAACTGCCAATGAATCAAGTTGAAGTACTCAATTACTTTAAAAGTATACTGCGTCTCCTAATTTACACAACCGTGCAATAGAACTCTACTGCATCTCCTCATTTACACAACAGTGTAGAACTCTACTGCATCTCCTCAATTACACAACAGTATAGAACTCTACTGCATCTCCTCATTTACACAACAGTATAGAACTCTACTGCATCTCCTCAATTACACAACAGTATAGAACTCTACTGCATCTCCTCATTTACACAACATTATAGAACTCTACTGCATCTCCTTTTTTACACAACAGTATAGAACTCTACTGCATCTCCTCATTTACACAACAGTATAGAACTCTACTGCATCTCCTCATTTACACAACAGTATAGAACTCTACTGCATCTCCTCATAATGCACGTATGTGTGTGTTTAAGTTGGAGGTGAATGTCATAAGACAAACTAAAACAATAACAAATTACCATGAGAGAGGGAGGTCCGGTAAGGATAAGATCAATCAGCACGTTCAGTTACTAAGTAAGTGAGTCCGTCCGTCAGTCAGTCAGTCTCATTCAGGCAGTCATTGTGTCTCATTCAGGCAGTCAGTCAGTCAGTCTCATTCAGGCAGTCAGTCAGTCAGTCTCATTCAGGCAGTCAGTCAGTCAGTCAGTCAGTCAGTCTCATTCAGTCAGTCAGTCAGTCTCATTCAGGCAGTCAGTCTCATTCAGTCAGTCAGTCAGTCAGTCTCATTCATTCAGTCAGTCAGTCTCATTCATTCAGTCAGTCAGTCTCATTCATTCAGTCAGTCAGTCAGTCAGTCTCATTCAGGCAGTCAGTCAGTCAGTCTCATTCAGTCAGTCAGTCAGTCAGTCTCATTCAGGCAGTCAGTCAGTCAGTCTCATTCAGGCAGTCAGTCAGTCAGTCTCATTCAGGCAGTCAGTCAGTCAGTCTCATTCAGGCAGTCAGTCAGTCAGTCTCATTCAGGCAGTCAGTCAGTCAGTCTCATTCAGGCAGTCAGTCAGTCAGTCTCATTCAGTCAGTCAGTCAGTCAGTCAGTCTCATTCAGGCAGTCAGTCAGTCAGTCTCATTCATTCAGTCAGTCAGTCTCATTCAGGCAGTCAGTCAGTCAGTCTCATTCAGTCAGTCAGTCAGTCAGTCAGTCTCATTCAGGCAGTCAGTCAGTCAGTCTCATTCAGGCAGTCAGTCAGTCTCATTCAGGCAGTCAGCCAATCATCAATTAAGTTGATCAGGGAGTTCAGTTAATAAGTAAATGAGTCAGTGAGCAAAAAAGTCAGGTCAGTCACCCAATCATGTCAGTTACAGTCAGTGTGAAGGCTGGATGTAAGCCTTGTGTATCGTTCCAAGTGGCTTGCGTGCTTTCTCTAGAGGGAAAACAATGAGAGCCAACATTAGTTAATTCATACAAAAACATGTAAGCAGCTCGTGTTGCCTGTTTGGCACAAAGCATGTTTCCATCTGAAAACAAGGCAGTGTCCTGACATTTTGTGCTACTTTTCAGAAGGACCTATCCACATCATGTTTGCAACTTACACACATTTCAAAGGCAGAAATTTGGACATTGAAAGTAACTAATTAATACAAAAGTTAGTTGCTTTTATGTAATAGATCACCTGAGTTTTAAGGTTGTATACATTTTATGGTGATATCTACATGTTAAATATTTTACCCCATTTCCATTCATACTTTGGTCAACCTTTTCATGTGTTGATATCAGTATATCACCATAAAACTCAGAGGTGATCTATTACTTCAAAACAACTAACCTTTGCTTTACAAATTATTCCCATATTACTGCCTTGGGGACTATTTGAATAATGCCTCATTTGCATTTTGTGTGTGTTTAATCTGAATAATCAACTCTGTGATTTCCATGGTGATATCTACAAGTTGAAAGGCACACAGGACCAGAGATTTAAGTTAGGATTCAGAAATGTGAAATAGGCTGGAAAAAATCTCCCAAAATGTTGCAAACAATGGCCTACCCCTATGTTTTCTTACATTGGTAGAGGATAAAACCAATGAGATTATAGACCTTGGCTTTGTCTTTGAAAGGATGAATGAGCTATGTAGCTAAGTCGTTCTTTTAGACGAGGAAGAAGGTCTATTTGTTAGAACACCTGCTCATTTGGCGAAGAGTGGGCACATTGCTTGGCAAGGTTGACTAAGAGAGTGGCCCTTCTAACGTTACTTTGTGAAGCTAAGGCTGTTGCTATCGATTCACCTGCTAATGTTGGCTACTGGCTAGACCTAGCTAACGTTATTCTGCAACAACGCAGAGCGGTGCTCTTTGCTTTTTAGCAACGTCTAGACTGTATGAAGAGATCCCCGTAGCAATCTAGCTAGCTAGCTAGCTAGCAAACAATGGATGGCATTGGTTAGGCTTGAGCGAGCCCGCTAAACTAACGGTAACGTTAGCTTAGTTTTGCGAAAACATCACCATGTAGCCAGCCCGTGAAACGAGTGGTGATTCTGGTGAACAAGTCTTAGCCGATCATGCTAGCCACGCTAGCTAGACGCGGGCTAACGTCATCAGCAACAAAATTAGCACTACCACTACGGCACTAACGTTAGCAGGCCATCATCGTTTTAGCATATCTAGCCACACAAACATTGCGTAGTATCCGTTTGACTGAGCAACATGCTAGTACACTACTAAGCCTATACTTTTAACTAACGTTACGTAAGCTGTTTTGTTACAACATATATCTTAGCTAAGCTAATAATAGCTAGCAAGCTAGCTAGTTAAAACTTACCTCGATGTGTTTCCTGAGATTCGATGGAGAATTCTTGAAGGCAAGCACCTCATGCCGTTTTGGCTTGCACAGCAAGCACACCATTCGCCATGATTGTTTTTTTTCCCCTACAAACCCGAAAAGATCACTAAGATACGGCCATGGGTGAGGTAACTGAGGTTCTGCTCTTTCAGGCTCAGCCTGCTCTGGTTCTTCGCCATTGTCCATGGTGTGATGGATTGATCTGATCGCAGCAAGCTAACACTGACTTCCACTTCAACCCGCTCTGATGTGTCACAGTCACACTACTTAGGTCCCTAAGTTACTGACTGACTGCTGGCACTGTCGACTTGCGTGCCGTAGGCTACATGCGCGTTTTGAAATTTTAGCGGCAGCCAGGCTGATAAATCAAATGCGGATTACATGATTTACGCAAAGATACTGAAAAAAAAAAAATATATATATATGTCAAAGTAACGAGCCCTTTTTAAAAATGTAGGGAGTAGAAAGTACGATATTTTTGTTTTAAATGTAGGGAGTAAAAGTAAAAAGTTGTCAGAAAAAAAAAAACTTCTTAAAAGTACAAAGTAATGGCATTTTGTACTTAAGTACAGTAACGAAGTATTTCTACTTAAGTAAATCCCATCACTGGTAGCCAACATTAGCAGGTGAATCGATAGCAACAGCCTTAGCTTCACAAAGTAACGTTAGAAGGGCCACTCTCTTAGTCAACCTTGCCAAGCAATGTGCCCACTCTTCGCCAAATGAGCAGGTGTTCTAACAAATAGACCTTCTTCCTCGTCTAAAAGAACGACTTAGCTACATAGCTCATTCATCCTTTCAAAGACAAAGCCAAGGTCTATAATCTCATTGGTTTTATCCTCTACCAATGTAAGAAAACATAGGGGTAGGCCATTGTTTGCAACATTTTGGGAGATTTTTTCCAGCCTATTTCACATTTCTGAATCCTAACTTAAATCTCTGGTCCTGTGTGCCTTTCAACTTGTAGATATCACCATGGAAATCACAGAGTTGATTATTCAGATTAAACACACACAAAATGCAAATGAGGCATTATTCAAATAGTCCCCAAGGCAGTAATATGGGAATAATTTGTAAAGCAAAGGTTAGTTGTTTTGAAGTAATAGATCACCTCTGAGTTTTATGGTGATATACTGATATCAACACATGAAAAGGTTGACCAAAGTATGAATGGAAATGGGGTAAAATATTTAACATGTAGATATCACCATAAAATGTATACAACCTTAAAACTCAGGTGATCTATTACATAAAAGCAACTAACTTTTGTATTAATTAGTTACTTTCAATGTCCAAATTTCTGCCTTTGAAATGTGTGTAAGTTGCAAACATGATGTGGATAGGTCCTTCTGAAAAGTAGCACAAAATGTCAGGACACTGCCTTGTTTTCAGATGGAAACATGCTTTGTGCCAAACAGGCAACACGAGCTGCTTACATGTTTTTGTATGAATTAACTAATGTTGGCTCTCATTGTTTTCCCTCTAGAGAAAGCACGCAAGCCACTTGGAACGATACACAAGGCTTACATCCAGCCTTCACACTGACTGTAACTGACATGATTGGGTGACTGACCTGACTTTTTTGCTCACTGACTCATTTACTTATTAACTGAACTCCCTGATCAACTTAATTGATGATTGGCTGACTGCCTGAATGAGACTGACTGACTGCCTGAATGAGACTGACTGACTGACTGCCTGAATGAGACTGACTGACTGACTGACTGACTGAATGAGACTGACTGACTGACTGCCTGAATGAGACTGACTGACTGAATGAATGAGACTGACTGACTGACTGCCTGAATGAGACTGACTGACTGACTGACTGACTGAATGAGACTGACTGACTGACTGCCTGAATGAGACTGACTGACTGACTGCCTGAATGAGACTGACTGACTGACTGCCTGAATGAGACTGACTGACTGACTGCCTGAATGAGACTGACTGACTGACTGCCTGAATGAGACTGACTGACTGACTGCCTGAATGAGACTGACTGACTGACTGACTGAATGAGACTGACTGACTGACTGCCTGAATGAGACTGACTGACTGACTGACTGAATGAATGAGACTGACTGACTGAATGAATGAGACTGACTGACTGAATGAATGAGACTGACTGACTGACTGACTGAATGAGACTGACTGCCTGAATGAGACTGACTGACTG
>NC_140262.1:405858-466109 GCF_949987555.1 Borostomias antarcticus
AGGACGGCCTCAGCCTTAGACACAGTACGGCCTCAGAGTTAGAGGGACTCTATTATTATGTCCTGTTCAAAATGGCAGCGAGACGGGTGGCCTGAGTCGCCTGACTGAGCTACAAATCTCCTGTCTCCCAAAATAACCGGTCCTTGTGATCTGTAGCTGCCCTTATGGTTCGCCTGCATCGCGAACACTAATATGGCATTCTGAATATTCACTAGTCCAAACTATACTGATGCCAAAGAGTGGGCATCAGGAAAAAAATGCTTGACACGAGCAGATCGAACAACGTCAATGAGAATACTGTTACTCCTGTCGCCGCTACTGCTACTGTTACTGCTGTTACTACTGCTGTTACTACCGCTGCTGTTACTGCTACAGTACCGCTACTGTTACTGCTGTAACTACTGCTGTTACTACCGCTGCTGTTACTGCTACAGTACCGCTACTGTTACTGCTGTAACTACTGCTGTTACTACCGCTGCTGTTACTGCTACAGTACCGCTACTGTTACTGCTGTTACTACTGCTGTTACTGCTACAGTACCGCTACTGTTACTGCTGTAACTACTGCTGTTACTACTTTGCTGCTACTGTTACAGTACTACTACTGTTGCTGCTGCTGCTGTTGTTACTACTGCTGCTGCTACTGTACCTTTACTGCTGTTACTGCTGCTGCTATCTCTGTTATCGTTACTACTGCTGCATCTGTTACTGTTTTTGCTGTTACTTGTGCTGCCTGTCTTCCAACGGAAACTAGAGACACCTGAGAACCACCTACCCCCCCCCCTTGACTGAACACTGCTACACCTGAGAACCCAGTCAGCTCTATGAGGAGTTAGCCAGTCTAACGCACAGCTCTGTGAGGAGTTAGCCAGTCTAACGCACAGCTCTGTGAGGAGTTAACCAATCAAGACAGTCACCCTCTGGCAGTCGCCTCCCGCCAACACTTCCTGAATGAACACCATTGGTCCCTCGGCGTGGTTAGCTCCACCCTTGATGACAAGGCCCAGGCCTGTTCCCTTAGAGACGCATATCAACTGAATGACACTGTCACTAGGGAGAGATAGATAGATAAAGAGAGAGAGAGAGAGAGAGAGAAAGACAGAGACAGACAGGGAGAGAAACAGACAGAGAGAGAGAAAGGGTTGAGATGGTCACTGTCTCACTGAACATGATTAAAAGACTAAAAAAAACACAAGGTTGTGAATGCAGTGACCTCCCGTCTCCACCTCTAATTCTGATCCGTTCGGTAGACTGGAGACGCAGAGAGACGGGGGGGAATCTGAGTGTCTGGACAGTCAATCTCTTCTAGGTCAAGGTCAAGGTCAACTTTATTTATAAAGCACGTTTAAAATCAACTGAAGTTGCACCAAAGTGCTGTACAATGTATAAAACAAACTAAAACAGAAAATAGTATAAAGTGCACATAATCACAGAATAATAAAAGGACAGGACACAGAACAGGATTAGGGATGTAAGCTATCAGGCCTCAAAAGCCAGTGAAAACAAGTGTTTTAAGCTGAGACTTAAAGAGCCATAAGTTCTGTGCGTGTCTAATGTGTGGAGGGAGACTGTTCCAGAGCTTTGGGCCAGCCTCCGCAAAAGCTCCGTCACCCTTGGTCTTAAGTCTCGATCTAGGGACTGTTAAAAGAGTCTCGGAGGAGGACCTCAGGGTTCTAGACGTCGCACACTTGAATCAGTTCAGCCAGATATTGGGGGGCCAAACCGTGTAGAGCCTTAAAAATAAACCTTAAGATTCCTGAAGCGAACAGGAAGCCAGTGGAGGGAGGCCAGCACCGGTGTGATGTGGTCCCGCTTCTTGGTTCCAGTCAGGAGGCGCGCAGCAGCATTCTGGAGCAATTGCAGGCGCCTCAGTGACCACTGGTCAAGGCCCACATACAAGGCATTACAGTAGTCCAATCTTGAAGAAATAAAAGCATGGATGACTGTCTCCAGGTCCTTAATAGAGAGGTATGGTTTCAGTTTAGATAAGAGCCTCAGCTGGAAAAAAGAGCCTTTAACCACATAGCCGATTTGTCGCTCAAAATTAAAACCAGTATCAAATGTGAAACCAAGACTTTTAATAAAAGAGCGATTCTTGGCAGCGAGAGGCCCTAGGTTGCTAACATGGCTGTCTTTATGACCAAACAAAATAACCTCGATCTTCCCATCATTCAGACTAAGGTAGTTTAAGTCCATCCAGGTCTTGGTGTCATTTAGCGCAGATGTTACAGGCTTAAAGGAATCCTTACAGTTTAATTTCAGGGGGAGGTACAGTTGGATACTTAGCATAGCAGTGGAAAGACACATTGTGTTTCCGTAGAATGTAACCCAGGGGCAGCATATATAAAGAAAATAATAAAGGGCCTAAGATGGATCCTTGGGGGACACCGCAGGTGAGGGTGGGCCACACTAGAGGAGAACTCACCCAGCTGGACAGAGAAGCTCCTATCAGTCAGGTAAGACTGTAGGAACATTCAAACCCCAATTTCCCCTATAGGACAGAGAAACTGCTCTGCAGTGAGCCATCTCTCCTTCCTGAGCAGCCCTACCGCGGAGGGACCTGGACTCACGCGAAGACGTGCGTCTGGGCGTGTATGACGCGTGGGGACGCTGCGTAGGGGGGACTGGTGATGTAGGGGGCCGCCTGTGGGACCGCCACCTCTTTGGGGCTGAGGAGCTGGGGGCTGCTGGACCTGGAGGAAGAGGAGGAGGACGCAGTGTCTGTCAGCTTGCCTGAGGGGGGAGAGAGAGAGAGAGAGAGAGAGAGAGAGAGTGAGAGAGAGATTGGAGGGGGAAGCAGGTTTGTCAAGAGTTAATTCAAATGATAGTACAATACAACTTTATTCCGTCCCTCTGGGGAAGATGTTATTAGTAGCACAATGAGATCACGGGATATCGGTGTGGATGATCGGTGCAAATACACCTCCCTCCCACGCAACTGCCGATCACCCTGAGATCAGAGTCCTCGTCTGCACATCGGACGCCTTAGGGGACGTTTTGATCCACAATTGCTCACTCACGTCAACGGTGCATTACGTAATGATCGGTTCCACCCGTTTGCTGGAGTAAGAGCGTAGTACTGTAGCTATACGTAACCTGCAGAGATCTGTGTTGGAGAGATCCTGCCTGAGCTGGCGTTGCTGCTGGATCCGTATCTATGCATCAGCTCCAGGAACTCCCTCCTGAAACAAACGCACACACACACACACACACGCACACACACACACACACGCACACACAGCCTGGTGAAACTGTGAAACAGTAGACCTTTGTCTCCCTCCTGTGGATACAAACGCACACCGACTCACTTGGCACGGCAACATGCCTAGCAACAGAGCCTCATGGCCATTAGCGGAGGAAGCCCGATGGTTAGCCGGTGACGGAGACTGATCCCAGTTATTAAGCAGATCAGGGGGGCTGATCCCAGATCAGGTACTGGATACAGGTGCAGAGCCTTTTTTCCACGACACCCTAACCTGGCACGCCAGCGGTTAAACTATCTGACCTCATTCATCAGTTTGGAGTAGCCTGTTAGTATCAGCCAGTCAGCCAGTCACACAGCCAGCAAGCTAGTTGGCTATCAATCAATCGGTCGGTTAGTCAGTCAGTCAGTCAGTCAGTCAGTCAGTCAGAAAGCCACCCAACCAGCTAGTTGACTAGTCAGTCAGTCAGTCAGACAGACAGACAGACAGACAGACAGACAGACAGACAGACAGACAGACAGACAGACAGACAGACAGGCAGACAGACAGACAGACAGACAGACAGGCAGACAGACAGACAGACAGACAGACAGACAGACAGACAGACAGACAGACAGACAGACAGACAGACAGACAGACAGACAGTCAGAAAGCCACTCAGTCAGCTAGCAATCCAATCAGAGAGGATGTCCCTGTTATCCCTGAGATTAAACCCCATTAAACCCTTTTAGGTAACACGGCTATAGCATCCAATCTTTTGTTCGATTTAATAGTTCTACCAGGTGATTCTATCCAAGAGATTCCTAGCTGCCACTGTTGTTAGCTAGTTGAACTGCATACTGCAGTCAACATGGCTGATGCCAGCTGTTGTTAGCTGAACCTGGGGCTCTGGGAGAGAGTGGGAGAGAGAGGGAGAGAGAGAGAGAGGTGTACTGTATCTCAGGACACAGTGGGACCTGTGGACAACCAGGCTGGTGTCCCGATTATGTCTCTGTGTATCTGTCGGGCCGCTGGCGAGTCATCACTGACAGTGAAAAGCACAGAGGCAGCACAGTGACAGCTCTGTTTACATTAGACTCGTCTATGTACCAAGCAGCACTGGGAAAAATTCAAACCATGGATCCCCGGACCTCAGGTACTCTCTCTCTCTCTCTCTCTCTCTCTCTCTCTCTCTCTCTCTCTCTCTCTGTCTCTCTCTCTCTCTGTCTCCCTGGCCTCCTCACCCACTCTCACACCATGAAGACTGTAATGTTCTTACTGTATGACTGTATCAAAAGCAAATCAAGGGGCTTGTGAGCACTCAGCTGCTAAGAGGATTAGCCCTGTTTAGAGGGAACACCAATGATGCTAACTCTGTGTTACCTAGCACACTCTAGGCTCCACCTTCAGAGGGCATAGAGGGGCCACATAACAGCCAGGACCAACAGACGGATTAAGCACAACAGAGCTTTGTTGAAGACAGATTCAATTCAAAGAAGCACAAGTACAATACAAAGTGCTGGTGCCAGATTTGGTCAGCTGTATGTAAAAACAGGGAGTGGTATGGTAAACATATGGTTACCTGGACTCATCGTCCCTGGCAACCAGCAGGGACATGTGATTGGAGGCTGACGCTGAGCGGAGTATCTCCACCGCCCTATAGGATTACAGGAGAAACAGGAAGCAGTTTGCAGCAGCACACCCGGGGCTAGTCAACAAATACAGGCGCTGATTCTGACACAACAGTCAAAGCTGGGCATAAGAAACGCAACTCTGAGAAAAACCCAAACAACTGATGAAATACACCTGCAAAAGTTCCATTTAGGTGTGATTTATCGTGAAATAAATCATACCTTGGAACTGGCTCTAAACCAATCAAAATGCGTGGTCCTAACTATCTATATGCATTGATTTGGGTGTACTGTCCATTTAATTAATTGTACACTTAAAAGCAGTTGGAATTCACAGCCCTGAAAGACTTGAGTGGAAACTCAAATGAAACTATAAATGAAACGAAACAAGCTATCTGAACTCTAGCTCTGAAGGCTAATGACCTACCTGTCATTAGTCACCCCTACCAAACTGATTTTGTTGACTTCCAAAATGAGGTCACCTGGCTTTAGCTGCCCTGGAACAGACACAAAAGGAGAGAGTGAAGAAAAGAGAGAGAGAGATAGCATTCTCTCAAGATTAATAATATAGAAAGTGGAATATTAATTTCTTTGTTTTTTTCTTCAACCGTCTTGAACAGACCAACAGTAAACAAACAAGCCCCCCAAAAAATAGCACCTACCATCTTGGGCAGCCAAGCCGCCGGCCACCACTCGTTTGATGTAGATACCAAACTCCTCCCCTGTAAATTCCCGGCAGCCTCCAATTACCTTGACCCCTGGGAATCAGCAGACACGTTATCCCAGCAGCTCTAACAGTAACCAGGCTAAGGTCAGTTTCACACCTCTACCAGGGATTTAGACTGAGATTTAGTGCAACTTGAACTTGAGATATCTAAACCTGGCAACATTTATGGGGTGTCCAGGTGATATTTAGCTACAACCCTATTTCGCCTATAGACTTACTGTATATATGTGTATATGTGTGTATATATACATATATATATATATATATATAGACAGAGAGAGAGAGAGAGAGAGAGAGAGAGAGATGTATATAGAATTTAATTGAGTACCGCCTCTCATTGGTGGCACTCATTCCAGCTGCACCAAAAATGTAATGGGTTCTAAATTTGCACATGCACACCCCTCCACCGAGTTTCATGAAAATCGGTCTGGTAGTTTTTGCGTAATCCTGCTAATAAACAAACAAACAAACAAACCAAGAAACAGCTCATGTGATTCGGAACCACTCCAAAATCCACCGAGTTTCATGTAAATTGGTCTTGTGGTTTTAAGGTAATCCTGCTAACAGACAGAAAGGCGTGTGGACCATGCTACACTGCTCCACTGATTTTCGTGAAAAAAGATCTGCTAGTTTTTGCGTAATTCTACTCACAGACGTACGTACGTACGGATGTATACACGGCACCGAAAACATTACCTCTCGCCCAGCGCTGTCGCTGGGGCGGAGGTAATGATGAGAGAACCACAGAGCCGCCAAATTAGATAGATATGGACTTTAATACGATAGATACGGACTTTAAGAATATACAGAGGGGCGATACTGACCCAGTCCCTTCTTGCAGTCGTAGAATTCCACTCTGTGCACAGCCCGGTTGATGCCGTGGGGCCCCATGATGGTCCTGGAGCACACAGACACGTCCGCCGTCATTCCTCGCTCACAGCCCTCTGCTCATCCCTCTGCTCTCACCAGAGTATAAACCCTCCTCCCTTCAGGGACATCTGACCTAGCTCAGCATTCAAAAAAACACAAATCTAATCAGACCAGGATTTTGTTTTTATTCCTGCATTGCCTCTGTGACTAACTAAAAACCTTTCATCAACCCGCATGTTTCCAACCTCACAACATCCCAACAGTCAGGACTGAAGGTCGGAAAGAAAGACATCTGTGACAGTAAGCCTGACATGAACTATAGTGAGTGAGTGAGTGAGTGAGTGAGTGAGTGAGTGAGTGAGTGAGTGAGTGAGTGAGTGAGTGAGTGAGTGAGTGAGTGTGTGAGTGAGTGAGTGAGTGAGTGAGTGAGTGTGTGAGTGAGTGAGTGAGTGAGTGAGTGAGTGAGTGAGTGAGTGAGTGAGTGAGTGAGTGAGTGCAGGCATAGGCGATTTTACCCTCTGAGAGTAGGGGGGGCAACATTTTGCTGGAGAAAAAAAACAAAACAGTTCTGCCATCCCATCTATTTACAAAGAAAGACAGTTGTTAACAGTATGCTAATAAGAAATCCGTATGACAATTCAATATGTACAACGATTCAAACTTCATCTAGACACCACAAGCATGTCAATATGACTTTATGATCGAGCACTAGGCCATACCCAACATCACAACATCACACTGACACTGCCTGCTGGTGCTAGCTTCCTCGCCGATGGTGATGTTGCTAGTGCTAGTGCTAGTGTTAGTGCTAGTGCTAGTGTTAGTGCTGGTGCTGGTGCTAGTGCTGGTGCTAGTGTTAGTGCTAGTGTAAGTGTTAGTGCTAGTGTTAGTGCTGGTGCTGGTGCTAGTGCTGGTGCTAGTGTTAGTGCTAGTGCTAGTGCTGGTGTTAGTGCTAGTGTTAGTGCTAGTGCTAGTGTTAGTGTTAGTGTTAGTGCTAGTGTTAGTGTTAGTGCTGGTGTTAGTGTTAGTGCTAGTGTTAGTGTTAGTGTTAGTGCTAGTGTTAGTGTTAGTGCTAGTGCTGGTGCTAGTGCTGGTGCTAGTGCTGGTGCTAGTGCTAGTGCTAGTGTTAGTGCTAGTGTTAGTGTTAGTGCTAGTGCTAGTGTTAGTGTTAGTGTTAGTGCTAGTGTTAGTGCTAGTGCTAGTGCTAGTGCTAGTGCTGGTGTTAGTGCTAGTGTTAGTGTTAGTGCTAGTGCTAGTGTTAGTGTTAGTGCTGGTGTTAGTGTTAGTGTTAGTGCTAGTGTTAGTGCTAGTGTTAGTGTTAGTGTTAGTGTTAGTGTTAGTGCTGGTGTTAGTGTTAGTGCTAGTGCTAGTGCTAGTGTTAGTGCTAGTGTAAGTGCTAGTGTTAGTGATAGTGCTAGTGCTAGTGTTAGTGCTAGTGTTAGTGTTAGTGCTAGTGCTAGTGTTAGTGTTAGTGCTAGTGTTAGTGATAGTGTTAGTGCTAGTGTTAGTGCTAGTGTTAGTGTTAGTGTTAGTGCTAGTGCTAGTGCTGGTGTTAGTGTTAGTGTTAGTGTTAGTGCTGGTGCTAGTGTTAGTGTTAGTGCTAGTGCTGGTGTTAGTGTTAGTGCTAGTGCTAGTGTTAGTGCTAGTGTTAGTGTTAGTGCTAGTGCTGGTGTTAGTGTTAGTGCTAGTGTTAGTGTTAGTGCTAGTGTTAGTGCTAGTGTTAGTGCTAGTGCTAGTGTTAGTGCTAGTGCTAGTGTTAGTGCTAGTGTTAGTGCTAGTGCTGGTGTTAGTGTTAGTGTTAGTGCTGGTGCTAGTGTTAGTGCTAGTGCTGGTGTTAGTGCTAGTGTTAGTGTTAGTGTTAGTGCTAGTGTTAGTGCTAGTGTTAGTGCTAGTGCTAGTGTTAGTGTTAGTGCTAGTGTTAGTGCTAGTGTTAGTGCTAGTGCTGGTACTAGTGCTAGTGTTAGTGCTAGTGTTAGTGCTAGTGTTAGTGTTAGTGTTAGTGCTAGTGTTAGTGTTAGT
Organism: Borostomias antarcticus; assembly: GCF_949987555.1. Classification (NCBI taxonomy): domain Eukaryota; kingdom Metazoa; phylum Chordata; class Actinopteri; order Stomiiformes; family Stomiidae; genus Borostomias; species Borostomias antarcticus. The sequence continues at coordinate 414,287 of NC_140262.1, forward strand.
GTTAGTGCTAGTGTTAGTGCTAGTGCTGGTGTTAGTGCTAGTGTTAGTGTTAGTGCTAGTGTTAGTGATAGTGTTAGTGTTAGTGCTAGTGCTAGTGTTAGTGATAGTGATAGTGTTAGTGCTAGTGTTAGTGATAGTGTTAGTGTTAGTGCTAGTGCTAGTGCTAGTGCTAGTGTTAATGTTAGTGTTAGTGCTGGTGTTGGTGCTGGTGTTAGTGCTAGTGCTAGTGTTAGTGTTAGTGCTAGTGTTAGTGCTAGTGTTAGTGTTAGTGCTAGTGTTAGTGCTAGTGTTAGTGCTAGTGTTAGTGCTAGTGTTAGTGTTAGTGTTAGTGCTAGTGTTAGTGTTGGTGCTGGTGTTAGTGTTAGTGCTAGTGTTAGTGCTAGTGTTAGTGCTAGTGTTAGTGCTAGTGCTAGTGTTAATGTTAGTGCTAGTGCTAGTGTTAGTGTTAGTGCTAGTGTTAGTGTTAGTGCTAGTGCTAGTGTTAGTGCTAGTGTTAGTGCTAGTGCTGGTGTTAGTGCTAGTGCTAGTGCTAGTGCTAGTGCTAGTGCTAGTGTTAATGTTAGTGCTAGTGTTAGTGCTAGTGCTAGTGTTAGTGTTAATGTTAGTGCTAGTGTTAGTGCTAGTGTTAGTGCTAGTGTTAATGTTAGTGCTAGTGCTAGTGTTAGTGCTAGTGCTAGTGTTAGTGTTAGTGCTAGTGTTAGTGATAGTGTTAGTGCTAGTGCTAGTGTTAGTGCTAGTGTTAGTGCTAGTGTTAGTGTTAGTGTTAGTGCTAGTGCTAGTGTTAGTGTTAGTGCTAGTGTTAGTGTTAGTGTTAGTGCTAGTGCTAGTGTTAGTGCTAGTGTTAGTGCTAGTGCTAGTGTTAGTGCTGGTGTTAGTGCTAGTGTTAGTGCTGGTGTTAGTGCTGGTGTTAGTGTTAGTGCTAGTGTTAGTGTTAGTGCTAGTGCTAGTGTTAGTGCTAGTGTTAGTGCTAGTGTTAGTGCTAGTGCTAGTGTTAGTGCTAGTGTTAGTGCTAGTGTTAGTGTTAGTGCTAGTGTTAGTGCTAGTGCTGGTGTTAGTGCTAGTGTTAGTGCTAGTGTTAGTGTTAGTGTTAGTGCTAGTGTTAGTGCTGGTGTTAGTGTTAGTGCTAGTGTTAGTGCTAGTGCTAGTGCTAGTGTTAGTGTTAGTGCTAGTGCTAGTGTTAGTGTTAGTGTTAGTGCTAGTGCTAGTGTTAGTGCTAGTGTTAGTGCTGGTGTTAGTGTTAGTGTTAGTGCTAGTGTTAGTGATAGTGTTAGTGCTAGTGCTAGTGTTAGTGTTAGTGCTAGTGTTAGTGCTAGTGATAGTGTTAGTGCTAGTGTTAGTGCTAGTGATAGTGCTAGTGTTAGTGCTAGTGTTAGTGTTAGTGCTGGTGTTAGTGTTAGTGTTAGTGCTGGTGTTAGTGTTAGTGTTAGTGCTGGTGTTAGTGTTAGTGCTAGTGTTAGTGCTAGTGTTAGTGTTAGTGTTAGTGTTAGTGCTAGTGCTAGTGTTAGTGTTAGTGTTAGTGTTAGTGCTAGTGTTAGTGCTAGTGCTAGTGCTAGTGTTAGTGCTGGTGTTAGTGTTAGTGTTAGTGCTAGTGCTAGTGTTAGTGTTAGTGTAAGTGTTAGTGTTAGTGTTAGTGCTGATGCTAGTGCTAGTGTTAGTGTAAGTGTTAGTGTTAGTGCTAGTGCTAGTGTTAGTGCTAGTGCTAGTGCTAGTGTTAGTGTTAGTGCTAGTGCTAGTGTTAGTGCTAGTGTTAGTGCTAGTGCTAGTGTTAGTGCTAGTGTTAGTGCTAGTGCTAGTGTTAGTGTTAGTGTTAGTGCTAGTGTTAGTGCTAGTGTTAGTGCTAGTGCTGGTGTTAGTGTTAGTGCTAGTGTTAGTGCTAGTGCTAGTGCTAGTGTTAGTGTTAGTGCTGGTGTTAGTGTTAGTGCTAGTGTTAGTGTTAGTGCTAGTGTTAGTGCTAGTGTTAGTGCTAGTGTTAGTGCTAGTGCTAGTGTTAGTGTTAGTGCTAGTGTTAGTGCTGGTGTTAGTGCTAGTGTTAGTGTTAGTGCTAGTGTTAGTGTTAGTGTTAGTGTTAGTGCTAGTGTTAGTGCTAGTGCTAGTGATAGTGTTAGTGCTAGTGTTAGTGCTAGTGTTAGTGCTAGTGATAGTGTTAGTGCTAGTGTTAGTGCTAGTGTTAGTGTTAGTGCTGGTGTTAGTGTTAGTGTTAGTGCTGGTGTTAGTGTTAGTGTTAGTGCTGGTGTTAGTGTTAGTGCTAGTGTTAGTGCTAGTGTTAGTGTTAGTGTTAGTGTTAGTGCTAGTGCTAGTGTTAGTGTTAGTGTTAGTGTTAGTGCTAGTGTTAGTGCTAGTGCTAGTGCTAGTGCTAGTGTTAGTGCTGGTGTTAGTGTTAGTGCTAGTGTTAGTGTTAGTGTAAGTGTTAGTGTTAGTGCTGATGCTAGTGCTAGTGTTAGTGTAAGTGTTAGTGCTAGTGTTAGTGCTAGTGCTAGTGTTAGTGCTAGTGCTAGTGCTAGTGTTAGTGCTAGTGTTAGTGCTAGTGTTAGTGCTAGTGTTAGTGCTATTGCTAGTGTTAGTGCTAGTGTTAGTGCTAGTGTTAGTGTTAGTGCTAGTGTTAGTGCTAGTGTTAGTGCTAGTGCTGGTGTTAGTGTTAGTGTTAGTGCTAGTGTTAGTGCTAGTGCTAGTGCTAGTGTTAGTGCTGGTGTTAGTGTTAGTGCTAGTGTTAGTGCTAGTGTTAGTGTTAGTGCTAGTGTTAGTGTTAGTGCTAGTGTTAGTGCTAGTGCTAGTGTTAGTGTTAGTGCTAGTGTTAGTGCTAGTGCTAGTGTTAGTGCTAGTGTTAGTGCTAGTGTTAGTGTTAGTGCTAGTGTTAGTGTTAGTGCTAGTGTTAGTGCTAGTGTTAGTGCTAGTGCTAGTGTTAGTGTTAGTGTTAGTGCTAGTGTTAATGTTAGTGCTAGTGCTAGTGTTAGTGCTGGTGTTAGTGTTAGTGCTAGTGTTAGTGCTAGTGTTAGTGTTAGTGTTAGTGTTAGTGCTAGTGTTAGTGTTAGTGCTAGTGTTAGTGTTAGTGCTAGTGCTAGTGCTAGTGTTAGTGTTAGTGCTAGTGTTAATGTTAGTGCTAGTGTTAGTGCTAGTGCTAGTGTTAGTGCTAGTGCTAGTGTTAGTGCTAGTGTTAGTGTTAGTGTAAGTGTTAGTGTTAGTGCTGATGCTAGTGCTAGTGTTAGTGTAAGTGTTAGTGCTAGTGTTAGTGCTAGTGCTAGTGTTAGTGCTAGTGCTAGTGCTAGTGTTAGTGCTAGTGCTAGTGCTAGTGTTAGTGCTAGTGTTAGTGCTAGTGCTAGTGTTAGTGCTAGTGTTAGTGCTAGTGCTAGTGTTAGTGTTAGTGTTAGTGCTAGTGTTAGTGCTAGTGCTGGTGTTAGTGTTAGTGCTAGTGTTAGTGCTAGTGCTAGTGTTAGTGCTGGTGTTAGTGTTAGTGCTAGTGTTAGTGCTAGTGTTAGTGTTAGTGCTAGTGTTAGTGCTAGTGTTAGTGCTAGTGTTAGTGCTAGTGCTAGTGTTAGTGTTAGTGCTAGTGTTAGTGCTGGTGTTAGTGCTAGTGTTAGTGTTAGTGCTAGTGTTAGTGCTAGTGTTAGTGCTAGTGCTAGTGCTAGTGATAGTGTTAGTGCTAGTGTTAGTGTTAGTGCTAGTGATAGTGTTAGTGCTAGTGTTAGTGCTAGTGTTAGTGTTAGTGCTGGTGTTAGTGTTAGTGTTAGTGCTGGTGTTAGTGTTAGTGCTGGTGTTAGTGTTAGTGCTAGTGTTAGTGCTAGTGTTAGTGTTAGTGTTAGTGTTAGTGTTAGTGCTAGTGCTAGTGCTAGTGTTAGTGTTAGTGTTAGTGCTAGTGTTAGTGCTAGTGCTAGTGCTAGTGTTAGTGCTGGTGTTAGTGTTAGTGCTAGTGCTAGTGTTAGTGTTAGTGTAAGTGTTAGTGTTAGTGCTGATGCTGATGCTAGTGCTAGTGTTAGTGTAAGTGTTAGTGTTAGTGTTAGTGCTAGTGCTAGTGTTAGTGCTAGTGCTAGTGCTAGTGTTAGTGCTAGTGTTAGTGCTAGTGCTAGTGCTAGTGTTAGTGCTAGTGCTAGTGTTAGTGCTAGTGTTAGTGCTAGTGCTAGTGTTAGTGTTAGTGTTAGTGCTAGTGTTAGTGCTAGTGTTAGTGCTAGTGCTGGTGTTAGTGTTAGTGCTAGTGTTAGTGCTAGTGCTAGTGCTAGTGTTAGTGCTGGTGTTAGTGTTAGTGCTAGTGTTAGTGCTAGTGCTAGTGTTAGTGTTAGTGCTAGTGTTAGTGTTAGTGCTAGTGTTAGTGCTAGTGTTAGTGTTAGTGCTAGTGCTAGTGTTAGTGTTAGTGCTAGTGTTAGTGCTGGTGTTAGTGCTAGTGTTAGTGTTAGTGCTAGTGTTAGTGCTAGTGTTAGTGCTAGTGCTGGTGTTAGTGCTGGTGTTAGTGCTGGTGTTAGTGTTAGTGCTAGTGTTAGTGTTAGTGCTAGTGCTAGTGTTAGTGTTAGTGCTAGTGTTAGTGTTAGTGCTAGTGTTAGTGCTAGTGTTAGTGCTAGTGCTAGTGTTAGTGCTAGTGCTAGTGCTAGTGTTAGTGTTAGTGCTAGTGTTAGTGCTGGTGCTAGTGCTGGTGCTAGTGCTAGTGTTAGTGCTAGTGTTGGTGCTGGTGCTGGTGCTAGTGCTGGTGTTAGTGCTAGTGCTAGTGCTGGTGTTAGTGTTAGTGCTAGTGTTAGTGTTAGTGTTAGTGCTAGTGTTAGTGCTAGTGCTGGTGTTAGTGCTAGTGTTAGTGTTAGTGTTAGTGTTAGTGTTAGTGCTAGTGTTAGTGCTAGTGTTAGTGTTAGTGTTAGTGCTAGTGTTAGTGCTGGTGCTAGTGCTAGTGTTAGTGCTAGTGTTAGTGTTAGTGCTAGTGTTAGTGCTGGTGTTAGTGTTAGTGTTAGTGTTAGTGTTAGTGCTGGTGCTAGTGTTAGTGCTGGTGTTAGTGCTAGTGTTAGTGCTAGTGCTAGTGCTAGTGCTAGTGTTAGTGTTAGTGCTAGTGCTAGTGTTAGTGCTAGTGCTAGTGTTAGTGCTAGTGTTAGTGCTAGTGCTAGTGTTAGTGCTAGTGTTAGTGTTAGTGCTAGTGCTAGTGTTAGTGCTAGTGCTAGTGCTGGTGTTAGTGCTAGTGTTAGTGTTAGTGTTAGTGTTAGTGCTAGTGTTAGTGTTAGTGTTAGTGTTAGTGCTAGTGCTAGTGTTAGTGATAGTGTTAGTGTTAGTGCTAGTGTTAGTGATAGTGTTAGTGTTAGTGCTAGTGCTAGTGCTAGTGCTAGTGTTAATGTTAGTGTTAGTGTTAGTGCTAGTGCTAGTGCTAGTGTTAGTGCTAGTGCTAGTGTTAGTGCTAGTGTTAGTGCTAGTGTTAGTGCTAGTGCTAGTGCTAGTGCTAGTGTTAGTGTTAGTGTTAGTGCTAGTGTTAGTGTTAGTGCTGGTGTTAGAGTTAGTGCTAGTGTTAGTGCTAGTGTTAGTGTTAGTGCTAGTGTTAGTGCTAGTGTTAGTGCTAGTGCTAGTGTTAATGTTAGTGCTAGTGTTAGTGCTAGTGCTAGTGTTAGTGCTAGTGCTAGTGTTAGTGTTAGTGTTAGTGCTGGTGTTAGTGTTAGTGCTAGTGCTAGTGTTAGTGCTAGTGTTAGTGCTAGTGCTAGTGTTAGTGCTGGTGTTAGTGCTAGTGCTAGTGCTAGTGTTAGTGTTAATGTTAGTGCTAGTGTTAGTGCTAGTGCTAGTGTTAGTGCTAGTGCTAGTGTTAATGTTAGTGCTAGTGCTAGTGCTAGTGTTAGTGTTAATGTTAGTGCTAGTGTTAGTGCTAGTGTTAGTGCTAGTGCTAGTGTTAGTGCTAGTGCTAGTGCTGGTGTTAGTGCTAGTGTTAGTGTTAGTGCTAGTGTTAGTGCTGGTGTTAGTGTTAGTGCTGGTGTTAGTGTTAGTGCTAGTGTTAGTGTTAGTGATAGTGTTAGTGCTAGTGCTAGTGCTAGTGTTAGTGTTAGTGCTAGTGTTAGTGCTAGTGATAGTGTTAGTGTTAGTGCTGGTGTTAGTGTTAGTGTTAGTGTTAGTGCTAGTGTTAGTGCTAGTGCTGGTGTTAGTGTTAGTGTTAGTGTTAGTGCTAGTGTTAGTGCTAGTGCTAGTGCTAGTGTTAGTGCTAGTGTTAGTGCTAGTGCTAGTGCTGGTGCTAGTGTTAGTGCTAGTGTTAGTGCTAGTGCTAGTGTTAGTGTTAGTGCTAGTGTTAGTGCTAGTGCTGGTGTTAGTGCTAGTGTAAGTGTTAGTGATAGTGTTAGTGTTAGTGTTAGTGCTAGTGTTAGTGCTAGTGTTAGTGCTAGTGTTAGTGTTAGTGTTAGTGTTAGTGTTAGTGCTAGTGTTAGTGCTAGTGCTAGTGTTAGTGCTAGTGCTAGTGTTAGTGCTAGTGTTAGTGTTAGTGTTAGTGTTAGTGCTAGTGCTAGTGTTAGTGCTGGTGTTAGTGTTAGTGTTGATGCTAGTGTTAGTGCTAGTGTTAGTGCTAGTGTTAGTGTTAGTGCTAGTGCTGGTGTTAGTGTTAGTGTTAGTGCTAGTGTTAGTGCTAGTGTTAGTGTTAGTGCTAGTGCTAGTGCTAGTGTTAGTGTTAGTGCTAGTGTTAGTGCTAGTGCTAGTGCTGGTGCTAGTGTTAGTGCTAGTGTTAGTGCTAGTGCTAGTGTTAGTGTTAGTGCTAGTGTTAGTGCTAGTGCTGGTGTTAGTGCTAGTGTAAGTGTTAGTGATAGTGTTAGTGTTAGTGTTAGTGCTAGTGTTAGTGTTAGTGCTAGTGTTAGTGCTAGTGTTAGTGCTAGTGTTAGTGTTAGTGCTAGTGTTAGTGCTAGTGCTAGTGTTAGTGCTAGTGCTAGTGTTAGTGCTAGTGCTAGTGTTAGTGCTAGTGTTAGTGCTAGTGTTAGTGTTAGTGTTAGTGCTAGTGCTAGTGTTAGTGCTGGTGTTAGTGTTAGTGTTGATGCTAGTGTTAGTGCTAGTGTTAGTGCTAGTGTTAGTGTTAGTGTTAGTGTTAGTGTTAGTGCTAGTGCTAGTGCTAGTGTTAGTGCTAGTGTTAGTGTTAGTGCTAGTGCTAGTGTTAGTGCTGGTGTTAGTGTTAGTGTTGATGCTAGTGTTAGTGCTAGTGCTAGTGTTAGTGTTAGTGCTAGTGCTAGTGCTAGTGCTAGTGTTAGTGCTAGTGCTAGTGTTAGTGCTGGTGTTAGTGTTAGTGCTAGTGTTAGTGCTAGTGTTAGTGCTAGTGTTAGTGTTGGTGTTAGTGCTGGTGTTAGTGCTAGTGCTAGTGTTAGTGCTGGTGCTAGTGTTAGTGTTAGTGATAGTGTTAGTGCTAGTGTTAGTGCTAGTGTTAGTGCTAGTGTTAGTGCTAGTGTTAGTGCTAGTGCTAGTGTTAGTGTTAGTGCTAGTGTTAGTGTTAGTGCTAGTGTTAGTGCTAGTGTTAGTGCTAGTGCTAGTGTTAGTGTTAGTGTTAGTGTTAGTGTTAGTGCTAGTGTTAGTGCTAGTGTTAGTGCTAGTGTTAGTGATAGTGTTAGTGTTAGTGTTAGTGTTAGTGTTAGTGCTAGTGTTAGTGCTAGTGTTAGTGCTAGTGTTAGTGTTAGTGCTAGTGTTAGTGCTAGTGCTAGTGCTAGTGCTAGTGTTAGTGCTAGTGTTAGTGCTAGTGTTAGTGTTAGTGCTGGTGTTAGTGTTAGTGTTAGTGCTAGTGTTAGTGCTAGTGTTAGTGTTAGTGCTAGTGTTAGTGTTAGTGCTAGTGCTAGTGTTAGTGTTAGTGATAGTGTTAGTGTTAGTGCTAGTGCTAGTGTTAGTGCTAGCTCCGATAGCCTCTGGAGCACTTCTGCATTCGATTGCACCTGCTGCACTGTAATTTCGAATGGTAGCTTCTTCATTAGCATTGTCAGTTTTATTTTCTTTTTTATGAAGAAGTGGTCAATTGTTTTTATAGCTCTTTTCTCCATTGTGAGCAGGTTGGCTAGTTGTAGCTTGTCGAGCACTGAGCAGTTCAGTCAGATCTCATTTTTTTGCGGTAACAGATCAAACCGGAAATAGTTGATGTCAACGGACGAGTTGTGCCATTGCTGGATTATGATTTTTTTTTTTAAGGTAGCCTAGTTTAAGTAATAAATAGCCTTCACTTTTAAAATGAATGATGGCCTAACACAAACTGGTACAAACCACAATTATGTATTTAATAATTGTGTTAATTAGTTGTTGTTTTTTTGTGTGTGAATTTGATCAGAGTTGGGCTGGCCAATCAAGGGGGGCACTTGCCCCCCCTGCCCCCCCTATACAATCGCCCATGCATGCAGGTGATAGTGTTGCGTGTGTGAGGGACCCACCAGTCAAACAGAGACTGACACAGTGTCACTATCAGGAACAAACACTCTGTCTCCTCCCCTGACCGTCAACCCTGTCTGTCCAGAGGATTCTTCCTCACAGTGGACGAGGCCAGCGAGCAGCGGAGACTCAACCACGGAGATCCATGGCTCCCACCGCTAAAGACTAATGGTGCATTCGTTTATAACTGGGAGGTGGCAAATTGTGACTTGCTACTAGGAATGATTAAATAAAACACCTCATGAACTCGCACTTCCTCGTCGCAAATTCGGATATGTTTCTCAGCCCCCAGTTGCTCAAATGCACTAGATATAACTAGGTAACTGTGATATAATGGTATATAGATATAACTAGGTAACTGTGATATAATGGTATAAAGATATAACTAGGTAACTGTGATATAATGGTATATAGCTCAAATGCACACAGGTCGGAAGTAGGTATTTTGCCACTTGCAACTTGCCACATCCGACCACAAACGAATGCACCATAAATAGGGCTCCCTTCCTCTCTGTGACTGGGGAACCTGTTCAGGCTGTACGGTGTCGAGGTGCAGGGGGATGTAAACCCTCAGCCTGAACCTGAACTCTGATCTGTAGGATTATATAACCTCTCTGACAGACAGATGTCTCTAAATAGGCCAGCGACCACAGCCTGACAACAACCATGCTGATTGGCCTGCTGGTCGGGACGCTGCGTAGGGGTCAGATAATACAGAGAATCCTGGGCAGGGCCGGCGGAGGACAGAGACTTATCCGCACACGTGCACAGCTAGTGTGTTCACTGTGTTCAAGGAAACAGTTAAACCGATAGCTTAATCTCTGGCTAATCTGTTTTCGCTGCCTTGTTCCTGCCTCCACATAGAACAAACACGAGGGACCCAGATACACCAGTTACAATAGTACAGTTGATATAGGCTACAAGACACAGATACAAGAGTTACAGTAGGCTAGCACAATAAGAGAACACTAGTATTCCCCTCTCCTGGTAGCAGAGTTGATCTTATCAATACTTAATACTGTACTGTACGGCCTACGCATGGCATATAAGATGCACTGAGCCACTGCCCAGTACGGCCAAGAACGCATGGCTCCCACTGCACTAGTCTGAGACCCATAGTTCGACCCTGCCTAACCTACTGCACTCTGCTGTCACTAGATCTAGCCAGATGGAAGACAGTGATAAACTAGTGACCCCGGTCTCCACCCTCACACAAAAACAGCAAGGGAGATGAAAGCGAAGGAAGAGGAGAAAGAGAGCGAGGACCTACCAGTAGAGCAGAGAGAGTCGTCCATTCAATCGCTCTGCCTCGTGAGGGACTAATGGCATCGCAAGAACAGATAGGGAGGAGACCACTCACACACACACACACACACACACACAAGGGCAACACAAACAAACACACACACACACACCGCTCACAAATAGGCCTATTACACTAGCATGGGACAGGAGGGAGGTAGGGAGGGAGGCAGATGAGATGAGAGGAGACGGTCGGTCTGTGTGATAGATAGAGACACGCGCTTATCTCCCCTCGCTAATCCACTCTGATACACATCCGTCATTGGTTGTCTGCCTGACTGCGCCTCACTGACAGCACTGGGGCAAGACACGCATGCATGCACACGCACACACACACACACACACACACACACACACACACACACAGGACAGTAGACTTACCTCTAACGAATAAACTAAGACTTCAAGAGAGAGAGAGATAGAGATTGGGAGGGAGGGAGAGAGAGAGAGAGAGAGAGAGAGAGAGAGAGAGAGATTGGGAGGGAGGGAGGGAGGGAGGGAGAGAGCCTAGGCTATTGTATGGTAGCGTGGACCAATGATGGACTCCTCAAACAGGTTACTAATAATGTAACTCATGTTTATTTCAGCTAGCACGTCAGCAGAGTACATTCATTAGCATTAGCATTCCCCTCACTGGCTTAGCTTGCCCCTCCACCCACACTCTCGCAGCCGGGACCCTATCAAATGGCTGAAGATGTTTGGTCATGGTTGCTTTATCAAACTAGCTAGCAACTGTTTTCTTAGATAACAACACTTTAGAAAACACATCCTTTAACAAAATATAACCTTCGTAACTGTGCTTTCTTAGATTAATATTCTGGCCTGAAACATAGGCCGAACTGCCTGCTGGGATATGTTTATTAGCTACGGTGCAGTCCTGGCTAGCTAGCAAACCTAGTTCACTACACTACCCCCTCCTCTAAAAACTCCAACGTCCTGTTGGCACCACAAGAGGCAGTAGTCCCAGCACACCAAAATAAAGAAGGACACCAAAATCAACCTGCCAATCTCCACTGCACAAGTAGAGTAGTGGTGAGAGCATAGGACTCCCACTCAGGACACTGGGGTTCAAGGCCCCGGTGGGGATGAATTTATGGGACTATACCCCAAACCTCCACACGTTCATCCTTTCAGTCCAATCGTTTTATCCCTTATCTTTGTCCAGAAACAGAAGTTAAACCAATTGCAGCAAAATAGCTAACGTTACAGGAATCATCAGTGTAACTGCTTTAGCCACCGACCGTTACCATTAATGTTATGGAAGCTGCTGCTAGTTGTTGTGAGCTCATGAGATAACTGGCTATCCCGCTCTTATTGTGCTGGATTAGCACTGGAAGCATTGGAACTGATGTGTCCAGGCGACAAGACCTATCTTAATTTATCAGACATTATTTCATGTCATTTCAATTCACAACTATTTCAGTGAGTAACTAGCTTCCGTCCTACCAGTCCTGAACAGAAACAAGCCAGCCACGCACATAAGCCAGGCTGGACCTGGCCTGGTTTCTGCACGTGTACAGGAGAGCATGGCTTGAAGAATGACTTATCAACAGCAAAGATGCCATTTTTGGGATCAATGCATTGGCTTAATAGGTACCCTTTTTCTGAAATCTCACATACCCTACGCCTGTGTTTTCTATTAATGTGAACCTTCAAGTTCTTCTTATTCATTTGAATGCCACAGTGGGTGCAAGTCACCCTGACTTGCTGGCGGACATGCATTTTTACTGCAGATGGTACTTCTGCTGGTGGCGGCGGTGCTGGTGGGGCAGCTGTAGATGGTGGAGGAGGTGCAGCTGGTGGAGCAGCTGGATGAGGTGCAGCTGGTGGAGGAGGTGCAGCTGGTGGGGGATTTAATTTGATTTAGGTTCCCTGCATTTAATTATCTCATTATATCATAATCATCATATGGTATAAAGTGTTTTAGACAGCTAATCACTGATGTTGCAACATAGATTTGCTCAGAGTAATACTAGATGTGACCACTGGGAGATGTTGCAAAGATCTGCTCAGAGTAAATACCAGAGGTGACCACTAGGAGGTTTTTGTGCGTGGCTGTAAACCAGGCACTATTGGAGCGAATGTTGAAATTATCCATTTTGCTCTCTCCCACCTGGTCTGGGACCACTATCATCCTGGTTCTGTCAAAGTTGAGTTATCCATGCACCTGCTCAGAGTTAATTAAACACTAGGCAGTCCTCTTTCTCCTGATCATCACCCTTTTTCCTGGTATGTCAAAGTTACGGTGTAGAGTTACACTTTCTGTCAAAATTGAATTATTTATGCACCTGTTTGGAGTTTTTTTTTTTTTTTTTTTTAAAAGGTAAGCCCCCGGCCGGATATAATGGTGTCTCAAAGGGACTTATTTGGTCACGGTCCGGTGCAAAGGCAGCATGATGGACACCATTAGATTTGTGCCAATTTAGGGGTGTGTTTTAAAAAATGGGTTGTGGTTAAGCGAGAGGGGCGGGGATCACGGTAGGCTATATAAGACGTCTCACAGACGACAGTAGTGTGTCTTTTTCCCGGGAACTTCTGTCTTTCCTGCTATTTGTCTTTGAAGAAGCAATAAAGTCATTGCATTGGACTTCTGCGTGCCTTTTCTGATTTGTACTTTGATTATTTTGACTACTGAACCAGAAGATAGTGAATTATTATACACAACACTGTAGATGGTGGAGGAGGCGCAACTGGTGGAGCAGCTGTAGATGGTGGAGGAGGCGCAACTGGTGGAGCAGCTGTAGATGGTGGAGGAGGCGCAACTGGTGGAGCAGCTGTAGATGGTGGAGGAGGCGCAACTGGTGGAGCAGCTGTAGATGGTGGAGGAGGCGCAACTGGTGGAGCAGCTGTAGATGGTGGAGGAGGTGCAGCTGGTGGAGCAGCTGGAGGAGGTGGAGGAGGTCCTGCTAGGGCTGTGGGTGGAGGCCATCCAGATGACCGCCTTTTACAGTTCGCCAGATGTTTGATCAGGGCATCTCTCCTGATCAATGTTGAGGTGCATTAGCAGCAGAGAAAATGTGCATGTGGCTTTTGTCTGCACCCTAGACCACACTTGATGAAAAAATAAAAAATGTAGAAAGAATAAGTTTGATCATCAGGTGTAGTGGAGCACCCTGTGTAGAGGTTTTGGGGTGAAGGACCTCAGTGAATTATTGGCTCCGCCCAGCGACCACTGGCGGAGGGTATATTCGGTTGTGTGTTATTTTGTTTGTTCGTTCGGTTACATAGCAGGATTATACAAAAACTACCAGGGTGATTTTCATGAAACCCGGTGGACGGTTGTAGCATGGGCCAAGTTAGAACACATTACATTTTGGTGCGGATCAGAATCACTGTGCGGATACAAGAATTAAAACCGGCTCCTTCCCTTTATATTTACTTCTCTTGATGGATTTCCCATACAGCTCGTGGCCGTACGCTTATGTACCAGTCTATGTCAACTTTTTTTTGTTGCTGTTTACGCCCAATATTGTCTTATGTTTCTATGCATGTAACACAAAACCATATCTGACTCATGAAAAACAAATCAGATAAACACTGTATTAGGAAAAGTTAGATTTTCTTAGCCTGGATCCTGTGGTATTAGTCTACATATAAATCATAAACTACCTGCACATCTGGGCTGAGGTTTTGCCCCTTGAGTGTCAGGTTTCACTAACTATGTGTTCTTTTTAATTTGAGTGTTGAGTGTAAAAGCAAATTTTGTGGCAGTCTAGAGCACTTATCTAAATTGTTTCATCATTGTTAGCCTTTCTGTTTCTGTAGCTATCTGCAGCGTCTCATTCTGTAAACATAGAGAGTCCTCGGCTACACATCAGCCAGTGGAGGTCAATTGAAGCTGTTAAGTGTGTATTCATGTCCTCTGGTCCTCTACAGCCTGGTGCGCCGGCCTCCATCCAGAGAAGAACTTCTTTGTTGCTGGGGGAGACGACAACAAGCTCTATAAATACAACTACAGCACTAAGGATGAACTAGATAACTCCAGTGTATCTAGCAAGGCTCTGGACTTGACATTTCACACTTGTGGCAGACAGTGCTGCCAAAGTTTTTAGTTAGTTTAAAGTTCAAGTTCAAAAGCTTTATTGTCATTATACAAAGTATGAGATTTCCTTGTGCATCCTCTGAAAACAATACTCAGAGCCATACTTACTTACTTACACACACACATACACACACATGCGCACACACACACACACACACACACACACACACACACACACACACACACACACAAACACACACACACACACACACAGAGAAACCACCTAGACCAGTCTGCCTGCTAGTGGCAGTAGCATCATTTGGTTTGCACAAAAACAGGGTGATTGCAGTTCAGCTGTTTTGGAGGTATTTTATATGAAATCACAGTATGTTACATAATATTTTAAAATGTTAATAAGGTGCAACAATGACTAAAGTCAAGTGGTGGCCAGCCAGAAATTACTTTTTTTAGTGGCACTGGATAGATTTACAGTGGCAAATAACACCAAATTTCGTGGCAGTCTAGAGCCCTTATCTGAATGGTTTCATTTTGTGAGCACAGCTTTAAATAAATCACTGTGGAGCTTTGGAAACCTCCTGACCTCTCTTCTTTCTTCAGTTGATAGTTTTTTGGTCTAGCACCTGCCACTTCTCTCTTGGATGTGCATGTATTTTCCATCACCATATGTAAAAATATATTTGTTTGTTTATTTGTTTATTTATTTAAAAGAAGGGACAATTAACGTTAATCAACATATCAGTTTCCACATCAATGTAAATGTACCAGAGTTAGCTAGTAGACCTAAGCTAATTTTCATCTGCAGTCCCCCGGCAGGTCAACATAGTACTACAAAACAACACAATAATATACACAGAATTTGGAGACACTTGTCATTTCGGAGACACCATGAGCTCTCTTGTTCTAGATTAGATGTGTACTTATCTAGACGAGTAGTACACAGCTGAAGTACCATAACATCCATGCATTTATTTACAGTGTATCTGAAATAAGCAGACAATATGCAAGGTTCATCTTAGTCATACTCCACTCTATGTGGTTTTCATTTAGCAAGATGTTTACCTTACACGTGAATCTGAATGGTACTGTATGTCCCATCTCTTACCTTACACGTGAATCTGAATGGTAGGCTGCTCCTGCAGCTGTTGGCTGTCATGACTGAACAATGAATTCATACATTTTCAACGAAGATCACATGAAGGGGAAATGGGTAATTTCCAATAGTATACAGTAGGGTGCTCCTACATCCATAGCACTGGTCTCCAAACGGTCTTCATCAAAACTATGTTTTGGTTGGGTTCGCGGCTATTCAGGGACTGAGGTAGGCCTAATGTTAACGGAGCAAGACAAGCAGCCGTTTCGTCAGCACTTTGAGGTTGTGTCTCAAAGTAGGCTACTTTATGAATAGAATAACAGGACCCGGGGGCTTTAATCGGCCACACGACACCGCTCTCTCTCATGGGATCATGGGCTGTGCACTCGGGGTCAGGAGCGCAGCGCGCCTCTGTCGTGGGCTCCTTTCAAATCCTAATACGAGTAGTCTTCAAAATAACAACACGCCCTTGAATATGAATGATTCATAGAGAGCGATTACCCTTATTTCATATCGCCAATAATGCCTATCCATCTCTATCGAAAACGTGGACAATTAACGACTGCAGCGCTGAGTGACACTATCGGTTGTTATCCGACCAGCCTTTTAGCGCTCCTATTTAATTCTGAATGTCGGAGTGTATTAAATAAGGGGTATCGTTGGGTCTTAAGCATAAAGAAAATAGCTTAAATCTATTTAAATCTAGCCATACATTTATTTCAATTAGTTGGCCGCCTGGACTAGCCGTCAAGTCACGGTGTCCTATCCGGTCTGTGACATCACGGGCACTACGGCGTAACATGTAGGCCTACACGTCACAGCGGCAAGGTACATATCTGGACTAGCCGTCCAATCACAGTGTTCTATCCGGTCTGTGACATCACGGGCACTACGGCGTAACATGTACACGTCACAGCGGCAAGGTATATATACTGCTGTAACAAGTGGACAAGCTTCAGTGTGGTGTTTGCCATGAAAAGAACATGTTGCTAAAGATGCTACTTTGCCAATATGTTCGCTAGTGCAATAAATCATATTTGTAGAACCCGAGAGAGGGTGCCGTGTGGACATGCATACCAAGGTCCTGCGGCGACGCCCTTTCAGACCCCGATCCTGGAACTTGAGGTGACAGACTCGGGAGTTTTGATTGCTCTCTCTGTGATCCTGAATGTGTTTTGGCTATTATATCAATGGAGAAATCGCCAACGAATCATTAAGGTTGGTAATCAAAGTTTCATTGTACTTTAATCATACAATTCAAACAAATACAGAAGCTGCTCTGTCTTTGTGAAGCCTTAATGACCTCAACATCCATCTTGTATTTCCTTTATAAATTAGGATGAAGACCTTGAAGTCATTTATAGGTAAGTTCATGATGTTTTTTTCAGTGTATCCAACCATGTGTGTGTGTGTGTGTGTGTGTATGTGTGTGCGTGTATGTGTTTGTTTGTGCGTGCACGTGTGCATGCATATGTGAGATGTGTGTTTATGTGTAAAATGTGTGGTATGATGCATTTTGATTGTACAAGTGTACTGAAATCATCAAAAGTCATTTTATTTTATTTTATTGTATCTCAAAAGGGCCAAGCTGGACGGTGTGGGTTGTCCAGGACAAGAAGATTCATGTTCTGACTCCTATGATCCGGGGGGCTGTGGACAAGACCCGGTGTCTGAGATGAGTAGAGGCTCCGCCCCCGTGCCACCTGCCGTCGTCGCCGAGCCCTATCCGAAACACAAGGGCAAATCTGCGCTGAACGTTCCTCTCTCAGCCGAGGCTGACTGGGATCGTCTGGTGCTGCCTCGCTGTCAGAGGCTCTGTTGCAAGTGCTCCGGTCCATTTGACACAGCCCCGTCTGTCACCGGTTCATTTAACACAGCCCCGTCTGTCACCGGTTCATTTAACACAGCCCTGTCTGTCACAGGTCCATCTGACCCAGCCCCTTCTATCAACGCTCCATCTGTCAGATCACCATTCGCGATCACCAGGACCAGTAGAGGAGACAGCCCCGCTAGCGCCTTATCCACCCCCATGGTGTCTAGTGGGGTGGCGCTAAAGGGACAATCTGAGCCGGACGTTCCTCCATCTGTCAAACCACCACAGTCACCTAAAGCCGGCTGGGAGCAGGTTCTCCGTCGGAGGAAATTTTGCAATCACTGGGAAGGAGTGTTTGTAGGAACGGCCACTTCCTCTGTCACGGCTCCATCTGACCCAGTCCCTTCTGTCACAGTTCCCTCTGTCACCCCACCACTCTCCATGACCAGGACCAGTAGAGGAGACAGCCCCGCTAGCGCCTTATCCACCCCCATGGCGTCTACTGGTGTGCTGGTAAAGGGACAATCTGAGTCAAAAGTTCCACGATCACCCGAGCCCCACTGGAGACGAGATCCGGAGCTCTCTCAGCGTCAGAGGCTCATTCGTAAGAAGTGGGAAGAAGTCTGTCAAGGGGCGACCACTTCCACCTTGGACTCTCTGATGAAGAGGACACCTGACACAGCCCAGGTTCTCCGTCGGAGGGAATTTTGCAATCACTGGGAAGGAGTGTTTGTAGGAACGGCCACTTCCTCTGTCACGGCTCCACCGCGCCTGCCTCGCCGGTCCGTTTCCCCCGACTCTGTCTCTGTCTCTGAACCTGACCGTGCCTCTAGACCAGTGTCTGCCTCTGACCCTGCCCCTGCGTGTGAGCCTGACCTTGACTCAGAAGATGAGACCCCTAGCACCTCCCAGAGGGCGCAGTGGGAACTGCGTGCCCATCAGCAACGGCACACCCCCGACCAGCACCTGCAGTTCATCCCGGTGATTGCGCCTCTTCCGAATCTGCCACCGAGCGGCCCCACACCTGCAGCTAGTCAGCCAATCAGCACAAGGTTAAGAAGCCGCTCCACACAGCAGTCTGCGCCAGATCGTTGACCCACCCAGTGGGTAACACGACTCCAGCTAAATCCTTACTCGAGCCTGTCTCACAGTTCTTTGTTTTCATTTATCCTAGTTAACCTGCCTGACCCATGCCTGTCTGACTACCTTGCTCCTGCCTGACCCACGCCTGTCTGAGATCCACGAGCCTGCCTGACCCACGCCTGTCTGAGGACCACGAACCTGCCTGACCCACGTCTGTCTGACTACCACGCTCCTGCCCGACCCACGCCTGTCTGACTACCATGTCCCTTCCTGACCCCCGCTTGCCTCTCCGACCTGATCCTGCCTGACCCGTATAAAATAAACACGCCTCCGGGCTTCACCTCCAAGCCTTTTGAGTCTGCTTTTGGGTCCTCCTCCGCTAGCCCTAACATCCTCACACAGCTCCATCTGACAAACCACCACTCTCCATGACCTTCTTCATCATATCCACGTATGTTGTCTTCAGAGCACCACGTGTGGCTTTACCATGCTTGGGGTCCCAGAGGACAAGGTTTGAAGTGATGAGGTCAGGGCGTTCGATATGGTCAGCTATCCTTAGTCTCCACCGATGTATCTTTGTGTTCATCAGTGGTAGACCAATGTAGAGGTCAACAATGTTCATGTGTTCCATCCACAATATGTCCTCGGCCGTACGGAGGTAGGTGTAGACTAGGTTAGGTGGGTAGGTAATAGTTAGGTAGGTAGGTAGATAGGTAGGTAGGTAGGTAGGTCGGTGGGTAGGTATGTAGGTGAGTAGCTAGGTGGGTGGGTAGGTAGGTAGTTAGGTGGGTAGGTGGGTAAGTAGGTAGATAGTTAGGTAGAGAGGTAGGTAGGTAGGTGGTTAGGTAGGTGCGTAGGTAGGAGGGTAGGTTGGTAAGTAGGTAGGTAGAGCGGTAGGTAGGTAGATAGGTAGGTAGGTAGATGTGTAGGTAGGTAGATAGGTAGGTAGGTAGGTAGGTAGATGGGTATTGTAGGTAGGTAGATGGGTAGGTAGATGGGTAGGTAGGTAGATGGGTAGGTAGGTAGATATGTAGGTAGGTAGGTAGATAGGTAGGTAGATGGGTGGGTAGGTAGGTAGGTAGGTAGGTAAGTAGGTAGGTAGGTAGGTAGATGGGTAGGTAATTAGGTAGATAGGTAGGTAGATGGGTGGGTAGGTAGGTAGGTAGGTAGGTAGATAGGTAGGTAGGTAGGTAGGTAGGTAGATAGGTAGGTAGATGGGTGGGTAGGTAGGTAGATAGGTAGATGGGTATTGTAGGTAGGTAGATGGGTAGGTAGATGGGTAGGTAGGTAGATGGGTATGTAGGTAGATATGTAGGTAGGAAGGTAGGTAGATAGGTAGGTAGATGGGTGGGTAGGTAGGTAGGTAGATAGGTAGGTAGGTAAGTAGGTAGATAGGTAGGTAGATGGTTAGGTAGGTAAGTAGGTAGATAGGTAGGTAGATGGGTAGGTAGGTAGATAGGTAGGTGTGTATTTAAATGGGTAGGTAGGTAGGTAGGTAGTAGGGATGGGCATTTTCAATTATTGTAATACTCGAGTACTCTATATTCATAATGAACGAGTACTCGAGTACTCGCTGTTCTGTAGCCTACCGTAAAAATAAATCAGTAGGCTATGTGCCCGATTAAGTAAACGTGCCCGACTGTTTAGAAATTATCCCGACGTATTTCATTATAGCGAATTTGCATATGAATAAACAACCAACAATTTAAGCCATTCAATCCAATTGCATTTATTAAAGAACAAACGTCACAGTGGACATACTGTGTTCTTTAACTTATCTTTTCTGTTCGCTTGGCGTCGCATCATCGTGAGCTAGCCGGGCTAGCAAATGATGTGATTCGGGGTTGCTGTCCAGTCGTCTAATTCATTGTTTCGTTGTGCTTTAACCGCATGTGGTTGAGCTGGTTTGCTTTGAGCTGGTTTGCTTATGATAAGCAAGTTTCCATAAGTATTTCCAGAATGTACTTTTACAAGCAGCAGACATGTTGCGACTGATGTGAGTAGCCTCACGCAGGTAGCCAAAAGCACAGTGCGCAGGTGAATGAATAACGAAGCCTTTTTTTTTCATAGTGAAACAATTACTCGCCATGGTTACTCGAGTACTGACGTCAACAACGAGTACTCGAGTACTCGAGTACTCGTGCCCATCCCTAGTAAAAAGATAGGTAGGTAGATAGGTAGGTAGGTAGGTAGATGGGTACTGTAGGTAGGTAGATGGGTAGGTAGATGGGTAGGTAGTTAGGTGACTAGGTAGGTAGGTGTCTAGGTAGGTAGGTAGTTGACTAGATAGGTGGGTAGGTAGGTAGATATGTAGGTAGATAGGTAGGTAGGTAGATGGGTAGGTAGATGGGTAGGTAGGTAGGTAGGTGGGTGAGTAAGTGGGTAGGGTCTATGCCTACCTCTTCAGGTCAAGGACGTCTGGTGGATGCAACACATGAACAAAGTTGACCTCTACATTGATCTACCTCTCCTGACCACAAAGATACGTCAGCGGAGACTGAGGATAGCCAGCCATAGGAAACGTTCTCCTGACCTCATCACTTCAAACCTTGTCCTCTGGGAACACAAGCATGGTGAAGACACACGTGGTGCTCGAAAGATAACATACGTGGACATGCTGAGGAAGGACCCTGGCTACAGTGCTGATGAACTAAACTCTGGTATGCTGGACCAGAGTGTCATCTAGACCATCACCATCTACCCCATTGGCCTCACAATTAGGTTTGTTCAGTTTGGGGTTACTTATTATGTCTTGTGCTTGTACTGATTTCATTTGAGAATAAAGTCTCTGAACATTCTCTGCCTGTGGACTAAGAGACTGTGCAATAAAATGTGTAATAAAAAACCAATTAAAGCCGCAAGCAACAATGAGACGAGGTCCTACGGTTACGCCCCCTTAAAGCTCAATGAGATAACTTTTTTTAAGGTTCAATATTCACTTTTACTTGCTATTAGTTTATGAATTGGCCTTAGCAAGACCCCAAAAATCATTTTCGTGACATGAGACTGCATGAGACCCTGTGAATTTATTATTTTAGTATTTCAGTATACTGGTTAGTACACTGGTGGGAAATCTTGTGGTGGAAACGGAAGTGACACGTTTTGCGTGTCACAACATCAGGAAGACAACAAACACTTCACCCAGCGAAACAAAATCTACATACAAGAAAGAAGACTGGTATTTATCTGCATTGAAGCCATCCTTCCAGAAAGTAGCTACAATCTTCCAATCCAGTCTGCGCACGCATGTTTATCATTTTTCCCCCCATCATTAGTGAGTGAGTGGGGGATTGTGGGAAGTGTGGTTCTTAAAACGCAGTGCCGATTTTATCACGACCAGAGGGGCTGCCAAAGTGCCGAGTTATCTCATGTAGCTTTAAGACTGACAGGGTGAGACTGACGAGACAGACCTGGTAAATCCAGCAAGACCAGCTAATGACCAGCCATGGTTTGTAGCTGGCTCTCACCGGATTTACTTTGAATGAAGGAAAGCAATTTATAAACACTGCTGCTGGTGTTGTATAGTAGATCTACTGTACATCTTCAAAACATAGTGATAGTTGACACTGTCCAGGAAAATTCTCAAATTTCTACTGGATTTTTATAACATGTAAATAATGTTTTGGAGTGACCTGTACACTGAATGAATCTGTCTCGGAAATAGTTGTTTTAATTCAACAAACTTAAATGTATTTACAACAATAGTTACGTTTGACCATCTAACTGTTGAAAGTAATGTTTGCTGCACTCAGGGCTGGACTGGGACAAAAAATAGGCCCTGGCATTTTTGGCCCAGACCGGCCCACCACAATCGGCCGGACACCACCCACCAGTACGAAATCCTTCAGCCCTTTTAAATATGCAATACCACCGTACTATTTCCCCAAACCACTACAAAGATGAGTAAGTTCCGTGGACAAGTGTACCAGTGCAAATGGACGAGTGTACTCACTCACTCTTGACTCCCTGGTGGTCAGACGTGGCCGTGGAGTACACAATCTCCATACTCAAGTAAATGTAAATAATGTTTTGGAGTGACCTGTACACTGAATGAATCTGTCTCGGAAATAGTTGTTTTAATTCAACAAACTTAAATGTATTTACAACAATAGTTACGTTTGACCATCTAACTGTTGAAAGTAATGTTTGCTGCACTATAATACTGTAACTGTACTGTAACTGATGAGATCCGTCTAGAAATGCTGAAGGCGCTGGGTGTTGAGGGGCTGTCTTGGTTGACACGCCTCTTTAAAATTGCGTGGACGTCCGGGTCAGTGCCAAAGGAGTGGCAGACTGGGGTGGTGGTCCCAATATTCAAAAAAGGGGACCAGAGGGTGTGGGCCAATTGTAGAGGCATCACATTACTCAACCTCCCAGGGAAAGTGTACTCCAAGGTGCTGGAAAGGAGGGTCCGGCCGATAGTCGAACCACCGACCGACGTGGAACCACCGACCAGCTCTTCACTCTCGCAAGAATCTTGGAGGGGGCTTGGGAGTTTGCCCAACCTGTCTACATGTGTTTTGTGGACTTGTAGAAGGCTTACAACAGGGTCCCTCAAGAGGTCTTGTGGAGGGTTATGCGGGAGTACTTAGGGCCATCCAATCCCTGTACACCCAGAGAGAGAGCTGTGTCCGTGTCCTCGGCAGTAAGTCGTCTTCCTTTCCGATGGGGGTTGTCCTCCGCCAGGGCTACACTTTGTCACCAATCCTGTTTGTGATTTTCATGGACAGGATATCGAGGCGTAGTCATGCGGAGGTGGGTTTGCAGTTCGGTGAGCTGGGGATCGCGTCGCTGATATTTGCAGATGATGTGGTCCTGATGGCATCATCTGCCTGCTACCTTCAGCACTCTCTGGATAGGTTCGCAACTGAGTGTGAAGCGGCTGGGATGAGAATCAGCACTTCTAAGTCTGAGGCCATGGCTCTCAGCAGGAAACCGGTGGTCTGTCCGCTCCGAGTAGGAAATGAGTCCTTACCCCAAGTGAAGGAGTTCAAGTATCTGGGGGTCTTGTTCACGAGTGAGGGAACCATGGAGAGGGAGTTTGGCCGGAGAATCGGAGCAGCTTGTGCAGTTCTGCAGTCGCTTTACCACACTGTTGTGACGAAAAGAGAGCTGAGCCATAAGGCAAAGCTCTCGATCTACCGATCTATCTTCGTCCCCATCCTCATCTATGGTCATGAATCAATCAATCAATCAAAGCTTTATTTGTATAGCGCATTTCATACCCAGAGGCAACACAATGCACTTTACAGAGAAAAAGGGAGGTGGGCATACGACCCACTCTCTACATATTCCAGAGGGAAGCAAAAAAACAGTAATCACCCGGGGGCCAGATAAGTGAGCTGTAAAAATTCTTCCCTGACCCCTCTCAACAAGGCGATCGAGCAAGCTCCAGGAGTATGTTTGTCTACCGGCTAAGAACATTTATAAAGCAATACATTACATTAAATTACATTTCAGAGTAAGAGAGGCTAAAAGCATCATAGGAGAGAGAACATTCTACGGACATGCTACGACATCCACAGCAGACACGGGGGTATCTATCGGACTCCGGGAGGTCTGCTGGTGACAGTGGGGCATCCACTGGACCTGGTTAGAAGATAGGAGGGAAAGAGAGAGGCACTAGGGAGAGGGAAGGCAGAACAAGGTTAGTAGCACATAGAGCCATACAGACCACACAGATATTGAAATAGGCAACCTGGGGCAAGCTCCTGGAATATATTTGTCTAATGGCTAAGAACATTTAAAGAACAATACATTAAATTAAATTTTCAGAGCAGGAAAGGCTAAGAGCATCAGGTCCAGGCCTAAGCCGGATGTGGACTGATGTGTGTCTGTGTGTACGTGTGTGTGTGTACTAAATACTACGATATCCACAGCTCCACAGCTGACACTGGACCTGGTTAGAGGATAGGAGGGAGAGAGAGAGGCACTAGGGGAGGCAGAAAACGGTTAGTAGCACATTGAGTCATTGAAGCAACACAGCTGTCAGAACAGAACAAGCCTGTTTCAGGATAACCAGCTTCTGTACACTATTTGATATACATACATTGCATAGCAGGATAAATACCAATGTATACAGAGGATACACAGGTAGGTTTGAGGCTGCCTTTCTGTGTCTCAAGGTCCTAGCTAGTGATTGTAGGCTAGGTCGAAAAGGTACGTCTTGAGGTCTCGCTTGAAGACCTCCGTTGTTTTGGCCCTTCTTAGGCACTCCGGTAGGGTGTTCCAGAGGTTGGGGGCATAGAAACTAAAAGCTGCCTCTCCTTGTTTCTTGGTCCTGGCTTTTGGAACTGTTAAAAGTTCAGTACCTGAGGATCTGAGTGGTCTGTTGGGCATGTACTTAACAAGCATGTCTGAAATATATTCTGGTGAGTGACTATGGAGAGATTTATAGACTAGTAATAGTATTTTAAAGTCTATTCTAGAGTTGACTGGTAAGTCAGGATGGGTATGAAGGATGGGTCATGACCGAAAGAATGAGATCACGGATACAAGCGGCCGAAATGAGTTTTCTCCGGAGGGTGGCTGGGGTCTCCCTGAGAGATGGGGTGAGAAGTTCAGTCATCCGGGAGACTCGGAGTAGAGCCGCTGCTCCTTTGTGTCGAAAGGAGCCAGTTGACGTGGTTTGGGCATCTAGTGAGGATGCCTCCTGGGCGCCTCCCTAGGGAGGTGTTCCAGGCGTGTCCGGCTGGGAGGAGGCCGCGGGGTAGACCCAGGACTAGGTGGCGGGACTACATCTCCGCACTGGCCTGGGAGCGGCATTAAAAATAGTTTTTTTGTTCAAGTATTTGGATTTATGGTGGCCAGGATGAAATCACGGAGTCTGGAGGTGTTTGCCTCCCGCTCCGCACGCCAGGTGTAGTCCGCCAATCCTGCCTCGCTGATGTCAAGATCTCTGCATTGCTGCAGGAGATCCCGTCGAGATGTGTGACTGTCTTTGCCGCTCTTAAAAGAGCGCGGGGGGGACGTTTCCATTAAGGCGATAATTCATTTTTGATTGTACAGTCTGTATCTCATGGGTGCCTAGTCGAGCTACCAGCGGCAGAGCCGTGTTGTAGCTCCTTTGCACGGAGGAGGGGGGAGGATGTTGTGATACTAACTTGTCCATTAGTGAGTACGACGTAGCATCACGTCACCAGTCTCTCCTCGGGGAGAAGAGCCTGGTATCTATTTACTTCACCGCCTTAAGCCCGCCCCATCATCCGGCTCGAGCCTGTAGAGCCCGCCTCCAACATCCGCTTGCTTTATTTTTCCTTAACCGGTAGTTCTCCTCGCATCTTCTTTTACAATTTTCTTCGGTGTTATGCCTGGTGATGCCATCGCAAATGTTATCTACTCGAAACTTCACCATGTGCAGCCTACAGTAAAAACATTACAACAACTGTTCGTCTTCCGGTCCAGACCGGCTGAATATGCGATGCGTCATCGTGATTCTGCTCTAGACCGGGGAAACAACACCGAACGAGAAAGGCCCCAGACTAGTACGACGTGACCAAGCCAGCCAGGGCTCCGGTCCCATTGGAAAACTGTGATGGGTCCAGGTTGAGCCGCAGAGTCTTCCCCTGTGGAAACAACAGACGTGACGACTGCAGGTCTCGCCGGTAATGTACTAGCGCGTCCGTTAGTGAATACGACGGGAGTCACGGGACCGAGCTGGCCAGGGTTCCGGTCCCATCGGAAAACTTTGATGTCACGACCAGAGGGGCTGCCAAAGTGCCGAGTTATCTCATGTAGCTTTAAGACTGACAGGGTGAGACTGACGAGACAGACCTGGTAAATCCAGCAAGACCAGCTAATGACCAGCCATGGTTTGTAGCTGGCTCTCACCGGATTTACTTTGAATGAAGGAAAGCAATTTATAAACACTGCTGCTGGTGTTGTATAGTAGATCTACTGTACATCTTCAAAACATAGTGATAGTTGACACTGTCCAGGAAAATTCTCAAATTTCTACTGGATTTTTATAACATGTAAATAATGTTTTGGAGTGACCTGTACACTGAATGAATCTGTCTCGGAAATAGTTGTTTTAATTCAACAAACTTAAATGTATTTACAACAATAGTTACGTTTGACCATCTAACTGTTGAAAGTAATGTTTGCTGCACTCAGGGCTGGACTGGGACAAAAAATAGGCCCTGGCATTTTTGGCCCAGACCGGCCCACCACAATCGGCCGGACACCACCCACCAGTACGAAATCCTTCAGCCCTTTTAAATATGCAATACCACCGTACTATTTCCCCAAACCACTACAAAGATGAGTAAGTTCCGTGGACAAGTGTACCAGTGCAAATGGACGAGTGTACTCACTCACTCTTGACTCCCTGGTGGTCAGACGTGGCCGTGGAGTACACAATCTCCATACTCAAGTAAATGTAAATAATGTTTTGGAGTGACCTGTACACTGAATGAATCTGTCTCGGAAATAGTTGTTTTAATTCAACAAACTTAAATGTATTTACAACAATAGTTACGTTTGACCATCTAACTGTTGAAAGTAATGTTTGCTGCACTATAATACTGTAACTGTACTGTAACTGATGAGATCCGTCTAGAAATGCTGAAGGCGCTGGGTGTTGAGGGGCTGTCTTGGTTGACACGCCTCTTTAAAATTGCGTGGACGTCCGGGTCAGTGCCAAAGGAGTGGCAGACTGGGGTGGTGGTCCCAATATTCAAAAAAGGGGACCAGAGGGTGTGGGCCAATTGTAGAGGCATCACATTACTCAACCTCCCAGGGAAAGTGTACTCCAAGGTGCTGGAAAGGAGGGTCCGGCCGATAGTCGAACCACCGACCGACGTGGAACCACCGACCAGCTCTTCACTCTCGCAAGAATCTTGGAGGGGGCTTGGGAGTTTGCCCAACCTGTCTACATGTGTTTTGTGGACTTGTAGAAGGCTTACAACAGGGTCCCTCAAGAGGTCTTGTGGAGGGTTATGCGGGAGTACTTAGGGCCATCCAATCCCTGTACACCCAGAGAGAGAGCTGTGTCCGTGTCCTCGGCAGTAAGTCGTCTTCCTTTCCGATGGGGGTTGTCCTCCGCCAGGGCTACACTTTGTCACCAATCCTGTTTGTGATTTTCATGGACAGGATATCGAGGCGTAGTCATGCGGAGGTGGGTTTGCAGTTCGGTGAGCTGGGGATCGCGTCGCTGATATTTGCAGATGATGTGGTCCTGATGGCATCATCTGCCTGCTACCTTCAGCACTCTCTGGATAGGTTCGCAACTGAGTGTGAAGCGGCTGGGATGAGAATCAGCACTTCTAAGTCTGAGGCCATGGCTCTCAGCAGGAAACCGGTGGTCTGTCCGCTCCGAGTAGGAAATGAGTCCTTACCCCAAGTGAAGGAGTTCAAGTATCTGGGGGTCTTGTTCACGAGTGAGGGAACCATGGAGAGGGAGTTTGGCCGGAGAATCGGAGCAGCTTGTGCAGTTCTGCAGTCGCTTTACCACACTGTTGTGACGAAAAGAGAGCTGAGCCATAAGGCAAAGCTCTCGATCTACCGATCTATCTTCGTCCCCATCCTCATCTATGGTCATGAATCAATCAATCAATCAAAGCTTTATTTGTATAGCGCATTTCATACCCAGAGGCAACACAATGCACTTTACAGAGAAAAAGGGAGGTGGGCATACGACCCACTCTCTACATATTCCAGAGGGAAGCAAAAAAACAGTAATCACCCGGGGGCCAGATAAGTGAGCTGTAAAAATTCTTCCCTGACCCCTCTCAACAAGGCGATCGAGCAAGCTCCAGGAGTATGTTTGTCTACCGGCTAAGAACATTTATAAAGCAATACATTACATTAAATTACATTTCAGAGTAAGAGAGGCTAAAAGCATCATAGGAGAGAGAACATTCTACGGACATGCTACGACATCCACAGCAGACACGGGGGTATCTATCGGACTCCGGGAGGTCTGCTGGTGACAGTGGGGCATCCACTGGACCTGGTTAGAAGATAGGAGGGAAAGAGAGAGGCACTAGGGAGAGGGAAGGCAGAACAAGGTTAGTAGCACATAGAGCCATACAGACCACACAGATATTGAAATAGGCAACCTGGGGCAAGCTCCTGGAATATATTTGTCTAATGGCTAAGAACATTTAAAGAACAATACATTAAATTAAATTTTCAGAGCAGGAAAGGCTAAGAGCATCAGGTCCAGGCCTAAGCCGGATGTGGACTGATGTGTGTCTGTGTGTACGTGTGTGTGTGTACTAAATACTACGATATCCACAGCTCCACAGCTGACACTGGACCTGGTTAGAGGATAGGAGGGAGAGAGAGAGGCACTAGGGGAGGCAGAAAACGGTTAGTAGCACATTGAGTCATTGAAGCAACACAGCTGTCAGAACAGAACAAGCCTGTTTCAGGATAACCAGCTTCTGTACACTATTTGATATACATACATTGCATAGCAGGATAAATACCAATGTATACAGAGGATACACAGGTAGGTTTGAGGCTGCCTTTCTGTGTCTCAAGGTCCTAGCTAGTGATTGTAGGCTAGGTCGAAAAGGTACGTCTTGAGGTCTCGCTTGAAGACCTCCGTTGTTTTGGCCCTTCTTAGGCACTCCGGTAGGGTGTTCCAGAGGTTGGGGGCATAGAAACTAAAAGCTGCCTCTCCTTGTTTCTTGGTCCTGGCTTTTGGAACTGTTAAAAGTTCAGTACCTGAGGATCTGAGTGGTCTGTTGGGCATGTACTTAACAAGCATGTCTGAAATATATTCTGGTGAGTGACTATGGAGAGATTTATAGACTAGTAATAGTATTTTAAAGTCTATTCTAGAGTTGACTGGTAAGTCAGGATGGGTATGAAGGATGGGTCATGACCGAAAGAATGAGATCACGGATACAAGCGGCCGAAATGAGTTTTCTCCGGAGGGTGGCTGGGGTCTCCCTGAGAGATGGGGTGAGAAGTTCAGTCATCCGGGAGACTCGGAGTAGAGCCGCTGCTCCTTTGTGTCGAAAGGAGCCAGTTGACGTGGTTTGGGCATCTAGTGAGGATGCCTCCTGGGCGCCTCCCTAGGGAGGTGTTCCAGGCGTGTCCGGCTGGGAGGAGGCCGCGGGGTAGACCCAGGACTAGGTGGCGGGACTACATCTCCGCACTGGCCTGGGAGCGGCATTAAAAATAGTTTTTTTGTTCAAGTATTTGGATTTATGGTGGCCAGGATGAAATCACGGAGTCTGGAGGTGTTTGCCTCCCGCTCCGCACGCCAGGTGTAGTCCGCCAATCCTGCCTCGCTGATGTCAAGATCTCTGCATTGCTGCAGGAGATCCCGTCGAGATGTGTGACTGTCTTTGCCGCTCTTAAAAGAGCGCGGGGGGGACGTTTCCATTAAGGCGATAATTCATTTTTGATTGTACAGTCTGTATCTCATGGGTGCCTAGTCGAGCTACCAGCGGCAGAGCCGTGTTGTAGCTCCTTTGCACGGAGGAGGGGGGAGGATGTTGTGATACTAACTTGTCCATTAGTGAGTACGACGTAGCATCACGTCACCAGTCTCTCCTCGGGGAGAAGAGCCTGGTATCTATTTACTTCACCGCCTTAAGCCCGCCCCATCATCCGGCTCGAGCCTGTAGAGCCCGCCTCCAACATCCGCTTGCTTTATTTTTCCTTAACCGGTAGTTCTCCTCGCATCTTCTTTTACAATTTTCTTCGGTGTTATGCCTGGTGATGCCATCGCAAATGTTATCTACTCGAAACTTCACCATGTGCAGCCTACAGTAAAAACATTACAACAACTGTTCGTCTTCCGGTCCAGACCGGCTGAATATGCGATGCGTCATCGTGATTCTGCTCTAGACCGGGGAAACAACACCGAACGAGAAAGGCCCCAGACTAGTACGACGTGACCAAGCCAGCCAGGGCTCCGGTCCCATTGGAAAACTGTGATGGGTCCAGGTTGAGCCGCAGAGTCTTCCCCTGTGGAAACAACAGACGTGACGACTGCAGGTCTCGCCGGTAATGTACTAGCGCGTCCGTTAGTGAATACGACGGGAGTCACGGGACCGAGCTGGCCAGGGTTCCGGTCCCATCGGAAAACTTTGATGTGTCCGGTTCGAAACACAGAGTCTTCCCCTGCTGTAACAGCAGCCGTGATGACCATAGTCTCGCCAGTGATGTTCTAACGCACCTGCAATTTCGAGCCGCGGTGTCTTCCCCTGCCTTTTTGCAGACGTGACACCAGTCGGTCTCTCTTCTGAGGTTGATAAAGGGATGTGTGCACCCACGTCCGCTGTGGCCGTACTGCCCTGTTTGAATGTGTCACAATCCCTTGGGCAGGAGGGGAATTAGCAGAGCGCTAGCCCTTCCGACGGTGGTCACAAATCAGTGGCGATTGCTCCTATAAGCCAGGGTAAGCATGGCTTACTCATACAAGTCCAAATAAAACTTCTTCTTTCAGTGAAAGAGGGCACGAAAATCAACTTTCAGACTGTTTTGGACTTAAATGCGTCTTGTATTCTGTATTCTGCCATATCGCTTAATTTTCATCCGTGTTTAGCGTTTTGGTAGTGCT
Organism: Borostomias antarcticus; assembly: GCF_949987555.1. Taxonomy (NCBI): domain Eukaryota; kingdom Metazoa; phylum Chordata; class Actinopteri; order Stomiiformes; family Stomiidae; genus Borostomias; species Borostomias antarcticus. Next base: position 444,423 of record NC_140262.1, read on the forward strand.
CCGTCTCCCCCTACAGTCCTCATGAAAAAACAGTCCACGTTACGGTCCGTTGACAGCTGTCTTACTCATATGTATGTACATATCTGGCTTCAGTACAGACACACACACTCAGACACACACACAGTCCAGCAGGAAGGCGTCCACCATGCCAGAACCCACTTCCCTCGCTCCAAGACCCAGGAGGATGTCCCCCTCTACTCCATCATCCAATAACTGGGGCCCAAGAAACAGGAAGAGGATGTGCAGTACACCGCTGTGAAGTTGAACCCGCCCAGAGCTGCCCCCAAGTGGGCATATCCGGTCACTACAACAACATAACACGTAGGCTAGGTTACTCATTTGAAATATCTGGCTTGAATACAATGTCCACTGGCTAGTGTGATACAGCATGGGTTGTGTGTTATTATACAGTACAGTATGTGTTGTGTGTGATATAGGTATAGTTGTGTGTTATATACAGTGTGTTATGTGTGATATAGGTATAATTATGTGTTATATACAGTATGTGCTGTGTGTGGTATAGGTATAATTATGTGTTATATACAGTGTGGGTTGTGTGTGGTATAGGTATGGTTGTGTGTTATATACAGTGTGGGTTATATGTGATATAGGTATAGTTGTGTGTTATATACAGTGTGTGTTGTGTGTGGTATAGGTATAGTTGTGTGTTATATACAGTGTGTGTTGTGTGTGATATAGGTATAGTTGTGTGTTATATACAGTGTGTGTTATATGTGATATAGGTATAGTTGTGTGTTATATACAGTGTGTGTTGTGTGGTATAGTTGTGTGTTATATACAGTGTGTTGTGTGGTATAGGTATAGTTGTGTGATACAGTATGTGTTGTGTGTTACAGTATATTCAGTATGTGTTGCATTGCATTACAGTCATTTAGCAGACACTTTTATCCAAAGTGACTTATTACAATAATTGCATTTAATGTAGATAGGTACTGTAGTAAACATACTACTACTCGTACTACTGGAGGGGGAGATGGGTGGGGAGAGAGAAATAAACTAATTCAAATGCAACTTCGTGATGTTGAATAAATGTAGTAATTCTGTTATAAGTGCGCCCATCTGTGTTATGATGAATGATATGGTCAGACTAGGCTGCTCCTGCAGCTGTTGGCTGTCATGACTGAACAATGAATTCATACATTGTCAACGATGATCACATGAATGAGAAATGGGTAATTTCCAATAGTATACAGTAGGGTGCTCCTACATCCATAGCACTGGTCTCCAAACGGTCTTCATCAAAACTATGTTTTGGTTGGGTTCGCGGCTATTCAGGGACTGAGGTAGGCCTAATGTTAACGGAGCAAGACAAGTAGCCGTTTCGTCAGCACTTTGAGGTTGTGTCTCAAAGTAGGCTACTTTATGAATAGAATAACAGGACCCGGGGGCTTTAATCGGCCACACGACACCGCTCTCTCTCATGGGATCATGGGCTGTGCACTCGGGGTCAGGAGCGCAGCGCGCCTCTGTCGTGGGCTCCTTTCAAATCCTAATACGAGTAGTCTTCAAAATAACAACACGCCCTTGAATATGAATGATTCATAGAGAGCGATTACCCTTATTTCATATCGCCAATAATGCCTATCCATCTCTATCGAAAACGTGGACAATTAACGACTGCAGCGCTGAGTGACACTATCTATCGGTTGTTATCCGACCAGCCTTTTAGCGCTCCTATTTAATTCTAAATGTCGGAGTGTATTAAATAAGGCGTATCGTTGGGTCTTAAGCAAAAAGAAAATAGCTTAAATCTATTTAAATCTAGCCATACATTTATTTCAATTAGTTGGCCGCCTGGACTAGCCGTCAAGTCACGGTGTCCTATCCGGTCTGTGACATCACGGGCACTACGGCGTAACATGTACACGTCACAGCGGCAAGGTACATATCTGGACTAGCCGTCCAATCACAGTGTTCTATCCGGTCTGTGACATCACGGGCACTACGGCGTAACATGTATACGTCACAGCGGCAAGGTATATACTGCTGTAACAAGTGGACAAGCTTCAGTGTGGTGTTTGCCATGAAAAGAACATGTTGCTAAAGATGCTACTTTGCCAATATGTTCGCTAGTGCAATAAATCATATTTGTAGAACCCGAGAGAGGGTGCCGTGTGGACATGCATACCAAGGTCCTGCGGCGACGCCCTTTCAGACCCCGATCCTGGAAATTGAGTTGACAGAACTCTGCCCGGGAGTTTTGATTGCTCTTGCTCTCTCTGTGATCCTGAATGTGTTTTGGCTATTATATCAATGGAGAAATCGCCAACGAATCATTAAGGTTGGTAATCAAAGTTGCATTGTACTTTAATCATACAATTCAAACAAATACAGAAGCTGCTCTGTCTTTGTGAAGCCTTAATGACCTCAACATCCATCTTGTATTTCCTTTATAAATTAGGATGAAGACCTTGAAGTCATTTATTGGTAAGTTCATAATGTTTTTTTCAGTGTATTCAACCATGTGTGTGTGTGTGTGTGTGTATGTGTGTGTGTGTATGTGTTTGTTTGTGCGTGCACGTGTGCATGCATATGTGAGATGTGTGTTTATGTGTAAAATGTGTGGTATGATGCATTTTGATTGTACAAGTGTACTGAAATCATCAAAAGTCATTTTATTTTATTTTATTGTATCTCAAAAGGGCCAAGCTGGACGGTGTGACAGTCCGGGGTGACAGCTTCCCTGCCCCTTTGGAAGCGCTAGTGGAGAAGCTTGAGAGCCATTCGGGTTGTCCAGGACAAGAAGATTCATGTTCTGACTCCTATGATCCGGGGGGCTGTGGACAAGACCCGGTGTCTGAGATGAGTAGAGGCTCCGCCCCCATGCCACCTGCCGTCGTCGCCGAGCCCTTCCCGAAACACAAGGGCAAAAATTCAAAGGGCAAATTTGAGCTGAACGTTCCTCTCTCAGCCAAGGCTGACTGGAAGCGTCTGGTGCTGCCTCGCTGTCAGAGGCTCTGTTGCAAGTGCTCCGGTCCATTTGACACAGCCCCGTCTGTCACCGGTTCATTTAACACAGCCCCATCTGTCACCGGCCCATTTGACACAGTTCCGCCTGTCAGCGGTCCATCGGTCAGACCTCCATTCTCCATGACCAGGACCAGTAGAGGAGACAGCCCCGCTCATGCCTTATCCACCCCCATGGCGTCTAGTGGTGTGCTGGCAAAGGGACAATCTGAGCCAGACACTCCACGATCGCCCAAGGTCCACTGGAGACGAGGTCCTGAGCTCGCTCTGCATCATAAGCTCTTTCGCGAGAAGTTGGAAGGAGCCTATCAAAGAGCGCCTACTTCCACCTTAGACTCTCTTATGAAGAGGACACCTGACACAGCCCTGTCTGTCACAGGTCCATCTGACCCAGTCCCTTCTATCAACGCTCCATCTGTCAGATCACCATTCACGATCACCAGGACCAGTAGAGGAGACAGCCCCGCTAGCGCCTTATCCACCCCCATGGTGTCTAGTGGGGTGGCGCTAAAGGGACAATCTGAGCCGGACGTTCCTCCATCTGTCAAACCACCACAGTCACCTAAAGCCGGCTGGGAGCAGGTTCTCCGTCGGAGGAAATTTTGCAATCACTGGGAAGGAGTGTTTGTAGGAACGGCCACTTCCTCTGTCACGGCTCCATCTGACCCAGTCCCTTCTGTCACAGTTCCCTCTGTCACCCCACCACTCTCCATGACCAGGACCAGTAGAGGAGACAGCCCCGCTAGCGCCTTATCCACCCCCATGGTGTCTACTGGTGTGCTGGCAAAGGGACAATCTGAGCCAGACACTCCACGATCGCCCGAGGTCCACTGGAGACGAGGTCCTGAGCTCGCTCTGCATCATAAGCTCTTTCGCGAGAAGTTGGAAGGAGCCTATCAAAGAGCGCCGACTTCCACCTCCGACTCTCTAATGAAGAGGGCACCTGACAAAGCCCCATCTGATCCAGTCCCTTCTGTCACAGTTCCCTCTGTCACCCCACCACTCTCCATGACCAGGACCAGTAGAGGAGACAGCCCCGCTAGCGCCTTATCCACCCCCATGGCGTCTACTGGTGTGCTGGTAAAGGGACAATCTGAGTCAAAAGTTCCACGATCACCCGAGCCCCACTGGAGACGAGATCCGGAGCTCTCTCAGCGTCAGAGGCTCATTCGTAAGAAGTGGGAAGAAGTCTGTCAAGGGGCGACCACTTCCACCTTGGACTCTCTGATGAAGAGGACACCTGACACAGCCCAGGTTCTCCGTCGGAGGGAATTTTGCAATCACTGGGAAGGAGTGTTTGTAGGAACGGCCACTTCCTCTGTCACGGCTCCACCGCGCCTGCCTCGCCGGTCCGTTTCCCCCGACTCTGTCTCTGTCTCCGAACTGCGCCTGCCTCGCCGGTCCGTTTCCCCCGACTCTGTCTCTGTCTCTGAACCTGACCGTGCCTCTAGACCAGTGTCTGCCTCTGACCCTGCCCCTGCGTGTGAGCCTGACCTTGACTCAGAAGATGAGACCCCTAGCACCTCCCAGAGGGCGCAGTGGGAACTGCGTGTCCATCAGCAACGGCACACCCCCGACCAGCACCTGCAGTTCATCAGCCAATCAGCACAAGGTTAAGAAGCTGCTCCACACAGCAGTCTGCGCCAGATCGTTGACCCACCCAGTGGGTAACACGACTCCAGCTAAATCCCTACTCCTTACTCGAGCCTGTCTCACAGTTCTTTGTTTTCATTTATCCTAGTTAACCTGCCTGACCCACGCCTGTCTGACTACCATGCTGCTGCCTGACCCACGCCTGTCTGAGATCCACGAGCCTGCCTGACCCACGCCTGTCTGAGGACCACGAACCTGCCTGACCCACGTCTGTCTGACTACCACGCTCCTGCCCGACCCACGCCTGTCTGACTACCATGTCCCTGCCTGACCCCCGCTTGCCTCTCCGACCTGATCCTGCCTGACCCGTATAAAATAAACACGCCTCCGGGCTTCACCTCCAAGCCTTTTGAGTCTGCTTTTGGGTCCTCCTCCGCTAGCCCTAACATCGTCACACAGCTCCATCTGACAAACCACCACTCTCCATGACCTTCTTCATCATATCCACGTATGTTGTCTTCACAGCACCACGTGTGGCTTTACCATGCTTGGGTTCCCAGAGGACAAGGTTTGAAGTGATGAGGTCAGGGCGTTCGATATGGTCAGCTATCCTTAGTCTCCACCGATGTATCTTTGTGTTCATCAGTGGTAGACCAATGTAGAGGTCAACAATGTTCATGTGTTCCATCCACAATATGTCCTCGGCCGTACGGAGGTAGGTGTAGACTAGGGTAGGTAATAGTTAGGTAGGTAGCTACAGGTAGGTAGGTAGGTAGGTAGGTAGGTAGGTAGGTAGGTAGATAGGTAGGTAGGTAGGTAGGTCGTGGGTAGGTATGTAGGTGAGTACTGTAGCTAGGTGGGTGGGTAGGTAGGTAGTTAGGTGGGTAGGTGGGTAAGTAGGTAGATAGTTAGGTAGAGAGGTAGGTAGGTAGGTGGTTAGGTAGGTGCGTAGGTAGGAGGGTAGATAGGTAGGTAGGTAGATGGGTATTGTAGGTAGGTAGATGGGTAGGTAGATGGGTAGGTAGGTAGATGGGTAGGTAGGTAGATATGTAGGTAGGTAGGTAGGTAGGTAGGTTGATAGGTAGGTAGATGGGTGGGTAGGTAGGTAGATAGGTAGGTAGGTAAGTAGGTAGATAGGTAGGTAGACGGGTAGGTAGGTAGATAGGTAGGTGTGTATTTAAATGGGTAGGTAGGTAGATGGGTATTGTAGGTAGGTAGATGGGTAGGTAGATGGGTAGGTAGGTAGATATGTAGGTAGGTAGGTAGGTTGATAGGTAGGTAGATGGGTGGGTAGGTAGGTAGATAGGTAGGTAGGTAAGTAGATAGATAGGTAGGTAGATGGTTAGGTAGGTAAGTAGGTAGATAGGTAGGTAGATGGGTAGGTAGGTGTGTATTTAAATGGGTAGGTAGGTAGGTAGGTAGGTAGGTAGGTAGTAGGGATGGGCATTTTCAATTATTGTAATACTCGAGTACTCTATATTCATAATGAACGAGTACTCGAGTACTCGCTGTTCTGTAGCCTACCGTAAAAATAAATCAGTAGGCTATGTGCCCGATTAAGTAAACGTGCCCGACTGTTTAGAAATTATCCCGACGTATTTCATTATAGCGAATTTGCATATGAATAAACAACCAACAATTTAAGCCATTCAATCCAATTGCATTTATTAAAGAACAAACGTCACAGTGGACAGCGGCTTGGGAGTTTGCCCAACCTGTCTACATGTGTTTTGTGGACTTGTAGAAGGCTTACAACAGGGTCCCTCAAGAGGTCTTGTGGAGGGTTATGCGGGAGTACTTAGGGCCATCCAATCCCTGTACACCCAGAGAGAGAGCTGTGTCCGTGTCCTCGGCAGTAAGTCGTCTTCCTTTCCGATGGGGGTTGTCCTCCGCCAGGGCTACACTTTGTCACCAATCCTGTTTGTGATTTTCATGGACAGGATATCGAGGCGTAGTCATGCGGAGGTGGGTTTGCAGTTCGGTGAGCTGGGGATCGCGTCGCTGATATTTGCAGATGATGTGGTCCTGATGGCATCATCTGCCTGCTACCTTCAGCACTCTCTGGATAGGTTCGCAACTGAGTGTGAAGCGGCTGGGATGAGAATCAGCACTTCTAAGTCTGAGGCCATGGCTCTCAGCAGGAAACCGGTGGTCTGTCCGCTCAGAGTAGGAAATGAGTCCTTACCCCAAGTGAAGGAGTTCAAGTATCTGGGGGTCTTGTTCACGAGTAAGGGAACCATGGAGAGGGAGTTTGGCCGGAGAATCGGAGCAGCTTGTGCAGTTCTGCAGTCGCTTTACCACACTGTTGTGACGAAAAGAGAGCTGAGCCAAAAGGCAAAGCTCTCGATCTACCGATCTATCTTCGTCCCCATCCTCACCTATGGTCATGAATCAATCAATCAATCAAAGCTTTATTTGTATAGCGCATTTCATACCCAGAGGCAACACAATGCGCTTTACAGAGAACAAGGGAGGTGGGCATACAACCCACTCTCTACATATTCCAGAGGGAAGCAAAAAAACAGTAATCACCCGGGGGCCAGATAAGTGAGCTGTAAAAATTCGTCCCTGACCCCTCTCAACAAGGCGATCGAGCAAGCTCCAGGAGTATGTTTGTCTACCGGCTAAGAACGTTTATAAAGCAATACATTACATTAAATTACATTTCAGAGTAAGACAGCCTAATCATAAGAGAGAGAACATTCTACGGACATGCTACGACATCCACAGCAGACACGGGGGTATCTATCGGACTCCGGGAGGTCTGCTGGTGACAGTGGGGCATCCACTGGACCTGGTTAGAAGATAGGAGGGAAAGAGAGAGGCACTAGGGAGAGGGAAGGCAGAACAAGGTTAGTAGCACATAGAGCCATACAGACCACACAGATATTGAAATAGGCAACCTGGGGCAAGCTCCTGGAATATATTTGTCTAATGGCTAAGAACATTTAAAGAACAATACATTAAATTAAATTTTCAGAGCAGGAAAGGCTAAGAGCATCAGGTCCAGGCCTAAGCCGGATGTGGACTGATGTGTGTCTGTGTGTACGTGTGTGTGTGTGTACTAAATACTACGATATCCACAGCTCCACAGCTGACACTGGACCTGGTTAGAGGATAGGAGGGAGAGAGAGAGGCACTAGGGGAGGCAGAAAACGGTTAGTAGCACATTGAGTCATTGAAGCAACACAGCTGTCAGAACAGAACAAGCCTGTTTCAGGATAACCAGCTTCTGTACACTATTTGATATACATACATTGCATAGCAGGATAAATACCAATGTATATGTTGTGGTCCCAGCCCAGGCCCCGCCTCACCCAGGGCCGGGGCGAACGAGCGCTGGGTCACTCCCGGGAACAAGCCCAAGACCGCGGCAGGTGCAGCCTGTTACCAATCAGGCTCACCTGCCGCAATCATCTCGGGCGGCTACAAGAAGCCAGCAGCCCCGCCGCTCAGTGCTTGGTTATACTGAGATCTTGGTAATTCTTTGCTAAGCTCCCAGCTGATTGTACGCCCCTTTGTTGTTTTCCTTGTTCTCGTTAACTCCTCGTGTCCCTCTCTCCGTTTCCCCCTCCAAGACCCCGTCTTCGTCCCGCGCCGTCCTCTCTGACTCGGCTCTCCCGGCTCCACTCCGCGCCTCCCTCCCGCTCCGCGATTCGCCCTGCCTACCGCCTCCGCGCCGGCGCCCGCGCCACCAACGCAGCTCCCGGACTTCCCCTCTCCACCGGCTTTTTTTCTCGCTCGCCTCGTGCCCCTCGGACCAGACCTCTCCCCCTGACGCTCCTCCACGGGGATCTCTCCGGCTCGCCAGTCCCCGCGGTAGCCTGACGCACGCACACAGACAACATCCCTCCACATAGCCATTTGCCCTCACGCATCCATACACTTAATTTCACATCCCATTCACACGCACACGCACGCACACATACATACCCCCCACCTTAAAGTGGCAGTCCGTCTGTGTTTTTTGTGTTTACTTTTTCTCCCGGTGTGGTCACCGCAGTACCTTAGTTATCCCCTTTTTTTGTTCCTTTTGTTTATCATTTATTAAAACCGCCTTCGGGCTTATTATAGTTACTCTGGTGTCCGTCTGCTTCTCTGGGTCTGCTGCCCTGGTCCGGTTCTCTGTTCAGGGGTGCCCCCCCCCCTTCCCGGGGGCATAACAGTATACAGAGGATACACAGGTAGGTTTGAGGCTGCCTTTCTGTGTCTCAAGGTCCTAGCTAGTGATTGTAGGCTAGGTCGAAAAGGTACGTCTTGAGGTCTCCCTTGAAGACCTCCGTTGTTTTGGCCCTTCTTAGGCACTCCGGTAGGGTGTTCCAGAGGTTGGGGGCATAGAAACTAAAAGCTGCCTCTCCTTGTTTCTTGGTCCTGGCTTTTGGAACTGTTAAAAGTTCAGTACCTGAGGATCTGAGTGGTCTGTTGGGCATGTACTTAACAAGCATGTCTGAAATATATTCTGGTGAGTGACTATGGAGAGATTTATAGACTAGTAATAGTAATTTAAAGTATATTCTAGAGTTGACTGGTAAGTCAGGATGGGAATGAAGGATGGGTCATGACCAAAAGAATGAGATCACGGATACAAGCGGCCGAAATGAGTTTTCTCCGGAGGGTGGCTGGGGTCTCCCTGAGAGATCGGGTGAGAAGTTCAGTCATCCGGGAGACTCGGAGTAGAGCCGCTGCTCCTTTGTGTCGAAAGGAGCCAGTTGACGTGGTTTGGGCATCTAGTGAGGATGCCTCCTGGGCGCCTCCCTAGGGAGGTGTTCCAGGCGTGTCCGGCTGGGAGGAGGCCGCGGGGTAGACCCAGGACTAGGTGGCGGGACTACATCTCCGCACTGGCCTGGGAGCGGCATTAAAAATAGTTTTTTTGTTTAAGTATTTGGATTTATGGTGGCCAGGATGAAATCACAGAGTCTGGAGGTGTTTGCCTCCCACTCCGCACGCCAGGTGTAGTCCGCCAATCCTGCCTCGCTGATGTCAAGATCTCTGCATTGCTGCAGGAGATCCCGTCGAGATGTGTGACTGTCTTTGCCGCTCTTAAAAGAGCGCGGGGGGGACGTTTCCATTAAGGCGATAATTCATTTTTGATTGTACAGTCTGTAGCTCATGGGTGCCTAGTCGAGCTACCAGCGGCAGAGCTGTGTTGTAGCTCCTTTGCACGGAGGAGGGGGGAGGATGTTGTGATACTAACTTGTCCATTAGTGAGTACGACGTAGCATCATGTCACCAGTCTCTCCTCGGGGAGAAGAGCCTGGTATCTATTTACTTCACCGCCTTAAGCCCGCCCCATCATCCGGCTCGAGCCTGTAGAGCCCGCCTCCAACATCCGCTTGCTTTATTTTTCCTTAACCGGTAGTTCTCCTCGCATCTTCTTTTACAATTTTCTTCGGTGTTATGCCTGGTGATGCCATCGCAAATGTTATCTACTCGAAACTTCACCATGTGCAGCCTACAGTAAAAACATTACAACAACTGTTCGTCTTCCGGTCCAGACCGGCTGAATATGCGATGCGTCATCGTGATTCTGCTCTAGACCGGGGAAACAACACCGAACGAGAAAGGCCCCAGACTAGTACGACGTGACCAAGCCAGCCAGGGCTCCGGTCCCATTGGAAAACTGTGATGGGTCCAGGTTGAGCCGCAGAGTCTTCCCCTGTGGAAACAACAGACGTGACGACTGCAGGTCTCGCCGGTAATGTACTAGCGCGTCCGTTAGTGAATACGACGGGAGTCACGGGACCGAACTGGCCAGGGTTCCGGTCCCATCGGAAAACTTTGATGTGTCCGGTTCGAAACACAGAGTCTTCCCCTGCTGTAACAGCAGCCGTGATGACCATAGTCTCGCCAGTGATGTTCTAACGCACCTGCAATTTCGAGCCGCGGTGTCTTCCCCTGCCTTTTTGAAGACGTGACACCAGTCGGTCTCTCTTCTGAGGTTGATAAAGGGATGTGTGCACCCACGTCCGCTGTGGCCGTACTGCCCTGTTTGAATGTGTCACAATCCCTTGGGCAGGAGGGGAATTAGCAGAGCGCTAGCCCTTCCGACGGTGGTCACAAATCAGTGGCGATTGCTCCTATAAGCAAGGGTAAGCATGGCTTACTCATACAAGTCCAAATAAAACTTCTTCTTTCAGTGAAAGAGGGCACGAAAATCTACTTTCAGACTGTTTTGGACTTAAATGCGTCTTGTATTCTGTATTCTGCCATATCGCTTAATTTTCATCCGTGTTTAGCGTTTTGGTAGTGCTCCGTCTCCCCCTACAGTCCTCATGAAAAAACAGTCCACGTTACGGTCCGTTGACAGCTGTCTTACTCATATGTATGTACATATCTGGCTTCAGTACAGACACACACACTCAGACACACACACAGTCCAGCAGGAAGGCATCCACCATGCCAGAACCCACTTCCCTCGCTCCAAGACCCAGGAGGATGTCCCCCTCTACTCCATCATCCAATAACTGGGGCCCAAGAAACAGGAAGAGGATGTGCAGTACACCGCTGTGAAGTTGAACCCGCCCAGAGCTGCCCCCAAGTGGGCATATCCGGTCACTACAACAACATAACACGTAGGCTAGGTTACTCATTTGAAATATCTGGCTTGAATACAATGTCCACTGGCTAGTGTGATACAGCATGGGTTGTGTGGTATTATACAGTACAGTATGTGTTGTGTGTGATATAGGTATAGTTGTGTGTTATATACAGTGTGTGTTGTGTGTGATATAGGTATAGTTGTGTGTTATATACAGTGTGTTATGTGTGATATAGGTATAATTATGTGTTATATACAGTATGTGCTGTGTGTGGTATAGGTATAATTATGTGTTTTATACAGTATGTGTTATGTGTGGTATAGGTATAATTATGTGTTATATACAGTGTGTGTTGTGTGTGGTATAGGTATAGTTGTGTGTTATATACAGTGTGGGTTGTGTGTGGTATAGGTATGGTTGTGTGTTATATACAGTGTGGGTTATATGTGATATAGGTATAGTTGTGTGTTATATACAGTGTGTGTTGTGTGTGGTATAGGTATAGTTGTGTGTTATATACAGTGTGTGTTGTGTGTGATATAGGTATAGTTGTGTGTTATATACAGTGTGTGTTATATGTGATATAGGTATAGTTGTGTGTTATATACAGTGTGTGTTGTGTGTTATAGTTGTGTGTTATATACAGTGTGTTGTGTGGTATAGGTATAGTTGTGTGATACAGTATGTGTTGTGTGTTACAGTATATTCAGTATGTGTTGCATTGCATTACAGTCATTTAGCAGACACTTTTATCCAAAGTGACTTATTACAATAATTGCATTTAATGTAGATAGGTACTGTAGTAAACATACTACTACTCGTACTACTGGAGGGGGAGATGGGTGGGGAGAGAGAAATAAACTAAGTTTGATTCAAATGCAACTTCGTGATGTTGAATAAATGTAATAATTCTGTTATAAGTGCGCCCATCTGTGTTATGATGAATGATATGGTCAGACTAGGCTGCTCCTGCAGCTGTTGGCTGTCATGACTGAACAATGAATTCATACATTGTCAACGATGATCACATGAATGAGAAATGGGTAATTTCCAATAGTATACAGTAGGGTGCTCCTACATCCATAGCACTGGTCTCCAAACGGTCTTCATCAAAACTATGTTTTGGTTGGGTTCGCGGCTATTCAGGGACTGAGGTAGGCCTAATGTTAACGGAGCAAGACAAGTAGCCGTTTCGTCAGCACTTTGAGGTTGTGTCTCAAAGTAGGCTACTTTATGAATAGAATAACAGGACCCGGGGGCTTTAATCGGCCACACGACACCGCTCTCTCTCATGGGATCATGGGCTGTGCACTCGGGGTCAGGAGCGCAGCGCGCCTCTGTCGTGGGCTCCTTTCAAATCCTAATACGAGTAGTCTTCAAAATAACAACACGCCCTTGAATATGAATGATTCATAGAGAGCGATTACCCTTATTTCATATCGCCAATAATGCCTATCCATCTCTATCGAAAACGTGGACAATTAACGACTGCAGCGCTGAGTGACGTACACTATGCTATCGGTTGTTATCCGACCAGCCTTTTAGCGCTCCAATTTAATTCTGAATGTCGGAGTGTATTAAATAAGGGGTATCGTTGGGTCTTAAGCAAAAAGAAAATAGCTTAAATCTATTTAAATCTAGCCATACATTTATTTCAATTAGTTGGCCGCCTGGACTAGCCGTCAAGTCACGGTGTCCTATCCGGTCTGTGACATCACGGGCACTACGGCGTAACATGTACACGTCACAGCGGCAAGGTACATATCTGGACTAGCCGTCCAATCACAGTGTTCTATCCGGTCTGTGACATCACGGGCACTACGGCGTAACATGTACACGTCACAGCGGCAAGGTATATACTGCTGTAACAAGTGGACAAGCTTCAGTGTGGTGTTTGCCATGAAAAGAACATGTTGCTAAATATGCTACTTTGCCAATATGTTCGCTAGTGCAATAAATCATATTTGTAGAACCCGAGAGAGGGTGCCTTGTGGACATGCATACCAAGGTCCTGCGGCGACGCCCTTTCAGACCCCGATCCTGGAAATTGAGTTGACAGAACTCTGCCCGGGAGTTTTGATTGCTCTTGCTCTCTCTGTGATCCTGAATGTGTTTTGGCTATTATATCAATGGAGAAATCGCCAACGAATCATTAAGGTTGGTAATCAAAGTTGCATTGTACTTTAATCATACAATTCAAACAAATACAGAAGCTGCTCTGTCTTTGTGAAGCCTTAATGACCTCAACATCCATCTTGTATTTCCTTTATAAATTAGGATGAAGACCTTGAAGTCATTTATTGGTAAGTTCATAATGTTTTTTTCAGTGTATTCAACCATGTGTGTGTGTGTGTGTGTGTATGTGTGTGTGTGTATGTGTTTGTTTGTGCGTGCACGTGTGCATGCATATGTGAGATGTGTGTTTATGTGTAAAATGTGTGGTATGATGCATTTTGATTGTACAAGTGTACTGAAATCATCAAAAGTCATTTTATTTTATTTTATTGTATCTCAAAAGGGCCAAGCTGGACGGTGTGACAGTCCGGGGTGACAGCTTCCCTGCCCCTTTGGAAGCGCTAGTGGAGAAGCTTGAGAGCCATTCGGGTTGTCCAGGACAAGAAGATTCATGTTCTGACTCCTATGATCCGGGGGGCTGTGGACAAGACCCGGTGTCTGAGATGAGTAGAGGCTCCGCCCCCATGCCACCTGCCGTCGTCGCCGAGCCCTTCCCGAAACACAAGGGCAAAAATTCAAAGGGCAAATTTGAGCTGAACGTTCCTCTCTCAGCCAAGGCTGACTGGAAGCGTCTGGTGCTGCCTCGCTGTCAGAGGCTCTGTTGCAAGTGCTCCGGTCCATTTGACACAGCCCCGTCTGTCACCGGTTCATTTAACACAGCCCCATCTGTCACCGGCCCATTTGACACAGTTCCGCCTGTCAGCGGTCCATCGGTCAGACCTCCATTCTCCATGACCAGGACCAGTAGAGGAGACAGCCCCGCTCATGCCTTATCCACCCCCATGGCGTCTAGTGGTGTGCTGGCAAAGGGACAATCTGAGCCAGACACTCCACGATCGCCCAAGGTCCACTGGAGACGAGGTCCTGAGCTCGCTCTGCATCATAAGCTCTTTCGCGAGAAGTTGGAAGGAGCCTATCAAAGAGCGCCTACTTCCACCTTAGACTCTCTTATGAAGAGGACACCTGACACAGCCCTGTCTGTCACAGGTCCATCTGACCCAGTCCCTTCTATCAACGCTCCATCTGTCAGATCACCATTCACGATCACCAGGACCAGTAGAGGAGACAGCCCCGCTAGCGCCTTATCCACCCCCATGGTGTCTGGTGGGGTGGCGCTAAAGGGACAATCTGAGCCGGACGTTCCTCCATCTGTCAAACCACCACAGTCACCTAAAGCCGGCTGGGAGCAGGTTCTCCGTCGGAGGAAATTTTGCAATCACTGGGAAGGAGTGTTTGTAGGAACGGCCACTTCCTCTGTCACGGCTCCATCTGACCCAGTCCCTTCTGTCACAGTTCCCTCTGTCACCCCACCACTCTCCATGACCAGGACCAGTAGAGGAGACAGCCCCGCTAGCGCCTTATCCACCCCCATGGCGTCTACTGGTGTGCTGGCAAAGGGACAATCTGAGCCAGACACTCCACGATCGCCCAAGGTCCACTGGAGACGAGGTCCTGAGCTCGCTCTGCATCATAAGCTCTTTCGCGAGAAGTTGGAAGGAGCCTATCAAAGAGCGCCGACTTCCACCTCCGACTCTCTAATGAAGAGGGCACCTGACAAAGCCCCATCTGATCCAGTCCCTTCTGTCACAGTTCCCTCTGTCACCCCACCACTCTCCATGACCAGGACCAGTAGAGGAGACAGCCCCGCTAGCGCCTTATCCACCCCCATGGCGTCTACTTGTGTGCTGGTAAAGGGACAATCTGAGTCAAAAGTTCCACGATCACCCGAGCCCCACTGGAGACGAGATCCGGAGCTCTCTCAGCGTCAGAGGCT
Organism: Borostomias antarcticus; assembly: GCF_949987555.1. Classification (NCBI taxonomy): domain Eukaryota; kingdom Metazoa; phylum Chordata; class Actinopteri; order Stomiiformes; family Stomiidae; genus Borostomias; species Borostomias antarcticus. Next base: position 459,552 of record NC_140262.1, read on the forward strand.
CATTCGTAAGAAGTGGGAAGAAGTCTGTCAAGGGGCGACCACTTCCACCTTGGACTCTCTGATGAAGAGGACACCTGACACAGCCCAGGTTCTCCGTCGGAGGGAATTTTGCAATCACTGGGAAGGAGTGTTTGTAGGAACGGCCACTTCCTCTGTCACGGCTCCACCGCGCCTGCCTCGCCGGTCCGTTTCCCCCGACTCTGTCTCTGAACCTGACAGTGCCTCTAGACCAGTGTCTGCCTCTGACCCTGCCCCTGCGTGTGAGCCTGACCTTGACTCAGAAGATGAGACCCCTAGCACCTCCCAGAGGGCGCAGTGGGAACTGCGTGTCCATCAGCAACGGCACACCCCCGACCAGCACCTGCAGTTCATCAGCCAATCAGCACAAGGTTAAGAAGCCGCTCCACACAGCAGTCTGCGCCAGATCGTTGACCCACCCAGTGGGTAACACGACTCCAGCTAAATCCCTACTCCTTACTCGAGCCTGTCTCACAGTTCTTTGTTTTCATTTATCCTAGTTAACCTGCCTGACCCATGCCTGTCTGACTACCATGCTCCTGCCTGACCCACGCCTGTCTGACCCACGCCTGTCTGACCCACGCCTGTCTGAGGACCACGAACCTGCCTGACCCACGTCTGTCTGACTACCACGCTCCTGCCCGACCCACGCCTGTCTGACTACCATGTCCCTGCCTGACCCCCGCTTGCCTCTCCGACCTGATCCTGCCTGACCCGTATAAAATAAACACGCCTCCGGGCTTCACCTCCAAGCCTTTTGAGTCTGCTTTTGGGTCCTCCTCCGCTAGCCCTAACATCCTCACACAGCTCCATCTGACAAACCACCACTCTTCATGACCTTCTTCATCATATCCACGTATGTTGTCTTCAGAGCACCACGTGTGGCTTTACCATGCTTGGGTTCCCAGAGGACAAGGTTTGAAGTGATGAGGTCAGGGCATTCGATATGGTCAGCTATCCTTAGTCTCCACCGATGTATCTTTGTGTTCATCAGTGGTAGACCAATGTAGAGGTCAACAATGTTCATGTGTTCCATCCACAAGATGTCCTCAGCCGTACGGAGGTAGGTGTAGACTAGGTTAGGTGGGTAGGTAATAGTTAGGTAGGTAGCTACAGGTAGGTAGGTAGGTAGATAGGTAGGTTGGTGGGTAGGTATGTAGGTGAGTAGCTAGGTGGGTGGGTAGGTAGGTAGTAGGGATGGGCATTTTCAATTATTGTAATACTCGAGTACTCTATATTCATAATGAACGAGTACTCGAGTACTCGCTGTTCTGTAGCCTACCGTAAAAATAAATCAGTAGGCTATGTGCCCGATTAAGTAAACGTGCCCGACTGTTTAGAAATTATCCCGACGTATTTCATTATAGCGAATTTGCATATGAATAAACAACCAACAATTTAAGCCATTCAATCCAATTGCATTTATTAAAGAACAAACGTCACAGTGGACAGCGGCTTGGGAGTTTGCCCAACCTGTCTACATGTGTTTTGTGGACTTGTAGAAGGCTTACAACAGGGTCCCTCAAGAGGTCTTGTGGAGGGTTATGCGGGAGTACTTAGGGCCATCCAATCCCTGTACACCCAGAGAGAGAACTGTGTCCGTGTCCTCGGCAGTAAGTCGTCTTCCTTTCCGATGGGGGTTGTCCTCCGCCAGGGCTACACTTTGTCACCAATCCTGTTTGTGATTTTCATGGACAGGATATCGAGGCGTAGTCATGCGGAGGTGGGTTTGCAGTTCGGTGAGCTGGGGATCGCGTCGCTGATATTTGCAGATGATGTGGTCCTGATGGCATCATCTGCCTGCTACCTTCAGCACTCTCTGGATAGGTTCGCAACTGAGTGTGAAGCGGCTGGGATGAGAATCAGCACTTCTAAGTCTGAGGCCATGGCTCTCAGCAGGAAACCGGTGGTCTGTCCGCTCCGAGTAGGAAATGAGTCCTTACCCCAAGTGAAGGAGTTCAAGTATCTGGGGGTCTTGTTCACGAGTAAGGGAACCATGGAGAGGGAGTTTGGCCGGAGAATCGGAGCAGCTTGTGCAGTTCTGCAGTCGCTTTACCACACTGTTGTGACGAAAAGAGAGCTGAGCCAAAAGGCAAAGCTCTCGATCTACCGATCTATCTTCGTCCCCATCCTCACCTATGGTCATGAATCAATCAATCAATCAAAGCTTTATTTGTATAGCGCATTTCATACCCAGAGGCAATACAATGCGCTTTACAGAGAGCATTGGGCATACAACCCACTCTCTACATATTCCAGAGGGAAGCAAAAAAACAGTAATCACCCGGGGGCCAGATAAGTGAGCTGTAAAAATTCGTCCCTGACCCCTCTCAACAAGGCGATCGAGCAAGCTCCAGGAGTATGTTTGTCTACCGGCTAAGAACATTTATAAAGCAATACATTACATTAAATTACATTTCAGAGTAAGAGAGGCTAATCATAGGAGAGAGAACATTCTACGGACATGCTACGACATCCACAGCAGACACGGGGGTATCTATCGGACTCCGGGAGGTCTGCTGGTGACAGTGGGGCATCCACTGGACCTGGTTTGAAGATAGGAGGGAAAGAGAGAGGCACTAGGGAGAGGGAAGGCAGAACAAGGTTAGTAGCACATAGAGCCATACAGACCACACAGATATTGAAATAGGCAACCTGGGGAAAGCTCCTGGAATATATTTGTCTAATGGCTAAGAACATTTAAAGAACAATACATTAAATTAAATTTTCAGAGCAGGAAAGGCTAAGAGGATCAGGTCCAGGCCTAAGCCAGATGTGGACTGATGTGTGTCTGTGTGTATGTGTGTGTGTGTGTACTAAATACTACGATATCCACAGCTCCACAGCTGACACTGGACCTGGTTAGAGGATAGGAGGGAGAGAGAGAGGCACTAGGGGAGGCAGAAAACGATTAGTAGCACATTGAGTCATTGAAGCAACACAGCTGTCAGAACAGAACAAGCCTGTTTAAGGATAACCAGCTTCTGTACACTACTTGATATACATACATTGCATAGCAGGATAAATACCAATACAATACAGAGGATACACAGGTAGGTTTGAGGCTGCCTCTCTGTGTCTCAAGGTCCTAGCTAGTGATTGTAGGCTAGGTCGAAAAGGTACGTCTTGAGGTCTCGCTTGAAGACCTCCGTTGTTTCGGCCCTTCTTAGGCACTCCGGTAGGGTGTTCCAGAGGTTGGGGGCATAGAAACTAAAAGCTGCCTCTCCTTGTTTCTTGGTCCTGGCTTTTGGAACTGTTAAAAGTTCAGTACCTGAGGATCTGAGTGGTCTGTTGGGCATGTACTTAACAAGCATGTCTGAAATATATTCTGGTGAGTGACTGTGGAGAGATTTATAGACTAGTAATAGTATTTTAAAGTCTATTCTAGAGTTGACTGGTAAGTCAGGATGGGTATGAAGGATGGGTCATGACCGAAAGAATGAGATCACGGATACAAGCGGCCGAAATGAGTTTTCTCCGGAGGGTGGCTGGGGTCTCCCTGAGAGATCGGGTGAGAAGTTCAGTCATCCGGGAGACTCGGAGTAGAGCCGCTGCTCCTTTGTGTCGAAAGGAGCCAGTTGACGTGGTTTGGGCATCTAGTGAGGATGCCTCCTGGGCGCCTCCCTAGGGAGGTGTTCCAGGCGTGTCCGGCTGGGAGGAGGCCGCGGGGTAGACCCAGGACTAGGTGGCGGGACTACATCTCCGCACTGGCCTGTGAGTGGCATTAAAAATAGTTTTTTTGTTTAAGTATTTGGATTTATGGTGGCCAGGATGAAATCACGGAGTCTGGAGGTGTTTGCCTCCCACTCCGCACGCCAGGTGTAGGGGGGGACATTTCCATTAAGGCGATAATAAATTTTTGATTGTACAGTCTGTATCTCATGGGTGCCTAGTCGAGCTACCAGCGGCAGAGCCGTGTTGTAGCTCCTTTGCACGGAGGAGGGGGGAGGATGTTGTGATACTAACTTGTCCATTAGTGAGTACGACGTAGCATCACGTCACCAGTCTCTCCTCGGGGAGAAGAGCCTGGTATCTATTTACTTCACCGCCTTAAGCCCGCCCCATCATCCGGCTCGAGCCTGTAGAGCCCGCCTCCAACATCCGCTTGCTTTATTTTTCCTTAACCGGTAGTTGTCCTCGCATCTTCTTTTACAATTTTCGTCGGTGTTATGCCTGGTGATGCCATCGCAAATGTTATCTACTCGAAACTTCACCATGTGCAGCCTACAGTAAAAACATTACAACAACTGTTCGTCTTCCGGTCCAGACCGGCTGAATATGCGATGCGTCATCGTGATTCTGCTCTAGACCGGGGAAACAACACCGAACGAGAAAGGCCCCAGACTAGTACGACGTGACCAAGCCAGCCAGGGCTCCGGTCCCATTGGAAAACTGTGATGGGTCCAGGTTGAGCCGCAGAGTCTTCCCCTGTGGAAACAACAGACGTGACGACTGCAGGTTTCGCCGGTAATGTACTAGCGCGTCCGTTAGTGAATACGACGGGAGTCACGGGACCGAGCTGGCCAGGGTTCCGGTCCCATCGGAAAACGTTGATGTGTCCGGTTCGAAACACAGAGTCTTCCCCTGCTGTAACAGCAGCCGTGATGACCATAGTCTCGCCAGTGATGTTCTAACGCACCTGCAATTTCGAGCCGCGGTGTCTTCCCCTGCCTTTTTGCAGACGTGACACCAGTCGGTCTCTCTTCTGAGGTTGATAAAGGGATGTGTGCACCCACGTCCGCTGTGGCCGTACTGCCCTGTTTGAATGTGTCACAATCCCTTGGGCAGGAGGGGAATTAGCAGAGCGCTAGCCCTTCCGACGGTGGTCACAAATCAGTGGCGATTGCTCCTATAAGCCAGGGTAAGCATGGCTTACTCATACAAGTCCAAATAAAACTTCTTCTTTCAGTGAAAGAGGGCACGAAAATCAACTTTCAGACTGTTTTGGACTTAAATGCGTCTTGTATTCTGTATTCTGCCATAATTCTGCCGCTTAATTTTCATCCGTGTTTAGCGTTTTGGTAGTGCTCCGTCTCCCCCTACAGTCCTCATGAAAAAACAGTCCACGTTACGGTCCGTTGACAGCTGTCTTACTCATGTATGTACATATCTGGCTTCAGTACAGACACACACACTCAGACACACACACAGTCCAGCAGGAAGGCGTCCACCATGCCAGAACCCACTTCCCTCGCTCCAAGACCCAGGAGGATGTCCCCCTCTACTCCATCATCCAATAACTGGGGCCCAAGAAACAGGAAGAGGATGTGCAGTACACCGCTGTGAAGTTGAACCCGCCCAGAGCTGCCCCCAAGTGGGCATATCCGGTCACTACAACAACATAACACGTAGGCTAGGTTACTCATTTGAAATATCTGGCTTGAATACAATGTCCACTGGCTAGTGTGATACAGCATGGGTTGTGTGTTATTATACAGTACAGTATGTGTTGTGTGTGATATAGGTATAGTTGTGTGTTATATACAGTGTGTTATGTGTGATATAGGTATAATTATGTGTTATATACAGTATGTGCTGTGTGTGGTATAGGTATAATTATGTGTTATATACAGTATGTGCTGTGTGTGGTATAGGTATAATTATGTGTTTTATACAGTATGTGTTATGTGTGGTATAGGTATAATTATGTGTTATATACAGTGTGTGTTGTGTGTGGTATAGGTATAGTTGTGTGTTATATACAGTGTGGGTTGTGTGTGGTATAGGTATGGTTGTGTGTTATATACAGTGTGGGTTATATGTGATATAGGTATAGTTGTGTGTTATATACAGTGTGTGTTGTGTGTGGTATAGGTATAGTTGTGTGTTATATACAGTGTGTGTTGTGTGTGATATAGGTATAGTTGTGTGTTATATACAGTGTGTGTTATATGTGATATAGGTATAGTTGTGTGTTATATACAGTGTGTGTTGTGTGTGATATAGGTATAGTTGTGTGTTATATACAGTGTGTGTTATGTGTGATATAAGTATAGTTGTGTGTTATATACAGTGTGTTATGTGTGGTATAGGTATAGTGTGTTATATACAGTGTGTGTTGTGTGGTATAGTTGTGTGTTATATACAGTGTGTTGTGTGGTATAGGTATAGTTGTGTGATACAGTATGTGTTGTGTGTTACAGTATATTCAGTATGTGTTGCATTGCATTACAGTCATTTAGCAGACACTTTTATCCAAAGTGACTTATTACAATAATTGCATTTAATGTAGATAGGTACTGTAGTAAACATACTACTACTCGTACTACTGGAGGGGGAGATGGGTGGGGAGAGAGAAATAAACTAAGTTTGATTCAAATGCAACTTCGTGATGTTGAATAAATGTAGTAATTCTGTTATAAGTGCGCCCATCTGTGTTATGATGAATGATATGGTCAGACTAGGCTGCTCCTGCAGCTGTTGGCTGTCATGACTGAACAATGAATTCATACATTGTCAACGATGATCACATGAATGAGAAATGGGTAATTTCCAATAGTATACAGTAGGGTGCTCCTACATCCATAGCACTGGTCTCCA